>NC_136997.1:38635603-38836454 GCF_032717465.1 Coenobita brevimanus | reverse complement strand
CTGTAGCTTCCTTTCTGGTCGTTCTATCGCTGCTGTTGTAGACGGCCACCGTTCTTCTCCTAGAGCTATCAACAGTGGTGTTCCTCAGGGTTTTGTCCAATCACCAACTCTCTTCTTTTTATTCATCACTGACCTTCTAAGCTGTGCATCTAACCCTATCCACTAATACGCTGATGGCTCCATCATTTGCTTCCCATTCGCTTCCCGCAGCGTCCGTCCCAGTAGTTACTTCAATGAACAATGGATGAGGCTATGGCATATCTAATATCTGAGTTCTTTCATATCTCTGATTGGAGTAGAAGCAATTGTGTTGTTTATAGCATCAAAAACTCAGTTCATACATCTGTCAACCCATCAAAATCTTCCACAGAAGTACCTTCTAATTTTTAACAACATCTAGCTCAGTCCTGCATGATCCGTAAACATATTTGGGGTTTCATTCTCTAGGAATTTATCTTGGAAAGAACATATTACTTCTCTTGTCAAATATGCTTCCAAGAGTTTAAATGTACTAAACCGACCCCGTGCCCTCCTTACCCCAGCATAAGATGTTGACTTTATATACGAGTTTCATTCGCCCTTCTGTAGAGTACAAGTCTCATGTGTGGGGAGGCTCCCCACATACAGCTCCACTCAGCTGGGTGGAGCTAAAGACTTTTCGTCTCATTAACTCTCCTCTTTCTGACTCCCTTCAACCTCTGCCTCTTCGCTGCTTTGCTGCATCTTTATGTCTTTTCTATCGCTACTTCAATGATCACTGCTGCTCTGAACTGTTTGCATTCGTCCACCACTAAGGTGGGTGCGAAGCACCCGTCTACCAACAACTCTCATATCTTTTCTGGCCAGCTTTCCAATGCAAGAGTTAACCGCTACTCCCAGACCTTCATTTATGCAACAGGTCATCTCTGGAACTGTCTCTCTCTATGTCTGTTGTTCTTACTGCCTAAGATCTCCAGTCTTTGAAATGCCATGTATCCAAGCAACTCGAAATGTACGGATCTTGAATTTAGCTCTCTGTAATCTTGTTTTAGTTTTTTCTTGGAGGGGACAATTTGCGAGCTCCTGGCCTTTGGTTCCTTCTTCCTTGTTATAAAAAAAAAAAAAAAAAAAAATCACTATTACTGAATTATCGATTGTATGAATATTCATTAGATGCTAAACGAGCAGGGGATTAATGGGCAGAGTTACTGGGGGGGGGGGGGAATAAGTATTTACTTATCATAATATAACTCATTTCTGTTTCAAATAAAGTTAAAGTTGCTTTACGTTTCGTCGATTAATGAAAGGCTTTTAATTATTTACACAGGACAGATTTATGAATAAAGTAATTAAATATCATCAATCTCAGTCTTTTCTCAGATTCTTAAATGATAACTGAAATGTTGTCTGTTACACTAAATATTTCCTGCTTACTGATTTTGTCAATATTTTTAGGGGACCCTGAACAAATATTGCTGTGTATTTGACCCTGTTCAGTTGGCAAGTATCCTGTGGACAAATTAATGCCATTTTGGAAGCAACATTCCTCCTCTAAATACGTAATCGTTAACAATCCTCACTGGTCCAATGTACTTTCTGTATTGCTGGAAACTTCAATTTCTATTGCAGATTGAAGTGACTTTGGATAATGTATAGATACGCCACTTTTACAACTAAGTGCATTGTGGTGGAGGAGTGACACGAAAGTTTCCTCACTTGGTATTTTTTTCTGAAGTAATTCTTCCGTAACTGTCCTGGGGCCAGGCTACTCAATACAGACATTTAAGGAAAAGCTGACCAGCCTCACCTGTCCCTGAGCGGCATTATGTGAGCAATAAACCCTAACCATCCCTCAGATGGGAAACTTTATAGATTTCATCTGATGGAGCGCCTTAACACACTGAATCATCCTGTGTCATTTGGTTATATGATTTCCATTCAGCGTTTTCAATGGTTTCCAAGGTTACCGGAAACCATTTTGGCTTGTTACTCGGTGATAAAAGAACACAGAAGAGAATGGTAAGATGTAACAGTAAAAAAAATTTCTAAGAAGAGGTGCTACGAAACCTCTCATGGCAGCCATAGCACGACCCTGACTGTCTTCTCTCGAGCCAGTATAGTTGGTGGAAGTTACAGGCTTGTCCGCCTGGAATACTGAGGCCTCAGTGCGAATGTCCTTTCTTACTTCACTGCCATAGACTTTCTTTCCACTCACCTTAGCGAATACCATGCATGTTCAGAGGGATTTTTGCAAGGACGACAACGATAACAATGATGGAAACTTGCTTTTATGTTTTGATAATGACCTGCTGATCTACCTTATGCATAAAAATAGTTAAACACAAGTTAGTAATGTTCATTACCTATATAAAACGCACAACAAAGTAATACATACCTATGATGAAACTATTAAATAACTGAACTAATAAAAACTTCAGGACCGTAGGCCACATCAATCGTAGACGAAAAGCTTAAGGTATGTTTTTTTTTTTTTTTTTTCCCCGCTTGGATGTTGAATGATTAATTAGCATTTCATCTTTTTTTTTTTTTCTTGATCTCTAATTCCTTCACTAGTCTGGCTCTTTGTTGGTATAATTGCTCTCATGCTCATATATTTTTTCATTCTTTAAAATTTCTTGACAGCAGCTAGAAAAAAAAATTAAAATGTTTAGGCTATTTTTTTCTCGTATATAATACAGCTGCTACTACTCAACCTTCACACACACACACACACACACACACACACACACACACACACACACACACACACACACACACAAACTTCCTTTTATATTGTTGTTTAACTGCCTACTGTTCATATCTAAACACCTTGCAGGCTATTTATTTTTATGTACCAAAAATAATATGAATGTAAACTCCCTTTTTCATGGTCTTAAAAATATTTATAGGACATGTTTGGTGTTATTATCTGGTATATTATCAGATTTAATAATTGACGCATCTCACTCACACTGCTTCACTTTCCGTTACGAATAAACAGACATCTATCACCTGATCGCGAATGTTACTAATGTCAGACTGTTATTCTTCCGACAGCACTGATTGCATACACACTTAATTCAAAAGACCCAACACAGAGAACAGATTGTGTGTTCGATAATGCAGAAAAAAACCTGTGTTTTGGTGCGATGATAAAGGTTGTGGTGTTGACTGGTGAAGGTGACATGCGCAGTAGGGGAACTAAAAAAAAAAAAAAATACTTTATGTTTTGACTTGTGACACGCGTTGTAGGGTTTTGATAAAGTTCAAGGTGTTTTTGTGAAATGTGTCTGTAGAGGTCTCGTGTAGTGTGCACGGCGCATGTCGTTTGGTAGAGATCATAAAGGTTGTATGTGGGCTTATAAAAGTGTTCTGGCTTGTGATTTGCGACAAAGGGTTGTGAAAATAAATATTAATGTGTTTGCTGAAGTAGAGGTTTGGCAGTAGGAACGTAAGCAGAATGACCCTCGCGCTGTATGTGAGGATAATGATTTGACACCGTAGCGTGCAGACCAGGGAGATCGCAAAGGTCGACGTGTTTGCCGACGCTAGTGTTTTCCCACTGTCATGCGCAGCAAGGACGTGCTAAAGGTTGATGTGTTGATGGTAATGTGTTGAGGTTGGTGGTGTGGCTGTGGCTGCATCACTCACCATGTCGCTTCCCGCCAGGCAACTCGGCCTCCTCCCTCTGCTGCTGATACCCGTCCCTCCAGTGGTTGGATTCGGCTCGCTAAGACTGTCCTCCCTCCTCTCAGGTCAGTCACAACTGTCCGTAATCTCATCAGCTTCGGAGTGCTTCTAACAACTTTTGCTTGTCAGTTTATTTCTGTTTACAGCACGATAACATTATCTTGTATGGCAATGTCTTCCAATCTGTTTGGGCGCTTACTACGGGGAAGAAAGACTCAGCCTCATGGTAAATGAATTAAGAAGTGGCTTTTAGAAAGCTTTATTATCCAGAATGATTTTAGAGTGGCATTTACATATGTAGTGCGAGGTCCAGTATAATTTGCTCTCTTTTTTTCCGGTTTATTGTTGTTCAAGTCACTGATCCAAAACTGTTTAAGTGTTGTCTCATTATGTTTTGGAGACGTAAACTTTTCTTAAATTAAGCGCACAAAAAACAGAAAACAGAGAAAAATTTGAAATGGAAAACCATGTTTGAAAGTGAAAAAAATATGCGTATGTAATGAATCCTTCTATCATTATTGCACACGAGATAAAATAAGCTAAAGCGAAGACTATAAAACGCCTGACCCCCTCGTTACTTACTTTGTCGATCTTGCAAAGTGTAGTGGGGAGGGTATCAGATTATTGAAAAGTTTGGGGGATGCTATGACTGAAAGTTGGGAAACCACTGTTATATTGCAGTCATGCAATTTATAGCGATATTTAAAACATGGGTCACAGACAACACAATAATGGGGTGTAGTTTGCAAAATAAATCGCTAAGGCAGAGGCGCATATTACTCGAACCTCTCTTGCAAAGTCTGCTTACAAGAAATTATGTATGCTAAACAGTCTGCGTACTTTCTTTACCCTCGCACAAATGCTGAGTTTATACAGGGTGTTTTATTCGTTCCTGTGTAACAGGGACGATTTTGCTGGCTTCTAACCTTTGATTCATTGTTCCATGGATAAAAAAAAAAAAATCTATGTAGAGGAATATATGATCCAAAACCTTAAATCTAAGGATCGTATTCTTGTCAGCTTACCGGGTACGAGAGCCTTCTGTATAGTGTCCATCCCTTACCAGTTCACCTTTGCCAAAGGCTGAGATGCTGCAAAATTTGGGTTGTGTGTACCCTAATTGTTTCATGAAACTATATTGTTATGTGGAAGCTGTTTCAGAGTTATTGGCTTTTTATCGTTGTTATAATTACCGCTGTCCCTCTGGGTGAATTTGAAACCCTAATTGTTTGATAAAAACATATCGTTATGTGGACGCTATTTCAGAGTTATCGGTCTATTTATTGTGGTTATAATTACCGCTGTCCCTCTGGATGAATTTGAAAAAAAAAAAAAAAATGTGTATAACTTAATAACTTACGAAGAAAGAACCTAAACATTTCCCCAGAACATTACACACAACCAACGATTTATATCCAGGTCCCTAATTACACTTCTGGGTAAAGAACAGATAGGGACAAAGAAGTCTTTGCTCAAAGGTCTTGTTGTGAATCTGCGAATTGAATCAGGGACTTAACTGTTTGCCAGGCGAGCGAGTTTCCAGTTACATCACCATATGAAGTGCACTGAACACCAAGCTGTTCGCTAAGCACACAGTTGTAATGTGCTGCTGTTCACTAAATATCAGCTATACTTTCATTGATAACAGTAAAACAACGCAATGAAGTAGTGACCCGAGATGACTAGTACCATGGCTCTTGTCATTGTCGCCAGAAAGATTGGTGTGTCATAGCGTTACTTAGTTTGAACTCTGAATCCCATGACATTGCTTGACTCCAACATTTTCGCCAAATATAAAAAAGTAGCGTTGTGCACTATGGTTTCAGTTTGGCACCAAATCTTAACCGACAAAGACGCTTGGAATCAGACACGAGCAAGTTGCATCAATTATCTGTCTGAATTAAAATACTCATAATTCAAAAGAATGATGGTAACTGGAGCAAACATTATACAGTTTAATTCTCAACCAGTACTTAGCCTCCCGTACGGTACTATCCGTAGGCTTTTTAAATCGACAAGTGGGTTTTAGAAAAAAATAATATCTGAAATTAGCATACGAGAAACGTCAAATGACCTTTAAGATACCATAAACGTGTACACTCGAAAGCACTAATTTCTCCCCCCCCCCCCTTGCAGCCGGAGTCGCGGCCAGTGAGCGACCAGGCGATCGAACACTCCACACCCACCACCCCTACCCCAACCTCAATGTAAGCGTTGCTGGATACATGTGGAACTGCCAAAGTTGGTGATGTTACAATGTGTCTTGATTGTCTATAAGACAATAAGAACCAGTAGAGGTAAGTATGTATAGGTATTTAATGTGTAATACTGTGATGTTATCCACAACATATGAGAATGGCACGAAAATGAAAGAAGACTTACAATGTACTGTGTTATTGTCTGTATACTTATGTTCTGTTATGATGTTTTAAAAAAAGTGTAGCATGGTAAACAGTATCTGCTGAAAGATGTATTTTCTCATCCATTCTCACTTCCACTTCCACCACCTTTCTCTCTGGGTTCCTGTAGCCACCGAAAGCCTCTCTTACCCTTTCATCCCCCACTCCCACCCATTATTAACCGACATAACAAAGATAATGATGAAATGATCCATCAGGTAATGAGCACATCAATATTATCCTACACCTCCGTATGAAGCCCCAACAAATCAGTAACATACAATACCTCGGTATACCTGCCAACTATTTCATCCTGTAGTAATCTGTTACGTGACATACACACTGCAAGTTGGACCTTGTGTTACTAGGACATACGGGTTGTTTATCGTTAACACAGGTTACGTGTGGTTTTGGACATCATTAATTCATATTAATGTGACAATTTAAGCCTTACAATATAAACAGGTAAGGTTTATGTTCCTGTCATTATTGGATGAACGAAACGAATCAGGGATCGGCTTTGACGAACCACAAACTCTGCCTTAACGAAAATATTCCAACCTCTTGTCATAAGAGTGATACAATGTCCTTATGTATATGACTGACCCACATTTAGTCGTATACATAATGACACTGTGTCACTGTTGTGACAAGAGGTCGAAATATTTTCGTTAAAGCAGAGAGTTTGTGGTTCGTCAGAACCGATCCATGATTCGTGTCGTTCATCCAATAATGACAGGAACATAAACCTTACGCGTTCATAATGTAAGACTTAAATTGCCACGTTATTATGAATTAATGGACGTCCAAAACCAAACATAACCCGTGTCATTGTTAAACAACCCGTATATCCTTGTAACACAAGGTCAAACTTGCAGTGTGTATGTCATGTAACAACTTACAACAGGATGAAAGATTTGGCAGGTATACCGAAGTATTGTATGTTATTGATTAGTTGTTGCTTAAAACAGAGGTGTATGATAATGTAATCAATACCTTATGGATCATTTCATCATTATCGTAGTTATGTTGGTTAACATAGGCTAGGGGTGGGAGGCGAGAGGATAAGAGAGGCATTTGGTGGAGACAGGAACCCAGAGAGAACGGTGGTGGAGGTGGGAGCGAGAATGGATAAGACACCATATCTTGCAACAGATGCGGTTAACTATATTACACTTATTTGTAACATTATAATATAGAACGTAAGTATATAGACAATAGCATATAATACATTATAGGCCTTCTTTCATTTTCGTTCCATTCTCATATGTTGGGGATAACTACAGTCTTACACACTAAATACCTTTATATAATTACCCCTACTGATTCTGATTGTCTATAAAAACAGTCATAACACATTGTAACATCAACAGCTTTGGTCGTTCCACATCTAAACAACAACGTTTATGCTGGGGTTGGGGTAGGGGTGGTAGATGTTGGGTGTTCGATCGCGTGGTCGCTCTCTGGCCGCGACTCCTGCTACCAGGGGGGAGAAATTAGTGCTTTCGGGTGTACATCATATTCAGTTCCAGTAATTACAGCACTAAGGGCATTTTTCTTTTATTCCAGATTCCAGCCGGGAAACTTCCGCCTTATACACCTGCCTGCCATTTCGGACCTTTATGCGTGAGACAACCACTAGTGAAGCAGTAGGCAGACACTCAAATGTCTGGTACCACTGTGTGGGAGGGGAGAGGTTAAGGGAGGTGGAAGGCTGGGGGAGCTGATAGTTCCTACCCCTCCCTCTTCCATCCCCATCCTTCTCACACAGTTACAACAGAGATGAATGTTGGCTACTGCTCCTAACTCGCAGCCCATCTCTCGTCGCGGCAAGACCTCCCGGCGGGACCTGCTCTCCACAGCAGCCGTATCAGAGGAGGGACGGGCCCGTCGTTTGTACCTGAGAGTGCTCTGGTCTGCCCAGCAGAAGGTCGAGGCTCCTCCGCCCTAGACTCTGGCCGACGACCCTCCCTCCGCCACGACCTTGACCGGGCCTGTGCCATCTGTGACGACCAGGACCGGGCCTCCCCTCTGTGCTTCCACCTGCTGCTGCTGAAAAGCTAGGCGAGTCTTTTTCGCCCTTTCTACCAGGGGCAAGGGGGTTGAGGGCAGCGTCGGGGCGTTTCCACCTGAGCTCGTCGGCGCCTCCTCCATCGGCGCCGCGCTGTCTACCCGGCTCAAGTCCCGCCCTGCCCTCTTTCCACCATGGTGCTGCCGGCCACACCACCCATCGCCAAGCCCCGCCCTGACTCGTCGATCATCGGGCAGCCGATCTCACCACCGAGCATGGCACCTTCCCCTGCCTCTGCCGCCTTTCCCTCGTTCGCTAGTTTGCTGTCCCCGCTATGCTCTTATTGGAGAGCTTGTTCCTGCTTTTTCTCTGACGGGCTCTCTGTTTGCCCGTGCCCCAGCAAGTGCAGGGCGAATATTTCAACAAAACACACGGCTACTGCTTCGCCACCACTTGTCTTACATTTACTATTTCGAAGTGGTGAGCGAGTGTATAACGTGGAACTTTCCTCGGGAGTACAGTCACGTTCTAAAGTCCTGTCCTGCGAGCGAACCTTGTAAACCCCGGAGCAATGAATCTGAACCACCGTTCATGAAGTCCCTGTTCTGGCAACAGTTGGTGGTCCGCGGTGTGAGCTGTGAGGAGGAAGGGTATGATGGTAGTGGGGGGTAGGTGGTGGAGGGGAGTTGTTATTACCGAGTTAGCAGTGCGGTATAAATGTTAGGCATATTTTTTATGGATGTAAACACACCACCAGCATGTCACACGACACGGGTAGTTACGTGCCATATGTGCAGTTATGTCATGCATATTCAGTTTCCTAATTCCAGTTGAAAATGGTGGTCACTTACTCTGACACAAATTACACCTCAGCCCGGCCACCCTCCCTTTCCCACCGTGAATCGATTGATACGTTATGGGTGGAATAGAAAACATTTCCTCTAGACCAGTTACATATGCATAACAAATGGAAGTATAAAGGAAAACATGAGGGTGAGAAACCAGGTTGTTATAGCACGTCATTTGAAAAAAATAAATTTATAAATAAAACATTGCATGGCAAGATTAGAGAGAGAGAGAGAGAGAGAGAGAGAGAGAGAGAGAGAGAGAGACAGGCAGACAGACAAAGACAGACAGACAGACCTGTATTCAGTGTAGATGAGAATAATATATATCACCTGCGCAACATATCTGATGCATTATTTGTCCTATCGTAATTTTTGTTTGGCACCACGCTAAAAGCTAGGAAACGGGCAGATGGGAAAAAAAAAATAAGTAGTGCATTGGCACTACATTTGGGGTTGCAAACATTGGCGCTTACCAAATACAAGCATATTATACAGAGAAACAGCAAGGTATTTCACGTCTCGCTTATATAATTATGGCAATGCACATTACATGGTTAGGATAAGTTACACTGGCCGTCGGACACAGCATTCAGGACCAACAGGTAAGGAATGTGGTGGAATATTGTGGTTACATCACTTATCGCGTCACTAGGTCACCCTGACTTTAACTTAGTCCCTGTGTATACAATATCGTAATGCCCTAGATCACCACTGTGTAAGGGATGACTGTGTGAGCAGGGCCATTGTTAATATAGTTATAGATTATTTAATATATGGTGACTTTGTAATCATAGCCTGTGTTTTGGCCGTTTTTGAGGTATCGATTGATAATATACATTAATATAAACGTGCAAACAGAAGACATACCGACTTGCGTGACCCCCATGTGAAGACAATGCCATGTTTATGAATACCTACATCACAGATTGCTTGTTAGTTTTTTTTTTAATTATTATTATTGTTTTGGTCAGAAACTGAAATGTGGTATTTTTACATGAGGAATCATTACTTTAGACACTCACTATCTCTGGCTTTCTTCCGCAAATGAATGATTCACCGAAAACATCGTGAGAAGAAATTGGTGACAATAACCATAATCGGTCTGATATTTTTGTCTCGTGTCACGAGTTAGGTGACACACAGATCCTCGGTTCAGTGGCTTAGATGGGGTGTCCAGGGAGTGGTTATGGATTAGGTTAGGGTAGGTTTCGTTTGGTCAGTTTCATTTGCCTACTTTGGCCCCCCAAAGTTGGATTGGTTAGACTTTCGAATACAAAATTATGTTTTCCGGATGGTTTTTGATGTTACTCGAATGTTTCTGACCTTAATTTTCAATACAGATTTAGTGATACGTCCCTTCCAAACATCAAAAACCATCGAAAAAACATAATTTCGTCTTCGAAAGACATTTGTGACTCAAATGATTAATTCACCCATCAAAGTAAATGTAGTGTATCTATCTGAGTAATCGATCCACTGCAGTAATTACTCGCTGGGTTATAGAACGAACTCATTACAGATTACAACACATGCCTTACAGTGACATATAATGTGAAAATTATTGCTGTATCAGATACTGTTAACCATCTGATGGTACTCATTTGGTAATCCGGCCTGACATATTCATGACCTGGTTATTTGTTTGATCACCTTATAGTAAGGTTAGAATAAGGCAGGTAACCCACGCCGCTGCACTCGGTGGGTGGGTGTTAGGGGGGGTTGGACATTAACTTACCAGACATAACCTGACCACCTAGATGTTAAAAAGGACAAGAACTCACACGACACAACACACTACAGTAGTAAGAAAATATATAACCTCACACAATGTCTCTTACGTGACCCTTCCTAACGTGATAAATACTCGTATGTTGGTTTATTATACTAATTCATTCTATCCCTTCTGACGTTTTAAATCTGACAATTGAAAAAAAATAGCGAGTTGAGGTTAACTTGCCACTATATAATTTCCTGGCAAGCTTCATTAGAATAACATAAACTCAAAAGATGAGTAAGTTAAATTAGATCCATATATTTTTGACATTTTCAAATTTTTCCCTTTGAGTTTTAGCCCTTTTTCAGTTTGCGTTTTAGTTATTAAGGTACATTTTTTTTTTTTTAGGTGGTGAGTGATGTCTGGTAAGTTACTGTCCTGTGTTTTTGTCTTTGTAGTGAGTTTTTGGCCGGTGTGGTTTTGTTCTTTGTCTTTTTTTTTTTTTTTTTTTTTTGTGAGTTTGTGCCCATGGCTAACGCTGATGTGCGTTGGGGAAGGGGTGACAGGGATTTGTTGGTTAGGCAAATCGGGTGTGGTGATGGGGAGGGGGTTATGGTCACTTCCTGATGGTGTAAGTGGACAGGGGCCTGCAGCGTCCCAAACAACAGGAGACATGTCATTCGTATTACAACAGATAGCTCTAGTGCGAAGCATACCAGAGTATTCCCTACGGGCGCTAATTTTCCTAAATAGTGTGCGTAAGGCCCAGTGCCTTATATGTAACTGGATTCACCAGGCAGAATGTAGTTCACACACACTTACACACATAGTGAAATTAAGGAACGATAGACTGTACTGTATATGCGAAGACGAATAATTATATTTCGTTCACAGTAGATACAGGTATATCGCACCTTCACGATAGGATGGATATAGTTTAACCTATTAGTCACGTTTCATGGCTCTGCGATAAAACTTCCAATTTACCTGCAGATCAAATCCGATAAGATAAGCAAAGCATTGCCAGGGTCGTGTTTGTCAACAGATGTATCACTGCTATCGTTGTTCTCACCTTGAACTGCAAGGGTACCAAGTGTGTGTGGAAATGGCATATCTATCTAAATCTATACATGTTCATTCAGTCATTCCGCTTGGCCTAACATGGTCGTCAACAAGCTAGTGGAAGTCTGCTGTGTGGAAGGGAACGGTTCTATGGAGGGAACATGAGTCCCGTCCTCGAAGTGGGGTGTGGAGGCATACTAGTTAAGGCAAATAGTTAAGTGCATGATGGGTGTAGGTAAGCACGGGTGTACTGGAGAAAATGACTCACGAATGAACACTGAAAACACATTTGCCACTATTTAAAATACGCCATTGTTTATTAGGGAACGGCAAATGGAACCTGACTCTGACCTCAAGCCATCTACCATCACCTACCCTTTCTTTTCCCAACTGTCTTCTCATCATTCGCATAGCCCTCCCTTCCAGTGCTTTAGTGTAAACTATTTCCCATGTCTTAAATGTCGATGTATCTCATAGGTGACGGCAAGGGGAGGCGGCACCACATTTTTCAGTGCGTGGACGTCATGCCTCATATATATATCTATAACCTTCGAAAAATTTGACACTCAAGGTTTGCTGTCAGTACTGAGTATGATGTGTAGTATTTTACACGTGACTGTAATAAAACTAAATATCCAGATTAAGGAAAAGGTGTAGAGGCCTGAGTGTTAATAACCGTCGGTGGTTTCTGTCATTAAATAGGTCAATGTAACGTCATACCTGACAAACACAGTGACTACAGAGTTGTATTTTTGGAATACTGATTTTTCATTTTCTTTAAATTTTTTGTTTTATTACGAATTGAACAACCATTTTACTGTATTATGGGTGATAAGCACAAGTATAAATACTGCTTCAGATATGGCAACAGGTCGTGCAAATGCCCCCGATGTCATCACAACCAGGGGCAGAATCATTGGTATGTGGGAAGGAGGCTGGTTGCCACACCAAACAGCACATGAACTGGGTGTGAATCCGCGAACTGTGAAGCACTGTATTGCCCGCTGGCAGGAAGATGGGTCAGTTCGCATCCGACCCAGGAGTGGACAGCCCAGGGTTATTACAGACCAGCAGGTTCAAGCGATCTTACAGGTTGGCATGCAAGTAATGGATTATGTGAAATATATTATTCTGATTTGCTAATATATTACCACCAGTAATAAGTAACCAAACTGCAATATGCCTAGTGGCACACAATAGACGGCTCCTTTTATATCTTTCATTAATCCATTCTCACACACAGACAGATAGATATAGAGTAATAGATTTGACATAGATATATGCTACTGTTAATTATAAGTTTAGTTTATCCTCCACTACAATTAACACAAATATAATTTCCGTTATATTCCCTTTAATAAAGAATTTGTGTAGCGTAACCATTGATGCGTCATCTGTTTTGGTTTCTTGCTGTGAATATGTTGTAAATGACACTCATTTCTTTTATCAGACTATCTTGAGACCTAAGGTCACCATTATCCCTACGGCTTCGTAAAAAGTGTGAAGCTTTTCATTATCTATCCCTATACAAAAAGACATGATAATACGTATCGCTTTAGACACTTCTCCGTATACCTTACAGATCACGGGTTCTTATACTTTCCTTGCACACTGAACGCTCAGAGTCATCCTGTAAGTATGTAATCTGTTTCGAAAAACGAAACATTTATTCAAATGTAATGTGCCATTAATTACCGTTTCAGGTATGTCGATAAACGCATACTGAGATAAAGGTATAAGTTGACAGAAAGTGCAGCATCGTCACATTACAGCTAGATCAATATAAACCAATATGATTCACATCCAACACACAGGAACACCATATAATTCCATACGCGTGGATAGACGTTTGCTGTGCCATGCAGATATGGGTTACAATTAGCTGCGCTTTTTATGCTTTGTGTAACATAATTTATGTAATACCCGAAACCAGCGTATACACAATGGGGTCATTACGGTAGGTTAAGCTGGCCAGCATTTTCCCTGTGTTTGTATATTTATTGTACAGCCTTTTCAGTCATGTTAAATGTATTCTTTCCCCTCCTACTTCTTGTGCTGCACCTCCTGCCCTATTGTTTGTCCTCTATAAACATTACTTCCTCTCCTCCGTGTCCTTGTCACTGTAGTTACAATAGGTATTTTCACAAACGTGTAACTTCATTATCCCCAACAATATGTCTACCACAGCAGATGTTATACTATGCATCTGCTGCATGCATTCCCTGACGCTATTTACAGGTTGTCTCTGGCTGTTCTATACTAGTGGCACCTGCAGGAATAACTATCTGCATCAGAATGCATAAAGATAGCCACAATTCTGTTACATCAAATAAAAATAACAAAAATAATCGTGATGATGATGATCTTGATCATAATTATATTGATGTTTCTACTGCTTCTACTACTACTACTACTATTACAAATACTACTAATCATAATGAAGAACTTGTCAATATTTTCCGCCAGCCTTTGCCTCTGTGTGTGTGTGTGTGTGTGTGTGTGTGTGTGTGTGTGTGTGTGTGTGTGTGTGTGTGTGTGTGTGTGTGTGTGTGTGTGTGTGTGTGTGTGTGTGTGTGTGTGTGTGTGTGTGTGTGTGTGTGTGTGTGTGTGTGTGTGTGTGTGTGTGTGTGTGTGTGTGTGTGTGTGTGTGTGTGTGTGTGTGTGTGTGTGTGTGTGTGTGTGTGTGTGTGTGTGTGTGTGTGTGTGTGTGTGTGTGTGTGTGTGTGTGTGTGTGTGTGTGTGTGTGTGTGTGTGTGTGTGTGTGTGTGTGTGTGTGTGTGTGTGTGTGTGTGTGTGTGTGTGTGTGTGTGTGTGTGTGTGTGTGTGTGTGTGTGTGTGTGTGTGTGTGTGTGTGTGTGTGTGTGTGTGTGTGTGTGTGTGTGTGTGTGTGTGTGTGTGTGTGTGTGTGTGTGTGTGTGTGTGTGTGTGTGTGTGTGTGTGTGTGTGTGTGTGTGTGTGTGTGTGTGTGTGTGTGTGTGTGTGTGTGTGTGTGTGTGTGTGTGTGTGTGTGTGAGTGTGTGTGTGTGTGTGTGTGTGTGTGTGTGTGTGTGTGTGTGTGTGTGTGTGTGTGTGTGTGTGTGTGTGTGTGTGTGTGTGTGTGTGTGTGTGTGTGTGTGTGTGTGTGTGTGTGTGTGTGTGTGTGTGCGCGCGCGTGCGCGTGCGCGCGCGCGTGCGCGTGCATTTGAAGGATATGTAGCATATGACTTTCGCACTGTTGTAAAACAGTCCAGCAGTATCTACATTTTTCCTCTCTTCAGTCCTTAGAGGGAGGTCGGATCCCACCCCCCACACATACAGGGTAATAAAACATTACATACGGGAAGTTAGAAACACTTAAGGTAACTCAGAATATGTTGTAAAGCATAGTTTCAGACACTGTTGTTAAACCGCATGGGTGTATGTGGGGGTAATGGCCCTACCAACCGTTAAACTCGCCAGACATAGGTCAAGTACTGCAGATACGACGTCGGCATAACAAAGTTGCAGAGTAAAATATCATGATAAATGTATGTGTTGTTATACACTGTTGGCCAGTTGTGGACGTTAAGTACCCTACTAATATTTACGTTAACAATCACTGGGAATATGAAGATCAATAGGACATGGGCACATAAGTGCAAAGTTGTAGACCAGGGTCTCATAATAAGCGTACTCAACATACTGAGGCCCAGGGCCGTATCTGGTTGTCTGGGCCACCAGCATTAATGGGTGAAATTGGTTAGGGACCAAAAATATACAACCAAATGTTATGGGATGGTATAACAGTAACGGTGACAACGCATGGTCCATGTTTCACCCCAGGGGGCGCTTTCTGTTGCCAGTACCCTCCTCCGCACGACTCTATGTGGCTGTAAATGAGTGATGGACGGATAATTAATATGCCATCATTATTATCACTGCACCGCTACACTTGCGGACGTGGGTATGGAGTGGTCACAGCATTATCAAACAAACTGCACATCTACTTTATTCTATGCATTCCTCCCTAACACGCCTTGTAGGTTATTCACAGGGACTTTGAACACAGTCATAGCCTAAAGAAAATCATGCAATTTTATTGTTTCAGTACATATTAATAACGTTATTAAGAGACCCCACCATGTATGACAAAACATTCGTATAAACGTTAGTGTTCAGCGACAGTGGTTAGCAACCGGAGCTGCATTCGTTGTCATACATTGATAATTTGTGTGCTCTCTGGCTCAAGCATTCAGTATACAGTTTAGCCAGATACTTAACGAATCCTGTAATGGAGCTGCACACAAATCTGTGACACGTATAATAAACGACACAGATAATTTACATACCAGCAATGTATGATAAGAAAACTATCACGTACTCGAACCACTCTTAAAGGAAAGGGTGTAAACTCCCACTGATAGGATAAATAGAAACTCCATCACATTATGAGAACATTAATTGCGTTTTGAATCTGTTCATTCGGGTAATAAAGGGTGATAGTGCGACGGTCGGATCTATGGCGCGAGAAGGCCGACAATAATGATGTTGGGGAAGAGGGATGGTAGGCTGGTAAAACGTTAGCACCCGACGACACGCATATCTTCAGTGAACTAATTAGTACCATGAACATGAAGTAATTTGTTAATAATTCTTTCTTACACCATGTGGTCTCATATTTCACAGGCCTGAGCCATGAATATTATACGTTTTCTCTTTAATGATAACAACATAGATAAACACTTTGCAAAACCTGTTCGAGATGGTGGCACTACGAAATTACTATATCCGTATCTTATTTTACTTTTACTGTTTATGCAACTGTAAAGTGCACGATATTTAACTTTTGAACAGTTTTAGGTGAGACGTCAGCAGTTGTGTGCTGACGAATAATGATGGGTGACTGTGGCATCCACTGTATATGACTGGACCTGTGTGTGTGGCTGAGTGACCCTCTCCATGCCTCTCTCCCTCTTTATCTCACGCTGCCACAGTTGTCTGACCTTTATAGGATGCTTTCTAATAATCATTGTGTAACAGTACCTATATAACTGGTGCTCCAAAACATCCGCACCCACTACGTCTTTCTCGTAGCCTCCTCCTTCATCTAGTGTATTGTCCTGTGACAATGTATGATAACGTGATGTCTTGTGTAACGTAGTGGACAGAGGGTAAAGATGAACAAGCCGGTTTTGGAGAGGTAGAAAGAGGGCTTGTTTACACACGTGTGATGGTCGAGCACGTTAGAATATGCATCGTTTATTCTTTTTTACTGTCTCCGCTATTTAAAAATGATACTAATGACAAAATACGTGCAGCCAATATAAGTGCTCTGTCATTATCAGTCCCTCATGATTTAAGGCATACTAAACATATTCCTATATGTAATTCTGTTTCTGTGAGTTAAACAGTTCTATAGTTCTAATTAATTACGTATACAGGATGATGTCGATGGGAAACTACAAATCATTAAATAATATAAAGTGTTACATAAATTAACACAATTATACATACTTTTATCATTATATCATGAATAAAAATTATATAAGGTGATCAACTCTAGTATAAAAAATATTTAAAGAATCACCTTCCGGTAGTTAATGTCACCAAGTTTATTACTTTATCCCGGTAATTCCCGATATAAAAGAGAATATCCCGGGATATTTAACATCCTGAACATTGTCAGCCGCTAGGCGAGGGACGCCGTAGGGGAGTAGATGTGGTTAGCCAGTTAATTAGATCGTATAGTGGTTTTAAAATAGAAAAGTGACATGTTGACTGGCTGACAATTAGTGGGGAAAATGTTTTGTATTATTATATATGATCACCATCCACTGTGAATATCATCGCAGTGCACAGACAGAATACTGCTGCAATTGCACATACGACCAGGCTCCCCACTACCCCTGCTACACGGCGCCGCCAAGCTTGTGGTCGCCCACCACTTCCACAGATGGCGCCTCTTACATCAAACTCATTCGTGTATTACGCTGGCGTTAAATCGTTTACAGATAATAAGTCCTGTTGTCGTATCATAGTTAATGGTGAAGGAGGAAATAGCTCGTGACACCAGTAAGTTGATGTAACGATTCAAGGGAATAACTGTCTGACCTCTATGAACACTGTCGCATTTACTGATTAAAAAAACGATAACACGTTTCTGTGGATCTTAGTCAAAACAGCCGTTTGTTAGCACTTCCATGCGATGCTATAACAACGTCAGGTTGCAAATGGATAGCAGTGTATTGCAAAAACAGACGATTAAACATGATTCAAGACAATAAAAAGACAAGACTCAGCAGGAAACATTATTTATTCCCTCACGCACTAAAAACCCACTAGCGACTGGACTGGACTCTCTTTCTCTCTCTCTCTCTCTCTCTCTCTCTCTCTCTCTCTCTAGCTAATCTTGCCATGCAATGTTTTATTTATATATTTATTTTTTTTTCAAATGACGTGCTATAACAACCTGGTTTCTCACCCTCATGTTTTCCTTTATACTTCCATTTGTTATGCATATATAACTGGTCTAGAGGAAATGTTTTCTATTCCACCCATAACGTATCAATCGATTCGCGGTGGGAAAGGGAGGGTGGCCGGGCTGAGGGGTAATTTGTGCCACAGTGTAACTGACCACCATTTTCAACTGGAATTAGGAAACTGAATATGCATGACATAACTGCACATATGGCACGTAACTACCCGTGTCGTGTGACATGTTGGCGGTGTGTTTACATCCATAAAAAATATGCCTAACATTTATACCGCACTGCTAACTCGGTAATAACAACTCCCCTCCACCACCTACCCCCCACTACCATCACTACCCTTCCTCCTCACAGCTCACACCGCGGACCACCAACTGTTGCCAGAACAGGGACTTCATGAACGGTGGTTCAGATTCACTGCTCCGGGGTTTACAAGGTTCGCTCGCAGGACGGGACTTTAGAACGTAACTGTACCTAATATTTACCAATCGGCCTACCCGAGTCATCGTCTTCCTTTCTGTTCTAAATTCGTGGACAATACAGTCCTAAGATTAACTATGCTATGATTCGCAAAGACATAATCTGGGATATAACTTTTTTAATGAAATAATTATCGGTCAGGAAGAATAGAACTGAATGCTTAAAAAACTTGGGACCACAGCTACTCAGTCAAATTGAAAAACAAAGATAACATTAAACCCCGCATATTAATAAAAATCATAACGTGATTGCATGAAAAAATTACTTAAAAAGGCAAAAAAATCGACAACAAAACTATGAGAGGTGGCGAAGGTCCGTCAATCCCAGAAATTTAAAAACGTCACCTTGATAACTAGAGTTTCCTCCAAACAAGAAAGACAGAAAGGACCATCTGCCCTGTGCCTATGGTGAAACCTCAGACGCAGGTCCGCCAGATTCGGACACTGAACCAACAAGTGACGGACAGTAACAGGAAGGTAAATACTGCCGTGCAATGCTCTGTCTATATGAGTCTTAGGTTGTATTTACCTATTCTCTTATCGGATCCCGTGTGTAAGACTGTTTGTATATACTACACTGTACTATTGCAACCATGAGTTGTTAGCCACCCTCGTCCAGCCAACCCGTGTATGTGGCAGCGTCACATTCACGAGCACAGAAGTTGCCTTCGATGCATTTCTGTCGAATGATATCCCTTCAGCTTTGGGCTTGTACTAATGGATAAAGTAATAGTAATATTTACTCTGAAGGTTCGTGTCTGATAACACGAATATATCGCATTTATTATTTAGTAACTATTTTTTTGTCATACAATACCAAGCAAGTGACTTAAATATGTTTCTTGGATTTCAGTTCACGACTTCCTGTACTGTAGATTTGAATCAGCGAAAACAGAGAGTGAAAAAGTTCGAAACATTCATTTCGTACTGACAGAAAGACAGAGAGATAGATAGATAGATAGATAGATAGATAGAGAGAGAGAGAGAGAGAGAGAGAGAGAGAGAGAGAGAGAGAGAGAGAGGGAGGGAGGGAGGGAGGGAGGGAGGGTGAGCGTCTGTGAATTTTGGAGAAATGAGGCGGAGGCAGACTGGCGCAGGGAAATGAAGGGATGAGAAACCCTCGATTCCTGTGCTCCATTGAAAACAGGCCACAGTGTGAATACTTCTTCCATCAGTCACTAGAACTTGCTTTGCTTTGTGATAAAGGGATTTTTTTTTTTTTTTTTAGACTGTTATCGGACGAATAATAAATTAGGAGAAAAATGCTGTTGCTTTAACAAAAAGCTGTGCTTAAAAAGAAAGTAATTTGCATTTCTGTCCAGAGAGGGATATCCAGTTAATGAGAGAAATATTCATGAGTTTGCCAGAAATCTCCAGGTGACAACTCCCATGGAAAAAACAAAAATGCGAACATAAGGCATTTAACAGAAGTTACGCGGCCTGCCTAATAATTTGACAAAGGTAACTGGCGTTTCCAAGAATAAATCCCATCTTTCCTTTTGTCCGACGAGACGTTATCGTGGGATAAATAAACTCCTTCGTCATCAGCCAAAGGGAAAATTCCCTGTTTAGCTCGAGCACGTTATTTACTCGTATCGCATAAAATCATGTGTATCTAGCCGGAGTAGTAGTAGTAGTAGCAGTTGTTGTTCTCTAGGCAGTCTGGCCGAACAGCCCCGAGTCCCTTAGGAAGGCCATGGCCGAGAAAGGGCTTTCCCACAGCGCTCTCAAAGAGTGTATGTTGTGTTGTTGGCATAGGTGATTGTGTGCAATGCAGTCTTCCATAATGTGCTTAATAGTATGGGGTGCTGTGTTGCATCCTGGACAGGCATCAGCGATGGAGTCATCCAGCCTCTTCTGGTAGCTTAAGAGGGCTGGATGGTGCCCACATCTCAGCCTGGCCAGGTGGACCCTGTCCTCACGAGGAAGATAGGATTCAGAAGGGTGGATGTCAGGAGGCCGTGCATGCAGCTATGTGTTGTCTTTAAGTGACTGAATGGAGCGGTGAGTGATCTGAGTGTGGATATGCTTCTGAAAGCTGGTCTGAGGTGGGCGAGGGGGACGAGATGACAGTATTTGTGTATGGTATCGTGTGCTGGGTGTTGTTTTGATGTTCCTTGGTGTGGGTGGATGTGCTGTCATGTACTGTAGTGGATGTTGTGGGTTTGTGGAGGCTGCAGCAAGAAACTGAGTGCCTCTCACGTCTAGGTGATCCTTGACTTTGAGGACTTTGGTTTCTTGATGTAGGTGGTCTCTGGGTGTAGTAGCTGTGCAGCCTGTGATTATTTTTAGGGCCTTGTTCTGTATGGTCTGTAGAGTGTTGTAGTGTGTTTTGGTGAGGTTAGAAGGCAGGGCTTGCATAATTCATCACTGAACGTATGTATTGTTTGTATAATGTGGTAGTAGTTTCTTTGTTGTATCCGAATGTTGTATGGGCAAGTGACCTCAAAGCATTGAATCTTGGTGTTATTTTATTTTTAATGTTTGTGATGTGTTGTTTAAATGACATTGATGTATTGTATGTTACACCAAGGATTTTGTGTGTGTGTGTGTGTGTGTGTGTGTGTGTGTGTGTGTGTGTGTGTGTGTGTGTGTGTGTGTAGTAGGGGAGTGTTGTTTCTGGTGAGGTGTGGGATGTGACTGTGTTCTGCTGTCCAGTTTGTGAGAAGAGTCACTGTTGATTTGGCTGGGGCTATTTTGAGCCTGTTTGTGGTGAACCATGGGTGTAGTGTGTTGAGTTAAGGTTGAATGATGTGTGCAGCTGTGTTTGCGTTTTGGTGCGTGCATGTAAGTGTTATATCATCTGCCTAGGAAGCTATGTGTATCTGTGGTGTGTGGGATGTGGGTATGTCGTGCATGTATAGGTTAAAGAGTGTAGGGGACAAAACAGATCCTTGGGGGACGCCGTTTGTGAAGTTTCTGATGTTAGAAGACTGACCGGCAAATGTTACATGTGCTCATCTGCCTGCTAAGTAGTTTGCGAGCCATCTTTTTGGGTTATTGTGCATGTTTGTGTTGAGTATTTTGTTTGTGAGGTTGTGGTGGGAGATGGCATCAAAAGCTTTGCTAATGTCTAGTGTGATTAGGAGTGTTCTGTGTGGTGGCCTGGCTGAATTCATGCCATTGAAAACTCTCTGTGTAAGGTCTGTCAGAAGGGTGTTTGTGGAGTGTTGTGGCCTAAAACCATGTTGTGACTGGGCTAGGGGAATGTGAGGTGTGACTAGTTGTAGTACCACTCGTTTAGTGACTTTAGAGGGGGTGCAGAGGAGTGTGATGGGGCGATGTGAGGAGGGTAACATGGGGTCTTTGTTGGGTTTAAGGATAGTGATAATATTGCCATACTTCCAGATGTTGGATATTATGTTGTGTGAGTAGCTGTAGTTTGATATGTTGGTGAGTGCTTGTATGCCTTGTGGTCCTAGGTGTTTAAGGTGAATGTTGCTGATGTTGTCTGGTCAACAGGCAGATGAGTGCTTGAGGTTGTTAATGATGTGCTTCTTCTGGTTGTAAGTGAAAGGTGCGTAGTCTGGGTCTGTGGGGAACTGTCTCTTACGTCTGATGATACGTCGGTCTTCGGGACGGGGGTGTAGATGGCTGACTTGTGAAAAGTGATTGATGAGAGTGTTTGCTTGTTGTTTGTTTGAGGGAGTGAAGCCCATTGTCTACGGCCTGGCAACCTCCCTGTAAAGAATACTATTTTCTACTGACTGAGTTAGGCGGTGAGACTCATCTTGTAAGGAAATCCACCCCGCCTGTGTGTGTGTGTGTGTGTGTGTGTGTGTGTGTGTGTGTGTGTGTGTGTGTGTGTGTGTGTGTGTGTGTGTGTGTGTGTGTGTGTGTGTGTGTGTGTGTGTGTGTGTGTGTGTGTGTGTGTGTGTGTGTGTGTGTGTGTGTGTGTGTGTGTGTGTGTGTGTGTGTGTGTGTGTGTGTGTGTGTGTGTGTGTGTGTGTGTGTGTGTTGAATTGCGAGTCACCCGACTTGTGGAGTATGGTATACGGGTTGGTAGGTTGGTGACTGACTGGGTGGGTGGATTGGTTAGTGTAGGCTGGTGGTTTCACAGTCGGAAGGGTGGGCGAGAGGGAAGGAAAGGGTTGTTGGGCTGGTTAAGTGGGGTGGAGTGGGGTTCGTGCATTGAGATGGGTGGTGGGGCTACCTGAAGGATAACGCAAAAGACGGGTTTATGTCGTCCTACTTTTGAGACATACTGTACTGAAAAGGTTGTGGGTATGTGCGTTGATGGGTTGGTGTGTACGTGGATGGACAGACTGTGGGAAAACAGGCCTCTGGGATTAGGTCATTTGTGTGAATACGTCCGATTTGGGAATGGATCAGTGTGTGAAAATCGGTCCACAGGGGAGATTATTCTGGAATCATGCTGAAGTAGGTATATATATCCAGTGGGTTACAACAGGTCCATCGTGCAATACGTCTGTTGGTTAA
The DNA here is from genome assembly GCF_032717465.1 of Coenobita brevimanus. Lineage (NCBI taxonomy): Eukaryota > Metazoa > Arthropoda > Malacostraca > Decapoda > Coenobitidae > Coenobita > Coenobita brevimanus. Next base: position 38,813,386 of record NC_136997.1, on the reverse strand, counting down.
GAGGTCTGTGTTTCAACTGCACACATCAGTGGGTGATATAACCACGTCGGATAACAGGTTTATCGGGAAAATAGGTTTTGTGAAAATATGTCCATGGGTATACGTCCATGTAGGACACCTGTATCCATGCAGAGGTTCAAGGTCGACGGAAAAATTGGTCTGTGGGGAGAATATGTATCAATGGGGGAAATTAGTTCATGGGAAAATAGGTTTTCGTAGAGAAGTAGGCGTCTCTGAAAAAAAAAAAAAAGTCCATGGGGGATTTTGTTCCGAGTGGTGAAAATGTCCATTGATAAAAATATTCCTGGGGTGAAAATAAGTCCAACGGGACATAAACGCACTGCAAACATACATGGAGATATTTACAATAAATGGGACTTACAATATCCAACTTTTAACAGCGACCGTTGCCTGGAATTAGGCTTACCACTGCACACCTTGGACCAAACAACCATTAGCCACACCCTATTACCACTTCGTCATCCAGTTATTATATTTCATAATTTACCTTCATTTAGTCATTTAGGCATAGAAAGCCAACCGAAACGATGGAAAAATCCCTGTTTAATCGTGCTGAGCACCTGATTTCCCCACCTCATTCGTCCAAAATTCCCAGGCATCCACTACTCTCTCTCTCTCTCTCTCTCTCTCTCTCTCTCTCTCTCTCTCTCTCTCCTGGTAACAAATGAATGCTTCGAACTTGTTCACTCTTTATTCGCTGGTTTAAACCTACAGAGAGTCGCGGAGTGGACCCAAATATACATATTTGTCACTTGGTTGGCTCTATACGAGAAACAAGTTATTAAATAATCAGTATGATATATTCGTGTTATCAGAGTCAAACCTTCAAAGTAAATATTACTATTGCTTTACCTATTAATACAAACCCAAAGCTGAAGTGATATTTCTCGACAGAAGTGCATCGAACGCAACTTTTGTGCTCGTGAATGCGACCCTGCCACATACACGGGTTGGCTGGACGAGGGTGGCAAACAGCTCCTGGCCGCTATAGTACATCTGCCTTCATTCATACAGCATTTAAACACTACATTCAAATTACAGTTATTCTCAACTACTATTTTATGAAAAAATGATTTATGATATTAGCTGGTACGGAGAAGAATTTTTCCAAAGAAGTGAATAGATTGTTCGCATACACGGCCCATACAGATGTTCGTTTTTTCTCCAGAAGAATTCGTGTAACTGCCCCGATTGTGGCAAGTAGCGAACGTCAACGACCCACAAGAGAAGAGAACCTCTCATAACGGTGATAACAGTTTTATAAAATGCAAAGATGGCCCCATGCAAAACAATTCAAATTGGTTACCGCATAAATTTGTTCCAAAATAAACAACTAAAAAAAATCTCTATAGAATTTGTCTTTAAAATAGACTGACTTAAAAAAAATCAGGAACCATGAACTCTCTCAGTTCGGTAGTCTGTTTCAGTACAATTTTCCTTCTTTCAAACGATTTTATTCAGCTCATGAGAGGGCTTTTGAATTACAGGGATACATGTTGCATTCAGTAACCTCAGCACTGCTAAGACATCATTTTCGACCTGAATATAAATTGTCCGGTAGTCTGTTTCAGTACAATTTTCCTTCTTTCAAACGATTTTATTCAGCTCAGGAGAGAGCTTTTGAATTACAGTGATACATATTACATTCAGTAACCTCATCACTGCTAAGACATCATTTTCGACCTGAATATAAATTGTCCGGAGGCAGCAAGAACAAAATGCAAAAATACGTAATAGGATCGAAGGAGTTAAATCCAGAATGTCCGGAAATATTGTGTTAAAAATTATTGAGGTCATTAAGCCTGTTTTTTTATATTTTTTTCTACGTTTTACCTATCTATCAATCTATCTATATTATCTATCTGTCTTTGACCAGACCAATTAATCCAGTAAGGGATGGCAACAGACAGTTCACCTTCGTATCAACCTCTTCTCTGCCATTATGGTGCCGTCTCACCATTTTTTTTTTTCCCGGTCTATCAACCATTGGGGCCGAAGCCCCTGGTTATTAAGGCCATGTATATATATATATATATATTTATATATATATATATATATTTAAACATATATATATATATATATATATATATAGATACATATATAAACATATATACATATATATATATATATATATATATATATATATATATATATATATATATATATATACACACATACACACACACACACACACACACACACACACACACACACACACTTCCATGCATACATACAGACACACTTTCATGCAAACGTACATATATATATATATATATATATATATATATATATATATATATATATATATATATATATATATATACACACATACACACAAACACACACACAAACACACACACACACACACACTTCCATGCATACATACAGACACACTTTCATGCAAACGTACATATATATATATATATATATATATATATATATATATATATATATATATATATATATATATATATATATATATATATATAATTTTTATTTTATTTATTTTTTGGTATTTTTATCTTTTTTATTTTTTCTTGGTTTTATATTTTCTATTCCTTATATTATAAAGAAAAACCTAATCTAAAGACCCTAAACTAATCACCTAACAGACAAATCGCTAACCTATACTAAATCCTACAGAGACAAATAGCTAGACCTACACTAATGGTAAAAATACCTCGACTAACAGAACACCATCGACTGCAGATATGTAATGCCTTTCTACATTACATACCTGCACTCATCACCTGGTGACTGTCAGTCGAGGCACAACCTAATATAGGGGACATCAATATATGAAAGGGAACCAGACGAGTCAGGAACATTTCCATATACGTCAGCTGTCGTCCCTAATTAGAATAACTTAAGCAAGATAATATAATGTATTTACATAATTTGTACAAAAAGTGAAGAACCTCGCCCAGCAGACCACCATCGACTGCAAGTGCCCAATACCTTCCTATATTGCACACTTGCACTCATCATCTGGTGACTGTCAGGCGAGGAACTTGGCTTAATGTAGGGGACATCTATATTAGAAATAGATCGGTGGGAGGAGGAACTATTTAAAATGTGTCAACTGTCAACCCTAATTAATATTACAATATATACATATTTACTGTTCATAAAAACCATAACCACGCAGTAAAAAAGTCACATCACTTTGATCAGTCCGGTCTCTCTCAAGAAAGCCATCAATTTATCAGTCATAACAATGTCCCCATCACCCAGGATGGTGGAAAGGGTGAAGGGGACGTCTACTGCGCCGCAGTAATTTATAAGTGAAGCACGTTCACGAATAAATCGCCGACAGCGCAGGATGATATGACTAATAGATAACACCGCATTACAGATGTCACAGTGCGGTGGGAAGCGTCTTTCCATATATGGTTTTATGTGGGTTAAAATGGTGGCATTAAGCCGTAACAGTGCCAACACTTTTTCTTCTAGGCGACTGGGACGGTTGGCAATGTCCCAGTCGCCCAGGTACGGCTTACAAGTTGGAATATTTAGTCTGGTCCACTGACCTTGCCACAGAAGATTTATTGATTCCTTTCCGAGAGATAGACTCGACCGTAGATCACGAGGAACGTTCCAAGTCTCCTCGAGCTCTACAGCCGACTTTGCAAGTAAGTCAGCCTGCTCATTGCCGTAGATACGACAATGACCAGGCACCCAGATCAGCGTGAATGACTTGTTTCATGAATGCAACTTATTAACGATGCGGCCCTGGATCTCATGAGAGTCCGTAGTGCAAGATGCAATTGCCTGAAGGGCTGATTTTGAATCTGAAAATATGACAAATGAGTCATGCCTAGAAATGAGAGCATAGTCTATGGCTTTGTCAATAGCAAAAAGTTCTGAAGTAAACACAGATGTATGAGTCGGCAACCGATACCTGAGGGCACATTCAGTCGACCACACACTTGCACCCACACATTCACTCGACTTGGAGCCGTCGGTGTACAATTGATGGGACCCCAAGTGACGAACAATGATGTTACGAAACAAGTGGTGGACCTCCGCCTCTGGCGCCTTGGCCTTTGGTGCTGGGAGCCATGTAACATCGACTGTAAAGCCGGGTGGCTCCCAAGGCGCTATATTTTTAAGCACCAACTTGTCACAGTCACTAGGGTCCACATCAAGCTCCTGAGTCAGTAAGTGGAGGCGAGCGGCAAGTGGCCGACGCACCCCCCGCAGAAGGTGGTGGTATTGACGCAGGGGGGTACAGGCCACATTGCAGATATCACTTTTCCTTAGTGTCCTTATACCGTAGGACAAGGCCAGGTGGTCACGGCGAATACGGAGGGGAGGCACATTCGCCTCCACTTCCATACGAGTCATACGGGTACACCGGACGGCTCCAAGACACATTCGCAAACATTTATTCTGTAACACATCCAATCCTTTCAGAGTGGCATCAGATGCCGAGCAATACACCTGTGCGCCATAGTCTAGCTTCAATCAAATAAGGGACTTATACACCATTAATAAAGATTTTCTGTCGGCACCCCAGGTAGTACCCACTAGGTACTTGAGGACATTTAATGGTTTATCACAACGCGCAAGCAAAGTATTAACGTGAAGTTTAAAATTCATTCTACGATCAAAATGTATTCCTAAAAATTTTACAGAATTTTGAAAAGGTACCGCCTGATTATCCAAAGTTAAGCACAAATTAGGTACGTTACGATTAGTGAAAACTATAGCGGCACACTTACGTACGGAAAACTTAAATCCCCACTGCAAGGCCCATTGGTGGACGGAGTCAAGGGCTGCTTGAATCCGCCCAGCCGAAAATTGTGCATTACGGGAAGAGTGCCATATTGTACAATCGTCAGCGTAGAGCGAGTATTTAAGATACGTTATGGGGCAATTTGACAGAGAAAGTTCTGTCCCTTAAGAAATTTGAAATAAAAACAGGTAAATTTCCTCTTAAACCATAAGCATAGAGCTTCATTAGTATACCGTGTCGCCAGGTCATGTCATAGGCTTTATGGATGTCCAAGAACACCCCTATCATGAATTCTTTATTGGCAAATGCCTCTGCAATACAATGCTCCAAATTCATTAAATGATCTAGTGAACTTCTGTATTTAAGGAAGCCACATTGTTGATCATTTAACAAATTCTTCGACTCTAAAACAAAAAGAAGCCTATTGTTAACCATACGTTCCATGACCTTACATAGACAAGAAGTCAACACAATAGGACGAAATGAAGTGGGATTCATAAGATGACCAGCCTCTTTGGGTATCGGTATGACGTGCGCAAAGTGCCATGAGTTTGGGAACGTTCGAGACGCCCAAATCTCATTGTACAATGCTAACATCTTAATCAGGTTGTCCTGATTAAGATGCTGGATCATACCGTACGTGATGGTGTCTGGTCCAGGGCTGGTGTCTTTACAGGATTTAAGGGCAAGGAGCAGTTCATCATGCGTAAACTCTTGGTTGTACGAGGAGTTTACGTCTTCTGTGGCAAAGTCTAATATCTGTAGCTCAGCCATGCGTTTATGATGTTGGAAACGCGGGTCATAATTGGCTGAGCTACTTACACGAGAAAAACTCCTGGCGAGGATGTTAGCAACGTCCACGGGCTCGTCATAGGTGGTGTTATTCACCTGCAAGGTGGTGACAGGGAAGTATGGGCGTTTATTATTTAATAATCTTATAGTGGACCAGACTTTACGTAATGGTGTTGTACGAGTCACCGTGGACACAAAGGACCGCCAGGAGTCATGTTTGGCCCTTCTTATTATTCTCCTTGCCTCAGCCCGTGCCTGTTTGTATGCAATAAAATTTTCCTCAGTGGGCTGACTATCAAAAATCCTGCATCTCCTATTGCGTTTTCTTAATGCTTGTCGGCAATCCGGCGTCCACCAATGTGCTCTATGCTTCGCATGAACTGTAGAAGTCTTGGGAATAGCAGCCTCAGCTGCGTGTAATATGGATTGGGTTATATTTTCGACCTTAACATCTATGGTCTCCCCAGATATATCTAAATTGGTGATCCTTGAGAAGGATCCCCAATCTGCTTTCTTATAGTTAAATTTTGGAGGTGGAGGGTCTGAAATGATGTTGCGTGTATAAGAAAGACAGATGGGTAAATGATCACTTCCCAAGGAGTCGTCGTAAGGGTCCCATGAGAGATCTTGATGTATACCAGGGGAGGCCAAAGATAAGTCCATGGCCGAAAAGTTACCAGTACGATCATCTACACGAGTCGCTCTACCATCGTTCAGAAGACAGAGGTTGGACTGTAGTATTAGGTCGGCTACTTGCTCCCCATGACCATCAATCCTCAAGCTACCCCATTGATAGTGATGGGCGTTAAAATCGCCCAACACTAACTTATTCCCAGGGAGATGTTTAACTAGTGAATTTAAAGCATCACTATCAATGGGGCCATGTGGAGGACAGTACAGAGAGCAAATAGACAGATACGTGTTATTAAATTTTACTCTGCACGCGACCGCTTCCAGAGTAGAATTTAGAATCACTTCCGTTTGTGGGTGTGATTTGTGTGTGTATGTGGCTACTCCGTGACCTTCATATCTTCTCTACGAGTGGTAGTGTTTGAACTGTGGAGGATCAGGGTGATCCTCCAGGCGCGTCTCCTGTAAACAAACAACGTCTGGCCTGTGTATAGAAAGCAATTTTGCTATATTGTGTAACTTATTCCCAATACCTCTACAATTCCACTGTAGTATAGTGAATGCGGCGGTTTAAGATTTACGAGGGGGCCCAGTGTGTTTAGTTTTTTTATGCCCCCCACGACCAGGTGAGTGGCTACCGGGGGACCTTTCCCCGTGCTTGCTGACGGAAACCTCCATATTATCGGCAATAACAAGGCTCCCAGATTCCACCGAGGAAGAGCTATTCTTCCTCTCCCTCGCTGGGCTAGGAGCAGGGAGGACATGAGGACGTGGCTTTGAAAGGGTGGTGAAGTTATATTTTACAGTCTTGTCAGGCTTCGATTTAGGCTTGACTGACTGAGAAGCAGCAGCGGCCTGTGAGTATGATGAAGCTTTAGGGAGGTCAGTTAGAGAGTTGGATCGTACACGAGGTTTAGAGGTGGAGGTGGAGGTGGAGGTAGAGTGAGTGACTTGATTAACAAGCACGAGATCAGTCTGCGTCTCCACAGTGCACATCACGGGGCGGGACATCACTGCCGAAGCATAGGACCTATTCGGTGTGGGAGTTGCATGCAACTCCTTCACCTTTTTCCTTGCTTTGTAGAAAGAGATGCCCTCAGTTGCCTTCACCGCACAGACCTCTTTCTCCTCCTTCCACTTGGGACAATCCCTAGAGGAAGTGAAGTGAGCACCCTTGCAGTGAAAGCAGCTGACACCCTCTGATGTGCAATGGTCAGCATCATGACCTTGCATTGCGCACTTGCCACAGACTGATTAAGAAGCCCGATAAGACTTTTCATGGTGTCCATATAACAGACATCATAAACAACGAAGTGGGTTAGGGATGTATGTCCTGACGTTAACAATTTCATACCCCACTTTGATATGGGTTGGGAGAGTCACTTTACCGAAAGTCAATATAACCGTTGCCGTTTTCGTCCTCCTGCCCTCGGAAAATCTCGTGATGAAGTTGGCTTCAATTACATCTTCATGAGCAAGTTCACGTACGATGTCGTCCTCTTCCATGACCATGAGGTCCCTGCAAGTGATGACTCCCTTGCAGGAATTCATGGAGTGAGGGATCGTCGGCACAACATCATAGCAATGGAATTTGCTCATCTTCATCAAATCCTTAACCTGGGACGAGTTTGCAGTCTTTACTAGGAGATCTCCGCTAGCAAGTTTTTTGACCTGTTCTACCTCTCCTGCACATCCATCAATCACCTTCTTGATAATGAAGGGATTGAGGCTGGACAGGGGAGTAGAACCAACCGCGTACAGCAAAACAAAACTGGCATTGTGAACGTTAATGTCTAGCAGAGGGCGTGTCCAGGGCCGTTCAGTCTGGGGGTAGTCCGTCCGTGAGACAGTCGGGGGTCGGTCAGGACTACCTCCCCCCCTGAAGGGGGGGGAGGCAGCAGTGGCGTCCGCCATAGTGACCACTTCCCCCTAAAGGGGGAAATGGGAAGAGAGAGGAAAAACAAACAAGGGACAAAAAAACCAGGACAACACACCTATGGCTAAGATTGCCCTCTCAAACCACTCCAGGGAGGCCCGACCGTGTTACTTCACACCCCAGAGCGATCAGTGGGGGGGGCCCCCCGTGGGCGAGTAAGCAAAGGTAATCTTAGTAAATAGATATAGACACTTACTATATCTCTAGCAAGGGTAGGGAGGAAAATTAGTACTAGCTAATCCTAAGTGTCACCAGAACGGTGAAAAAAAAAAAAACTAATGCCGTTGAGGCAGCCCTGAAAACTAGAGAAGAGCGCAACAGAAAACACGTCTACGCTCCTCACGACCATGCATCAAAGTCCTCCGTCTCACCAGTTCACGCCTCCCATATATATATATATATATATATGTGGAGCCTCTGTGGTACAGTGGTAGAGTGTGTGTCTCGCACGCTGGTGGGCGGGGGTTCGCCTCCCCGGCAGAGTTGTAAAAACTATCTATATATCTATGTATATATATATATATATATATATATATATAGGTGATAGCCAATACACTCTTCAGGCACAAAATGATCCACAGGTATACATGGCAAGTGATGAGAAGGGTGGGTGGTGAACTGAATGAAAGGAAGGCAATGATTGATTATGTGCGTGTGGATGAAAGGATGCGAAGATGTGTAATGGATGCAAGAGCTTTAGAGGTTGAGGGAGTGGACTTTCTGACCACTACTTGGTGGTGGCTAGAATTAGGATCCAAGTAAAATGGAGGAATAGAAGGGAAAGACGAGAGGAAGGAGAAGTGGCAAGGAGAGTGGAAAGGTTACAAGGGGATGAGAAAAAGGCAGAGTATAAGAGAGAGAAGAGGAACGATTTGGCAAATATGAATTGGAGCAGATAGGGAACGTGGAAGGTCTGTGCAGGATATTTACAGAAGAAATATGTGCAGCATGTGATGTGGTGTGTGGGATGAAGAGAAGACGGAGGGGGTTGCAAGGAACAGCGTGGTGGAATGAAGAGGTAAGTAAGTAAGTAAGTAAATGTTTATTGCTTTATAGTCATACATCCATGTAGGCTATACATTTGACCATTACATGACAAGCAACGGTCTGTCGAGCCTAACCTCCCTGACAGACATTTTTATAAATACTATATATAAATTGTGGTTGCTTTAGCTGGATATACCAGTTACAATCGTATGCGTATCAGAAAAGAAGTAAATTATTTAAATATAAACTACAACCTTATGATTATCGGAAATATACATGCATACACTCATACATATATACATACATACATTCATAAATATATACATATACATCGATATACATACACACATATACTTTTACATATATATTGTACATCCATATTCTCTCATACACACGTGCACATATGCAGTATAACCAAATACATATTCACATACACATACATATACATACATACATATACACACACACATACACACACACACATACACACACACACATACACATACACACATACATATACATATACGTACACACACATACATATACATATATACACACATACATATACATATATACCCACATACATACATACACATTCATACATACAAAATGTACATATACATATACATATGTACATACATGCATACATACATACATATATATAAATACACATACATATACATATATTCTCAAAACACACACACACACACACACACACACACACACACACACACACACACACACACACACACACACACACACACAGCTACACATTTACATTCACACACATACACACACTATGCATTAATTGTATCATAACATATGGTGCTTTTGTTCTACCTTAAATACTTACAAAATTATGTGTATTGTATGTATTGCTGACCTAACAAATAATATTTCATTTCCCTTTTAAATGTTTGGATATTACTTGACTTGAGAATTTTTTTATCTATTGGTAAACCATTAAATAGTTGAGGGCCGAAAGATATTATACTGTTCTTGAAGAGGGTTGTTCTAAATTGTGCAGAGCATAAATTAATGCTATTACTACGAGTATTATGTGGGTTTTCTACAAACTTAAATATATCATTCCCTACATAGACTCTTAAGGTCTTATACATCAGCAGTAATGTAAAATACTTATGAATATTTTCAAAGTTCAACAATTTTGTATTTGAAAATATTGGGGTTGTTGAATTGAATTTACCTAGAAAATATATACATCTTAAAAAAAATTTCTGAGCTAATATTATTTTGTTCAAAAATGGTGGTCAAGTACATGGCCATATGGCTACACAGTACATGAGGTAAGGATAACACAGTGTATAATAAATGCTGACCATAGCCTCTGTTTTTAGATTATAACGGACTTTGTATAATACACCACACACTTTGGGTAACTTTAAACATATTTCATCTATATGATATTTATAATTTAATTCTCATCTATGAGTATACCAAGAAATTTTATTTTACTGACATTTTGAATAGTTTCACCATCAAGTAGTAATGGTGGCAAAGATTTTTTACTGATCGGTTTTTAAAGAAAATATATTTTGTTTTAGATACATTAAGCTTTAATTTATTAGATTTTATCCATTCATTTATTAAATTTAATTCCAAGAGCAAGCTTGATTGTAGGTAATTTATATTTTTGTCTGCTAACAAGAGATTAGAATCATCAGCATATATTGTAAACTTAAATTTTGTGCTGGCATTTACTATATCATTAATGTATATTAGAAAAAGAAGTGGCCCAAGGATGGACCCTTGTGGTACACCTTTTGATAATGATTTAAAAGGCGAGAAATTATTGTTACAAAAAACACATTCCATTCTATTACCGAGATAACTATGAAATAGTTTTAGTGGGACACCTCTTATTCCAATATGTTCCAACTTATCAGTCAGAATTTTGTGATCTAATGTATCAAAAGCTTTCGATAAGTCAATAAATACCCCAACTACATAATACTTTTCTTCTAAGAACTTATAAACATTGTTAACAAACTGTAATATTGCAGATTCTGTTGATCGATCTGTACGAAACCCATGTTGATATTCAGATAGTAGGTTATTTTCCTCAAGGTAATGTATTAATCTAACAGCAATTACTTTTTCAAATATTTTACTGAAAGCTGGTAGTATAGAGATTGGGCGATAATTATTAATATCACTTCTGCTACCTGTCTTATATGTAGGAATAATTTTGGCCTTTTTTAAGTGATCAGGAAACATACTTGTTTTCAATGTAAGGTTGATTATATGAGTCAAAGGTTTAGATATTACATCTGATGTATATCTTAACACTTTGGGGGAAATATCATCATAACCCGTAGCAGCAGACTTTAAAGCATTCAGGTAATTTTCAACTTCAGTCTGTTGTGCTGGAGGTAAGTTTATTGAAAAATCAGGAGAGTTATTTAAGTACCTGTTATGGTTGTTTTCCATCCCAGCTGATTCTATGTTAGAGATTTTTTTAAAAATGTTCATTAAATAAGGTAGAGGTGTCAAAGCTAGGAGGCTTTAATTCAATAGAGTGCACAGAGGTTAAGTTGTTTGTTCTACCAAGTATTGAATTTATAGCTTTCCACTGGGATTTAGGATTTCCTTGACTTTCTTTCAATAAATCTTTGTAATACTTATTCTTTGCTGCTCTTAAAGTTGATGTCAGTTTGTTTCTGTATTGTCGATATTTTTCACCATAGGTCAGTGGCCATTTTTTTGCCAGTCTCTCTAATCTATTTCTTTCTTTAATGCTGTTTTTTAAACCCGTTGTTATATATGGACTAATTTCACATTTTCTATTTACACGAACCATTCTCAATGGAAAATGTTTTTTATATAATGTATTATATATATTATAAAATATGCTATATGAGTTATTGGGACAGATTGATGTTAATACATTATTCCAATTTACATGGACAAGGTCATATTTGAAGCGCTCAAGTGCAGAAGATGTTATCATTCTCTTATTAATGGAATAAGTAACATCAGGAGTTCCATGAATATATTTAAACTGAGAGATTATTGGGAAGTGATCAGTAATGTCTGTTTGTATTATATAGTTACCAATATTGAATTCGACTTGTGTTGTCCAAATGTGATCTATAAGTGTGGCCGACATGTCAGTTACTCTTGTCGGCTTTGTTATTACGGGACATAAAGAAAAAATATACATCACATCGATAAACTCAGAAATAGAGTTGTCATTACTCTTCAACAAATCCAAATTAAAATCCCCTAATATGTAAATCCCTTGGTATTGTTTATCATGGGCTAAGGAAAGAATTTCTGACATCGAATTTAGAAAGCTGTAAACATTACCACTTGGAGGCCTATAGATACATTTGAATAACGACTTTTTATTCATAATAACAGATTCAACACCTATACATTCTATAAAAGACTCCATTAATGAGAATTCTTTCTGTACTAACGAAAGATAGTCAGTTGAAATATATATTGCTACACCTCCACCGTACTTATTTCTAGAGTTTGTAAATATATTGTACCCTGATAGTTCACAGAGTGGAGCAAGATGTGGGTCTAACCTTATTTCTGTAAAACCAAGAATATTTATTTCTTTACATTCATTATACAAGACAGTGTCAGTAAAGTATTGAAGGTTTTTTGGAATTGATCGTATATTCATACTTGATATTGTAAAAGTATTGTTATTACTAGGCAGGTCTAGGTCGTCAACGTAGATATATTTTGATTTTGGAATATTTAGGTGTCTTAGGTGGGTGTATAATTTACTGATATCTAAGTCATTGTTATATTTATCTTCATGTATAATAAAGGGATCGAATTCCAAGTTATGGGCATCGTTGATGCAACTTACTAAACTTGGATTATATAGAATAGTATATAATTCATCATCACTTGCATTGGCAAAATGTAATTCTTCAGCAAAACCTATTTCGCTAAATTCTATGGATATAAATTGATCAAAAGTTTCAGTTAGAGCAGTAACTTATCTATTTCCTCTTGCGTTCTCTGACGTTCCTTTGCTGCCGCTGTTTAGTGACGCCAGCCTCTGCCAGGTCACCAGTAGTTTCACTGAAACTACTCAGAAATAGTAGCCCTTCCCGGAGCCGCGGCATCAGTGGCACTATTAGAGTCTTCTGGTATTGTGTGTGAAGAATCAGCAGTCAAAGCTATCACACTATCGACACCAGACGCAAAGTCGACAGCACCTGCTGCAGCTGCTCCCTCACCTCCAGTGCTCAAAGTTATCCCTGAAGGTGTTCCGCTGTCAGGTACCCGAGCACTTCCGACCATCAAAGAACCACCAGAACTGCCGTCCGACTCTGTCGAGTTACCCCCACCGCCAGAGGTAGAGCTGCCTGCCCCTCCCACTGTTGAAGATCGTTGACCACTTTTCTCCTTTATTATTAATTTGGTATATTTAAAGAACGCCATTTTTCTTTCTTGTCTTGCTTGCCTCAGCAGGTGAATCTGATTCATCTTAATTTCCTGGGATGCCGAACAAAGGTCCTCATTAATGTATATTCCTGTACCCTTGAGTTTCCTGGCATTTCTCATCACTGCTTCACGATCCCCAAAGTTGCTGAATCTTACAACAACTGTTCGAGGACGGGAGTGATCAACTGGTCCTACTCGGTGTGCACGTTCTAGATTCATTGTAGGTAGTTGAAGCTTCTCTTCCAATAGCTTCATTACCGTTGCGGATGTTTGTTCCCAAGTTTCACCAGGCTGTTCTTGAATCCCAGTCATTCGTAAGTTGTTACGACGACTGTAGTCTTCTTGGTAGTTTAGACGTCTTTCGAGTTCATCAATTCTTGTTTTTAAACCTTCAATTATAGTTTTCTTTTCACTGTCTTACTTCCGAAGTGATTTTAATTCACCTTTATAATCTAACACTTCGGCCTGGGTGAACTCCAAACTCTTGATCAGGTCAGCAATTGTTCCTTCCATTGTCTGAATTCTGGACTTCAGTTGTTCGATGATAATGTCCATAGCTGTCCGAAATGTCCAGTCCTGTGCTTCAAAGAGCACTTTGATAGCGTCTAAATCCATTGCCGTTGTTTAAAGGAGATTCACACTTCTTAGCACTCCAATATATTGCTTCTGAAGTGTGAGGAAAAGCCAAGATCTTGGAAAACACTTGCCAAGCTAAAGGTAGAGGAGCACCCCAGAGGCACGTGCACTCGCAACCACACCAGGAGTGAGACAGACTGTGGCACAAAAGAAGAAAGTATACAATGAAGGGATGAGAAATAGGTGCGTGGAAGAAGTTGACAGGTGGATGAGTGAGTTATATGTAGAAAGAAAGAGAGAGGTGAAAAGATTAGTAAGAGTGAGTAAGAAGAGAGTGGATGAGGAATTTGGAAGGAATTTGAGTGTAAAGTGGAGGGACTGTAAGAAAATGTTCTGGAAAGAGGTGAAGAGAGTAAGACAGGGTGGAAGTGAGGTTAGCAGGGGAGTGAGAGTTAAAAATGGTAGATTACTAGTGGAGAAGGGAAAAAAAAGTGAGCAGATGGAGAGAACACTTTAAGGAATTGTTGACCATACAGTATGGAAGTAATGCGAGTATAAGTGGCTGGGGAATGGCTGGGAGAAGGAGGGAGGTGAGAAGACAGGAAGAAATCAGTAGGATAGAAGTTGTGGAAGCAATGAAGAAAGTTAAATTGGGGAAAGCCCCAGGAATTGATGGAGTGTGTGGTGAAATGCTGAAGCATGGGGGAAAGACTGTAGTAGAATGGATGTGGAAGATGTGCAGATTGACCTGGGAGGAAGGTAGAGTCCCGGAGGATTGGAAGTCAGGTATAATTATTCCCTTATACAAAGGAAAAGGGGAAAAAGAAGTGTGTGGTAATCATAGTGGCATTTGTCTTCTTAGTATAATAGGAAAAGTGTATGGTAGGATACTTATTAACAGAGTTAGAGAAAGAACAGAGGAATTAGTTCGAGAAGAACGGGGAGGCTTTAGGATAGGAAGAGGTTGTGTAAATCAGATATTCATTCTTAGATCTTTAGTGGAAAAGTTTCTAGAGAAGGGAAAGAAGTTGTATGCGGCTTTCATGGATTTGAAGAAAGCATATGACAGGGTGGATAGACAAGGATTGTGGAAAGTATTAAGAATATATGGAGTAGATGGGAAGTTGTTGAATGCTGTGAAGAGTATGTATGATGGTGCTAAGGCTGCAGTGCGTGTGGATGGTGAACTAAGTGAATTTTTCTCTTTGAAAGTTGGGTTGAAACAGGGATGTGTCATGTCTCCATGGTTGTTCAAGCTGTACATGGATGGGGTAATTAAAGAGGTACAAGGTAGGGTAGTGGATGTTCGAGTGGTCCTGGAAAGAGAGGATAGTGTTTGGAAACTCCCTGTACTGTTGTTTGCAGATGATACTGTGTTGTTGAGTGAAGAGGAAGGGGAGATGCAAGACTTGGTGGATGAGTTTGGGAGAGTGTGTAAGAAACGGAATCTAAAGGTGAATGTAGGGAGAAGTAAAGTGATGGTCTTTGAGAGAGGTGAAGTCAGTGAATGTACAGCGAGGTTGGATGGTGAGGAATTGGAAAATGTGAGTACGTTTAAGTACTTGGGTAGTGTGATGAGTAAGGATATAGGTTTGGAGGGTGAAGTGCTTGAAAGGGTACAGCAGGTTGGAAAGGATGCTGGTTCTTTGAAAGCAGTGATAAGAAACAGGGAAGTGAGCATGGAAGTGAAAAAGTTACTACATGACAGTATTGTGATACCAACTCTAACGTATGGAAATGAAGCTTGGACGTTGTTGGAAGGACACAAGTCAAGAGTGAGAGCAGTGGAAAAGAGTTATTTAAGAGGAACCTGTGGAGTCACATGGAGAGACAGGCTGACGAATGAGGACATAAAGGAGTGCTGTGGTGTGGATGTGGATGTGATAGGAAGCGTTATGAGGAACACACTGAGGTGGTTTGGCCATGTGGAGAAGATGGGGGGTGAGAGACTGACGAAGAGAGTGTATGTGAGTGAGGTGGAAGGGGGAAGAGGGAGGGGGAGGCTGAGGATGAGATGGAGGGATGGGGTGGAGAGGTATATGAGAGAGGGGGGGTTAGAGTTGGGAGCAGGGCAGTGAAATGGCGGGACAGGGCGACGTGGAGGCGATTTGTTTTTGGCCACCCCAAACGGGATTCAAGCATCTTGCAAAATATATATATATATATATATATATATATATATATATATATATATATATATATATATATATATATATATATATATATATATATATATATGTAAATATGAATATGAATAAATATAAATATAAATATGTATAAATATAAATATAAATATGTATAAATATAAATATAAATATGTATAAATATAAATATAAATATGTATAAATATAAATATAAATATGTATAAATATAAATATAAATATGTATAAATATAAATATAAATATGTATATATATAAATATAAATATGTATATATATAAATATAAATATGTATATATATAAATATAAATATGTATAAATATAAATATAAATATGTATTAATATAAATATAAATATGTATTAATATAAATATAAATATGTATTAATATAAATATATATATTATTAATATAAATATATATATTATTAATATAAATATATATATTATTAATATAAATATTATATTATTAATATAAATATAAATATTATTAATATAAATATATATATATTATTAATATAAATATATATATTATTATATATATATATATATATATATATATATATATATATATATATATTATATATATAAATATATATATTATTAATATAAACATAAATATTATTAGTGTAAACATAAATATTATTAATATAAATATATATAATATATATATATATATATATATATATATATATATATATATATATATATATATATATATATATATATATATATATATATATATATATATATATATATATAAATATATATATATATATATATATAAATATAAATATTATTAATATAAACATAAATATTATTAATATAAATATAAATATTATTAATATAAATATAAATATATATTATATATATATATATATATCTATATATATATCTATATATATATATATATATATATATATATATATATATATATATATATATATATATATATATATATATATATCATCATCAGCCATTACTAGTCCACTGCTGAACAAAGGCCTCCCCCAACCTTTTGCACGATTCCCTTGACTGCGCCAATCTTTGCTACGTTTTCCTTGCAAATTTCTCTATCTCATCTCTCCATCTCCTGTCTGGCCTTTTTCTTGTACGCTTACATTCTCTTGGTGTCCAGTCCTTAAGCTTCTTACTCCATCGGTTATCCCTTATTCTTGGTATATAAATATATACATAAATATAGATAGATAGATAGATAGATAGATCATCATCATCATCATCCTGACCTCCTTTCCCACACTAGGGCATTGTGAGATGTAGCAATGTCCATACAACCCAAATTTGTCCAGTCCAATGTGACACACTTTCATTCACTCAGCATTCAAGCCCCGGGATCCAGGCTCCATCGGATACGCCAAAAACATTCATCACGTTCTGTAGCCTCACATGAACTTATCAGATTGAGTCAATCCGGATGATGCCACGTTAAAAAGCGGTGCCAAATCCCTGATCACGCACTTCCCCTCACAATATTCATCCAGCCAGCTCGATTTCTTGTCAGTTCCCTAGCCTCACCTACTTCCAAACCACTCTTCCTGACACACTCATGCACCATATCTCCCCACCTTCTCCTTGGCCTACCTCGCCTCCTCCCTCCTTCAACTTCGCTCAGATATATCTTTTTCACCACTCTTTTGTTATCCAGACTCTCCACATGACCATTCCATCTCAGTACACTCTCTTCAATTATGGTGTCCACAGACTTCATCACTGCACATATTTCATGAATCACATTATTTCATATTCTATCCACCCTCTGTCCTCCACATACATTCCTCAGCAGTCCTATCTCCACTGTTCTTACTCTAGACTTTTCATTTTCATGCCACACCATAGTCCCACATCTATCTGTTAAGGCTGACACTAACACTCCCTCACATAAGCCTCATGCAGCTGCAACACTGAAACCTCTATTTCTTATCAAGGCCTTCACTGCACCAGCCATCTTTCTTTCCTGTGTCACTCTACTTTGAGCTTCCTTTGCACATTTTCATCTCTTTTCTTTCATTTGAACTCTCACTAATTCCAGTCTCTCTCCATTCACTGTAATATTGCACTGGGAGTCAACTTCTCTCTCAATAACCATCACTTTACTCTTTTCTGCATTTACTCTCAAGGCACGACGCTCACAGACATCAGCAAAACTCTCCACTAGCCTACCAAGTTCTTATCTGGTACTTGCAAACAGCAGTGCATCATCAGCATACAACAGATTTGAATATTCCATACATCGCCATTCATTACCAACGCCATCCATCTCTCTATTACTCGTGTTTTTACTACTCTCATCATCCCATCCATACACATATATTGAATGACAATGGGGACATCACACAACCTTGTCGCACGCCCACACCCATTGTGAACCATTCACCTAGATGCCCATAAACCCTTACACATGCTTCACTTTAATCACAGAAACTCGTGACGGCACCTAGCTAGTTACCATCTACACCGTACATGCGCAAAACTTTCCACAGTCCTCTGTCCACTTTGTCGTATGCTTTTTCCAGATCCATGAATGCCATAAACACCTTATGGTCTTTCTCACAAGCCTTCTCTGCTATCTGTCTCACTGCAAATATTTGATCCACGCATCCTCTGCCACTCCTAAAGTCCCCCTTTTCATCACTCACTAGGACTGATGATATCTCTCTTACTTTCTCTATATATTTTTTCTATATACCTTCCCTACTACACTCAATAAACTTATGCCACGATAAGTCTTGCACTCACTCCGCTCACCTTATTTTTGTTCAGTGGTACTCTTGGGGCCAGGAGTTGTTAGCCACCCTCGTTTAGCCAACCCGTGTATGTGGCAGCGTCTCATTCACGAGCGCAGAAGTTGCCTTCGATGCATTTCTGTCGAAAAATGTCCCTTCAGCTTTGGGCTTGTGCAAAAGGATAAAGCAACAGTAATATTCACTTTGAAGGTTTGACTCTGATAACACGAATATATCATACTGATTACTGAATAACTTGTTTCTCGTATAGAGCCAAGCAAGTGACAAATATGTATATTTGGGTCCACTCCACAACTTTCTGAAGGTTTGAACCAGCGAACACAGAGTGAACAAGTTCAAAGCATTCACTTGTTACCAGGAGAAAGAGAAAGAGAGAGAGAGAGAGAGAGAGAGAGAGAGAGAGAGAGAGAGAGAGAGAGAGAGAGAGAGAGAGAGAGAGAGAGAGAGGTTTTTGTTTGAATTAGTTTATTACGCCAAAGGCGTCAGTCCAATGTACAAATCATCGACAAATTGACGTTAATAACATCAGAATCAATTAGTCAAAAGTAGTAATTAAAAAAAAGAAAAAAATTAACAGTAACACATTAGAGGATTATGGCAAAGATTTGTATGTATAGTAAATAATGTGAGGCAGGACCAGCCAGCATGGCAGCATTCTCAGCACCCACCAAAACGTGGGTATCGAGCGAGAAGATTGTCACCCAGCAGCAGATACTGACAGATATCCACCAGCGGCCGTCCTCGGGGCAGCAAACCTTCAACTTGAGGGCAGTGCAGACAGTAGTGTTCCAGTGTATTACTGTTGGGGGCGTAACACAGGAGGCACGAGGTGAAGTGGGTTGCATCCTCCAACGCTGTGACTTGCCACACTGACCTGTAGCCGAGGCGTAACCTGGCAGCCACCACGTTGTGCCTCCTCACCCTGAGTCCCCGACGACGGTACTTGTAGTGGTGGTGGCAGAACGCATCATAATGTTGGATGGAGACGCTGTTGGCTCTCTGACGGTCTCTGTGATGGCTGATGGAATTGAAGGTATGAGCACGGACCCTGGATAGGTATCAGGAGAATGAGGGTGAAGGACCAGCACCACGGGCAGGTAGTCTACAGGCAGCTTTCGCTAAGTTATGAATACTCTTACTATGAATAATGCCTATATAGGAGAGAATCCACAAAAACTTTACTCTCAGTGCAGGTTGAAGGACTAGGACCAAAAAGGACAATATTCTATGCACAACAGTGTCATTCAGTTTAGGGGAGGAAAGAGCCTGAAGGGCAGACTTAGAATCACAAATCACCAAAAAATTAAGACCACGTTGAAAGAGGAAACTGACTGCATCCAGTATGCCACACAACTCACAGTAAGTGGAACTGGCGGGGGCTGGGAGTCTGTGACCCACCCATCCCCCTGATGGAGGACCGACATCAGGGGAGAAGACAGCACACCCTGCTGAACCATCTGGCTGCAGGGACCCATCTGTGTAGAAATGGTTCAGTGTGGGCTCCAAGGATGACGCCATAGCAATGGCCTCCAGCGCCAGCTGTCTTTGTAGAGCAGGCAAAGCCATCTTGGAGGTGGGGGTGTAGTGAACCGATGGGGCGGGAATCATCCACGGTGGGGGACAAGGAAAAACTTCAGCCTCTGGAATGTCGATGTTTAGCCTCTGAATGATAGAAGAGACAGCCTTAATGAGGACACGGCCGCCAGCCTGAAGGGGAGGTACACGTGGGCGGGGCTGCAAGACATTTCTAATTATAGTGGAATAGTGGGGGACAACTTGAGGGTAATGGAGACATTTAAGAGTGACACGTGTAACTGTTGAATAAATTCTGTCGATAATGGATGGCAAATTCAGTTCAGTTTGCATATTGACAATCCTTGTAGACATTGGACAGCCCAAAATTACTCTCATTACTTTACTTTGAAACATCTCAAGGGGTTGCAGGGATGACAGGGGAAGCTGACTTAAGGCAGGAGAGAGGTAATCTATAACAGAACGGATGAAGGTAATATAAATGGTTCTAGCCACAGGGATGGAGATTCCAGTAGTGTTGTTGACGAGCCACTTGAGGGGAGAGAGGCGCTTATGTAGCCTATGCAAAAGATCCTGAATGATGGGATGAGTGTGCTGTGCCCGAGTGGCGTGGGGGATGGAGACCAGTGCACCCAGGTAGAGGTACTCTCTGCAAAGAGGCACGATGCAGTGACCGACGGTGAAAACTGGAAGCAGCTTCGGGTTCCGGAGCATAAAGATTCTGTTTTTTTTCTGTTGATATAATCAAACCACAGTCAGAGGCAGATATAGAAAAGGAGGTGAGCAACTGCTGGAGATTGTGTGGGGATGTAGAGTGTACACATATGTCATCAGCATAGTAGGTGATGGTGGTACCAGGGATGTCAGGTAACCTTGAGAGTAGTCGGTGCATTAAAACATTGAATAAGAAGGGACTAAGAACACCACCCTGAGGAGTTCCAAATTGAAGGCTTTTGTAGAGCTGTACGTACCCTTGAAAAGGACCTGGGAGGACCTGTTGGTGAGATATCCTCGTACCCACTTCAATAGTCGTCCTCTGATGCTGAAGTCCACCAACTGATCGAGGATAATGTCCCTATTGGCAACATCAAAGGCGCTCTTCAGATCAATGAAGGCAACCACACTGTTCGGGGAGAGGCAGGAGTATAATTCTAGGAGGCAGTGGTGTGTGCAGCGCTGTGGGAGGAAGCCAAAGTGTCTGTGAGACAATACGGATTCTAGCCTGAACATGAGACGAGTGAGCAATATCCGCTCCATCACTTTGCTGAAACAAGAGGTTAGGGAAACTGGCCTAAACTCGTCTGTGCCAGGCTTGGGGATGGGTACGATGGTGCAGGAGGTCCAAGCAAAGGTTGAACCCACTCCCTTACCAACCATCCTGCCAACCCTCCTTGGTGATGCACCGAACTACCACACCCACCAGTTCAACCTCACTCACCCCCCCACCAGTTCAACCTCGCTCACCCACCCACCAGTTCAACCATACTCACCCCACCCAGCCAACCTCACTAATCATACCCACCCAACGAACTGACTACCCCCCCACCCCAATACATACACACACGAGAGAGAGAGAGAGAGAGAGAGAGAGAGAGAGAGAGAGAGAGAGAGAGAGAGAGAGAGAGAGAGAGAGAGAGAGAGTAGTGGGTGCCTGGGAATTTTAGAGGAATGAGGTGGGGAAATCAGGTGCTCAGCACAGTTAAACAGGAATTTTTCCTTTGTTTCGGTTGGCTTTCTATGCCTAAATGACTAAATGAAGGTAAATTAGGAAATATAATAACTGGATGACGAAGTGGTAATAGGGTGTGGCTAATGGTTGTTTGGTCCAAGGTGTGCAGTGGTAAGCCTAATTCCAGGCAACGGTCGCTGTTAAAAGTTGGATATTGTAAGTCCCATTTATTGTAAATATCTCCATGTATGTTTGCAGTGCGTTTATGTCCCGTTGGACTTATTTTCACCCCAGGAATATTTTTGTCAATGGATATTTTCACCACTCGGAACAAAATCCCCCAGGGACCTATTTTCCTTCATGACTATTTTTTTTTTTTGTCAGAGACGCCTACTTCTCTACGAAAACCTATTTTCCCATGAACTAATTTCCCCCATTGATGCATATTCTCCCCACAGACCAATTTCTCCGTCGACCTTGAACCTATGCATATATGTAGGTGTCCTACATGGACGTCTACCCATGGACATATTTTCACAATGAACCTATTTTCCCAATAAACCTGTTATCTAACGTGGTTATATCACCCACTGATGCTTGCAGTTGAAACACAGACCTGTTAACCAACAGACGTATTGCACTATGGACCTGTTGTAACCCACTGGATATATATACCTACTTCAGCGTGATTCCAGAATAATATCCCCTGTGGACCGATTTTCACACACTGACCTATTCCCAACTCGGACGTATTCACAAAATGACCTAATCCCAGAGGCCTGTTTTCCCACAGTCTGTCCATCCACCTACACACCCACCCATCAACGCACATACCCACAACCTTACTCAATACAGTATGTCTCAAAAGTAGGACGACATAAACCCGTCTTTTGCGTTATTAGCCCCACCACCCACCCCACTTAATGCACGAACCCCACTCCACCCTACTTAACCAGCCCAACAACCCTTTCCCTTCCTCTCGCCCGCCCACTCCATCTAATCCGCCTGTGAAACCACCAGCCTACACTAACTAATCCACCCACCCAGTCAGTCACCAACTTACCAACCCTCATACCATGCTCCACAAGTCGGATGACTCGCAATTCAACACACACACACACACACACACACACACACACACACACACACACACACACACACACACACACACACACACACACACACACACACACACACACACACACACACACACACACACACACACACACACACACACACACACACACACACACACACACACACACACACACACACACACACACACACACACACACACACACACACAGGCGGGGTGGATTTCCTTACAAGATGAGTCTCACCGCCTAACTCAGTCGGTAGAAAATAGTACTCTTTACAGGGAGGTTGCCAGGCCGTAGATAATGGCCTTCATTCCGGCTACATACACATGATTTTATGCGATACGAGTAAATAACATGCTCGAGCTAAACAGGGAATTTTTCCTTTGGCTGATGACGGAGGAGTTTATTTATCCAGGATAACGTCTCGTCGGACAAAATGAAAGATGGGTTTTATTCTGGGTAACGCCAGTTGACTTTGTCAAATCATTAAGCAGGCCTCGTAACTTCTGTTAAATGCCTTAATGTTCTCATTTTTTTTCTCTGGTAGTTAGCACCTGGAGATTTTTAGCAAACTCATGAGTATTTTTCTTATTAACTGGATATTCCTCTCTTGACAGAGGCAAATTACTTTCTTAATTACAGCTTTTTCTTAAATCAACAGCATTTATCCCCTAATTCATTATTCCTACGATAGCAATCCTTAAAAAAAAAAAAAAGAAGAGCGTTTATCACAAAGCAAGATGGAAGAAATATTCATACTATGGTCTGTTTTCAGTGGAGCACAGGAATCCAGGGTTTCTCATCCCTTGCATTTCGCTGCGCCAGTCTGCCTCCACCGTGACCTCATTCTCCAAAATTCGCAGGCGCCCACCGTACACACCCTCTCTCTCTCTCTCTCTCTCTCTCTCTCTCTCTCTCTCTCTCTCTCTCTCTCTCTAACAAATGAATGTTTCGAACTTGTTCACTCTTTGTGTCCTCTGATTCAAATCTACAGTACGGGAAGTCCAGGAGTGAAATCAAAGAAACATATTTAAGTCACCTGTTTAGTAATTTTTGAGAAAAAATAGTTCTATCTGTCTATCTATTGCCAGACGCCTCAATCCCGTTTGGGGTGGCCACAAACAAATCGCCTCCAAGTCGCCCTGTCCCCTGCCATTTCACTGCCCTGCTCCCAACTCACACCCCCCTCTCTCATATACCTCTCCACTCCATCCCTCCATCTCATCCTCGGCCTCCCCCTCCCTCTTCCCCCCTCCACCTCACTCACATACACTCTCTTCGTCAGTCTTTCACCCTCCATCCTCTCCACATGGCCAAACCACCTCAGTGTGTTCCTCATAACACTTCCTATCACATCCACATCCACACCACAACGCTCCTTTATATCCTCATTCGTCAGCCTGTCTCTCCACGTGACTCCACAGGCTCCTCTTAAATAACTCATTTCCACTGCTCTCACTCTTGACTTGTGTCCTTCCAACAATGTCCAAGCTTCACTTCCGTACGTTAGAGTTGGTATCACAATACTGTCATGTAGTAACTTTTTCACTTCCATGCTCACTTCCCTGTTTCTTATCACTGCTTTCAAGGAACCAGCAACCTTTCTTCCCTGCTGTACCCTTTCAAGCACTTCACCCTCCAAACCTCCATCCTTACTCATCACACTACCCAAATACTTAAACGTACTCACATTTTCCAATTCCTCACCATCTAACCTCGCTGTACATTCACTAACTTCACCTCTCTCAAAGACCATCACTTTACTCTTCCCTACATTCACCTTTAGGTTCCGTTTCTTACACACTCTCTCAAACTCATCCACCAAGCCTTGCAGCTCCCCTTCGTCTTCACTCAACAACACAGTATCATCTACAAACAACAGTACAGGGAGTTTCCAAACACTCTCCTCTCTCACCAGGGCCACTCCAACATCCACTATCCTACCTTGTACCTCTTTTATTACCCCATCCATGTACAGATTGAACAACCATGGAGACATGACACATCCCTGTTTCAAACCAACTTTCAAAGAGGAAAATTCACTTAGTTCACCATCCACACGCACTGCAGCCTTCGCACCATCGTACATACTCTTCACAGCATTCAACAACTTCCCATCTACTCCATATATTCTTAACACTTTCCACAATCCTTGTCTATCCACCCTGTCATATGCTTTCTCCAAATCCATGAAACCCGCATACAACTTCTTTCCCTTCTCTAGAAACTTTTCCACTAAAGATCTAAGAATGAATATCTGATCTACACAACCTCTTCCCTTCCTAAAGCCTCCCTGTTCTTCTCCAACTAATTTCTCTGTTCTTTCTCTAACTCTGTCTATAAGTATCCTACCATACACTTTTCCTATTATACTAAGAAGACAAATGCCCCTATGATTACCACACACTTCTTTTTCCCTTTTTCCTTTGTACAAGGGAATAATTATACCTGACTTCCAATCCTCCGGGACTCTACCTTCCTCCCAGGCCAATCTGCACATCTTCCACATCCATTCTACTACTATCTCTCCCCCATGCTTCAGCATTTCACCACACACTCCATCAATTCCTGGGGCTTTCCCCGATTTAACTTTCTTCATTGCTTCCACAACTTCTATCCTACTGATTTCTTCCTGTCTTCTCACCTCCCTCCTTCTCCCAGCCATTCCCCAGCCACTTATACTCGCATTACTTCCATCCTCTACGTTCAACAATTCCTTAAAGTGTTCTCTCCATCTGCTCACTTTTTCTCCCTTCTCCACTAGTAATCTACCATTTTTATCTTTCACTCCCTGCTAACTTCACTTCCACCCTGTCTTACTCTTTTCACTTCTCTCCAGAACATTTTCTTACAGTCCCTCCACTTTACACTCAAATTCCTTCCAAATTCCTCATCCACTCTCTTCTTACTCTCTTTTACTAATCTTTTCACCTCTCTCTTCCTTTCCACATATAACTCTCTCTTCCGCCTCTCAACTTCTTCCACGCCCCTATTTCTCATCCATTCATTGTATGCTTTCTTCTTTTGTGCCACAGCCTGTTTCACCTCTTCAGTCCACCACGCTGTTCCTTGCACCCCCCTCCGTCTTCTCTTCCTTCCACACACCACATCACATGCTGCACATATTTCTTCTGTAAATATCTTACACACACCTTCCACATCTCTCATCTGCTCCAATTCATATTTGCCCAAACGTTCCTCCACTTCTCTCTTATACTCTGCCTTTTTCTCATCCTCTTGTAACCTTTCCACTTTCCTTGCAACTACTCCTTCCTCTCGTCTTTCCCTTCTTCTATTCCTCCACCTCACTCGCATCCTAATTCTGGCCACCACCAAGTAGTGGTCAGAAAGTCCACTCCCCCAACCTCTATACACTCTTGCATCCTTTACACATCTTCGCATCCTTTCATCCACACACACATAATCAATCATTGCCTTCCTTTCATTCAGTTCACCACCCACCCTTCTCATCACTCGCCATGTATACCTGTGGATCATTTTATGCCTGAAGAGGGTATTGGCTATCACCAACCCCCTCCCAGCACAAATGTCCACTAACGCACTCCCATTCTCATCTATCTCGGCAGGCACACCCCACTCACCAACTATTCCATCCACCTTCACATTACCAACTTTACCATTCATATCACCAATCAAAAACACTCTCTCATTCCTTCCAAACTTTTCCATGCACACTTCCACATTTGTCCAGAACTCTTCTCTCACTCTTCTAGCACGATCTTGCGTTGGCGCATACACACACACAATCGCCCACATTTGTATTCCAACTTTCAACTTTACCCACACAATCCTTGACCCAACTGATCCATACTGTCTTATGCTCTTCTTCCATCTTTTACTCACAACTATACACACTCCTTCCTTTGCCCTCTCATTCTCATCTACTCCTGCACATATACCCCATCCATACTCCCATTCTCTCACACTTTCTCCTCTCCATTTTGTTTCAATTATTCCACATACATCCACTTTCGCACCCTCAAGCACCTGGACAATCTCTCTCTCTTTCACCTCATCATTCGCTCCTCTTACATTCCATGTACTCATTACCAAGTCCTTTGTCCGGTCCTGGGTCGTCATCGTTTGGTCAGTCCTTGTCCGAGGCTTCTTGTTTGTTTTTTTAGTTAGTTGTTTTCCGGGGAGGGGCACTAACCCTCCGCCAACCCTTTTAGTCGCCTTTTACGACAAGCAGGGATACTGGGGGAGTATTCTTGAAAAACCCCCCTACCCCCAGGGGTAAAAAATAGTTACTAAATAATAAATGTGATATATTCGTATTATCAGACACAAACCTTCAAAGTAAATATTACTATTCCTATATCCATTAGTACAAGCCCAAAGCTGAAGGGATATTTTTTGACAGAAATGCATCGAAGGCAACTTCTGTGCTCGTGAATGCGACACTGCCACATACAAGGGTTGGCTGGACGAGAGGGATTAACAACTCCTGGCCGCAATAGTACAATTACTGCCTTTATTCACTCTGCAGGCACAGTTTCACTCATCCACCTTCTTACATATCTCCAACAAGCACTTCATTCCACTCTCTCTGCTACACTTATGTATCTCTGTATACACCTCATCAGCCCCAGCTGCTTTGCCATTTTTCAGCCGCTTCACAGCACTCTTCACCTGTGGGAGTGTCACGTCTCCTGGTACTGCATTCCTTCTCTGCACATCCGCAAAACCCATCATATTTACAGCCGCTCTGCCCTTTCTATGCCCATTCATCAGGCCTTCAAAATATTCTTTCCATCTGGTCCTTACTTCATCCCATTGGGTTAAGAATCTCCTACCTACACCCTTCACACCATCACAGATCTTTCCGCTTTCACTTCTACATTTACACACACACACACACACACATATATATATATATATATATATATATATATATATATATATATATATATATATATATATATATATATATATATATATATATATATATATGTGTGTGTGTGTGTGTGTGTGTGTGTGTGTGTGTGACCTATCCCTTCCTCTCTTTACCTCGCCACGTTATTTGCGTCAATTGTTTTACTTAACATCTCATTTTCCATCCTCTCCACATGGCCAAACCATCTCATACGATGCATATTTCATGTAGGTAAATGGCCCATTAAGGCAACACTTTGGCTGTGCATTATCCATACATCCATATTTGGTTTAACATTTTCTAATGACTTCGTATTCTTATACATTAACTTAAGAAACTTCATTCTCAGAATTACGCACACCAATGTTCTTTTTTTTTTTTTTTTTCTGTTAAAAGGGTTGGAAAGGTCAGATTATTTATTTCAAGTTTTTCTGAAAAGTTTCTGGTTGATTTACTTAAATTTTTGTCTCCATTTTTGTCCTTGCAAACTTTCGAGTGGTAACCATAAATCAAAGCTTGTTGGCTAGCACCTCGAGGTACAGTGTGTCACCTTTTTTCCCACACAGATGGCCACAGTACGATTACCCAGACACTGTCGTCACTGGTTAGTGGTCCATTGAGCGGGCATGACCTCCTGATGGTAAGTGACGAACACAGCCAGCATTTCCTTGACGTGAGTCAGGTGGTGGTGGCGGCGGCTGGAGCCTCCCTCACGCCTGTCTTCCTCGCCACCCAGCACTCACTCCTCCACACCTCCACTCCCTCACACCACACCAAAGGGTCCCATCTCACCGCCATAATCATCTTCCACCGTGACCCCACCGCCTTCCTCCTCCTCCTGGCAGATAATAAAGACTGGAACCCCAGTTACCTCGTCCTTTTTTGTCTCAATCCACACCTCAACACCACATCACTAATTGTTCAGCCTGTCGTCCAGCGCTCGGAGTTCATCTTGTTGCTGCAGCCACAAGAACGAGCAGGACGTCATTGGTTCATCGCCTACACCAGTTTACCTACATGCACTAGGGCACCTTTGGGAGTGTGGAGCCCCGAGAAATTCAACACCAGACACGCACTCTTCCCTGATCGTTTCGAGAACTTTGGTGGGAGGGTTTTAAAGGTACCAGTCTCCTGCTATGATGAACCATACTTGTATTTTGGAAAGGACGGGAAATGTGGTGGCGGAAACTCGGACGCGCTTCAGGTCATTGGTGACAAATACAACTTCACTCATAAAATCACCCTCTTCGACGCAGTTGACTGGGGAATAAAGGAGAATGGAACCTGGAATGGGATGTTGGGTGATATGATGTATAATAATAAGGACATAGTGATCAGTTCATTCCTGCTTACCACGGACAATTTCAGTGACTTCGACGTCGTTTATCCCTACTGGCGACTCAGTATTGTAATTCTCCTTCGCATGCCGCCTCCCATACCCAAATGGAGGAGTATCTTGTACCCCTTCTCTGCTATGTTATGGTGCCTCACCCTGGCTTCCACCATCGCTGCTGCCTCTCTGCTCTCCTGCTTACTCCACTACCTCCACCACCTCACTGACCCCACTGACATCGTTCTCAAGGTGATTAACATCGTCGATCTGCTACGACAATTCGTGTAGCTGATAATGTTAGCATTTTATTTACATTCCCTTTGGCATACTGGCTGCCAAAGTTTTGCTTTGACTGTTGTATAAGTTGCACTGTAATGGAAAAGACACTCATTGAAATGTGACTGTCATGACCGAAAGTACTGTCATTTTGAAACATGAGTTACTGAGCGAGATGTCGTCTATATGGAATAAATTTTATACTTAAACATAATGTAAGCTTTTAAATTATTTTGTAATTCTTGAGCATAACCTCTGTGGAATTATTTTCTCATTCCATCGTATGAATTTGTATACGAAGTTAAGAATGACCTTCAGTTTATTTGTTTGTCAATCTAATATACTAAATATGATTCCCCAGAAAGGCAGAAGTTTTCATGATGCATATTATAACAGTCTTTATTACACATAATAATTTCACATAATTGAGAATAACTTTAAATGGAAGATTAAAATGTATTTATATTATAATTAATTATACTTGAAGACCCAGGTGTTTTGTGAAATTATATTAAATCAGTTCATGAATTAGTTTTAACTTAGCAGAGCATAAATGTATAACGTACGGAAATGAAACAAAATCGACTCTATTCGTACAATTTGTTTTTGAAGTTATCAATTCATACAGTTATAATGAAGAATGAACAAATGTTATTGCAAATAATCACAGGACATGTATAATTCCTCCATGCCAGGTCCCTGCTGACCACACTGAATAAACACCTTCAGCCGAAGGGATCTCTCCTGAAATTAATAAAATCATTTAACTGTACACAAAAAATCGAAGGAAATGTTCTCCAAGCAAAGGCATGAAATATTAGAAGTCAGTTACAGTCGCAAACTGGCTGCAAATCCCTCTCATTAGTCTCAAGACAAACAGGTGAACGGACAGTTATGATCATCACTCTGTATCGCTTTAGTGTAGAACAAAGAAGAGGCCTAACTTTTACCACTGCAGCCTAGTGATATTAAACTCGTTCCATCACAACAGTCTGGATTCACACACATACGGTCAACTGTCTCTCGGAGGACCTAAAGCGGTGGCGTCTACACCGTGGGTCCACCACCCAGAGGCTATCGAAGTGGAGGACAAGGACAGCATGGGGGCCAAACCACCGCAACCCCCTCCCGGCCCCTTACGGGGTCCGAGAACCTGGGAGTGGCTTTGGTCGCCCGTGCAAGTACCACATCTCTCAACACAACACATACAACAACACTTTTTTCAACACCAAGCAATGACTCCCCGGCGGTTATTTCTCGAAGACTTCTTCTAGCTGTTGACACTGGGAGCAATCCAGGACCCATCAATAAATACACATGTCCAGCATCCTGAAAACCTATGACTTCCAGCCGACAGGCAAAAGGTTCAGTTCAGTGCAATTCCTGCAAGACTGGGATCCATTACACCTGCACAACGCTTGCATCCAGAGAATATTACACAAACACCTGGACCTGTTCCTTTATGCTCCTTCCCCACATGCACTAACCCCCCCACCAACCCCCCTCCTACTTCCTCCACACTACTTCAGCCTGACCCACCGATCCATCCCACGCCGTCCAATCCCCCAGTCCCTCCCCAATCTAATTCATTCCAACCCTTATTTCCATCACAGCCTTCTCCTACTCCTCCCTATCCACCCACACCCCCATTTCCCCCCCGTGCTGTAGCATCCAATACACATCGTTCACACAACATTAACATTCATCAATAAACATAGATGGCACAAACACCAAAAAACATGAACTTACACAACTCATCAAACAACAAAGCATACACATTGCCATCTTCCATGAAACAAAACTACGCAGAACGCAAAAAACACCTACATTTCATAATTTCACCACCATTAGACAAGACCAGGCCGACTGTGGTGGTGGTGGACTAATCATCCTGTTACACCAATCCATCAACTTTTCAGATACTAGTGCACACACATTATCAATTCTTCCCACACATGACACCACAACAGATAGAGGCAGTTAAAATACGCACTGGTAACAACGTACACATGACAATCGCCAATACATACATTCCTCCCCAATCATCCACCACAGTACCACACAATTACTCTCCTCAAATACACCACATCACTAACATACCCAACATCATCCTGGGTGATGATTTCAGTGTCAAGGCGCCGGGCTGGCATGTCAACAACACTAACACAGACAGAGGGCTGGTACTACAATCCCAAACAGATAATCTTTTCATCCTCAGCAATCTCCATGAACAAACCCATATCCCACACTAAGCCCTCTTCTTCCCATCATCCCCAGACATCACCTTTTGCTCCCCAAACCTCGCCCCATCAACATCCTGGAGAGTGGTCAGAGCCCTTGGATCTGACCACCTCTCAATCATCACTACCAAACCAGAATTATCCCAGATGGCCACAGACACACATACACAAGTTATAAGAGGGACGACTGGGAGGCCTTCACAACTGAAACAGAACAACAGTTTGAAACATTAAACAGTACATCCATCACAAACATCAACACCGTTGTGTACACTTTCAATATAATTAATGAAAATGCAGATAAAAGACACATCCCTTGAGGCAACAGAAAGAGACACAACCGAAACTTCACACCAAAAATTCAAAACCTCATCAATCAATACGACACACTGCAACACTCCTCAACCCCATATACACAGGACTCTGTACAACAAACACAAGAAGTTAACACTCAAATAAACAATAAAATATCAGAACAGCAAACACTAAATAGGAATAATTATCTCCAAACACTTGACCACAAAACAAACACCAGAAAACTCTATAAAAGACTAAACAGCGTCAGACTCTCCAACAGCACCACTACGCAATCACATACTTCCATCACAACAACAGTCGCCATACCCTCAAACAGACAACAATCAAACACTTTCATCAATCACTTTTCACATGTCAGCCGTCTAAACTCCCATCGCGACGATCTAAGTGTCATCCGACGCATGAGACAGTTCCCCACAGACCCAGACTTCGCACTTTTCAGTCACAACCAGACAAAGCACATCATTAGCAACCTTAGGCACTCATCTGCCTGTGGACCAGACAACATAAGCAACATACACCTTAAACACCTTGGACCACGAGGCATACAAGCACTCACCAACATATCATACTACAGCTACTCACTCAATGTAATACCCAGCATCTACAAGCATGGCACTATCATCACTATCCCCAAACCCAACAAAGACCCCATGTTACCTTCCTCACACCGCCCCATCACACTCCTCTGCACCCCCTCCAAAGTCAGTGAACGACTGGTATTACAGCTAGTTACACCTCGCATCCCTCTAGCCCCATCACAACATGGTTTTAGGCCGCTATCATCCACAAACACTCTTCTTACAGACTTTACACAGAAAGTTCTTGGTAGCATCAATTCATCTAGGCCACAACACAGAACACTCCTAGTCCCACTAGACATTAGCAAAGCTTTTGGTGCCATCCCCCGCCACAACCTCACAAACAATATATCCAACACAAACATGCACAATGACACAAACAGATAGCTGGCAAACTATTTAGCAGGCAGATGTTTAAATGTAACATTTATTGGTCAGTCATCAAACATCAGAAACTTCACAAACGGCATCCCCCAAGGATTTGTTTTGTCCCCTACACTCGTTAACCTATACCTGGACAACTAAATCACCCGTCTAGCAGCAAACTCTCATCCCTTTTCAGTCCAGCTCTCTAATGCAAGAGTTAACTATTACTCCCAGTCCTTCATTTATGGAACAGGTCAACTCTGGAACTGTCTTCCTCTGTCTGTATTTCCTGCTTTGTATGATCTCCAGTCTTTCAAACGCAGTGTGTCCAGGCGTCTAGAAATGATCGGATCTTGAATTTGGCTCTCTCTTGTATTTTGTTTTTCTCCTGGAAGGAACAATGACTGCGGGCTCGTGGCCTTTGGTTCCTTCATCCTAGCATTAAAAAAAATAATAATTAAAAAAAATAAAAACACATACCTTCCCATGCGGATGACATAACCCATACACCAAAACGCAAACACATCTCCGCACCTCCTCCAACCTTACCTCAACACACTACATGAATGGTTCGCCACAAACAGACTCAAAATAGCCCCAGCCAAATCTACAGTGACACATCTCTCATCCTGGACAGCAGAGCACAATCGCATTCCACACCTCGCCATAAGTAATACTCCCCTACCACACACACACACACACACACACACACACACACACACACACACACACACACAATCCTTGGTGTAACGTACATCAGTGTCATTTAAACAACAGATTACAAATATTAAAGGTAAATTAACACCAAAAATCAGCGCCTTAAGGTCACTTGACCAGACAACATTTGAACACAACAAAGAAACCAGCATCACAGTATACGAACAGTAATTATATTCAGTGATGAATTGTGGATGCCCAGCTTGGGCTTCTAACCTCACTAAAATACACTACAACACCCTACAGACCATACAGAACAAGGCCCTAAAAATAATCACAGGCTGCACAGCTACTCGTACTACACCTAAAGACCACCTACACCGAGAAACCAAAATCCTCAAAGTCAAGGATCATCAGGACATGAGAGCCACAGAAATTCTTGCCACAACCTCCACAAACTCACACCATCCACTGCAGTACATGGCAGCACATCCACACACACCAAGGAACATCAAAACACCCACCACACGATATCATACACAAATACTTTCATTTCTCCCCCCTCATCTGCCTCAAACCAGCTTCCAGAAGCCTATCCATGCCCAAATCATTCGTCGCTCCTTTCAATCACTTAAAGACAACACACAGCTGCATGCACGGTCTCCTGCTATTCGTCCTCCTGAATCCTCCCCCCTTCGTGAGGACAGGGTCCAACTGGCCAGGCTGAAATGTGGGCATCATCCAGCCCTCTTGAGATATCATAAGAGACTGGATGACTGTCGCTGACGCCTGTCCAGGATGCAAAACAGCACCTCATACAACGCACATTATGGTGTGATAATTCCGAGTAAATTGTCTCAGCAGTTTGGCAGTGTTGTGCACAATCGCCTCCGCCAACAACACAACATACTCTCCTTGAGAGCTCTGTGGAAAAGCCTGGTCTCGGCCGTGGACTTCCTTAGGGAATCGGAGCTGTTCTGCCTAGGGAACAACAACTACGGTACTACTACTACTGTCTCTCGGAACAAAAGTTTGTTTTTGCAGGAGGAAGTAGAAACACAAAAAGCTTCTGCACTTTCATTTCCCTTTTCTTTCCTGTAAAAAAAAGTCCTAGTTACGAGAAGGTTTTGATCGGAGAAGTTATTTGGCCATGCACGAAGATCAAAAGACGTGTGAAGGTTTTGAACTCCCGTTTCCTTGTATTTCCTGCGTGAACGAAGCCATTTTACTACAGAAAATTGGTCATAAGTTTCTCAGTAAGTCTGGACCCAGGCAGACAAATTCAAGGATGTTATACATTAATCTAACTTCAGTGTGGTTGCCACTCTGATGTATTAGCTATCTAACTGTTATCTGTAATAAGAAATATATCGTCTGTCTATGTTACACTTTTGTGTGAGGGAAAAAAAGCTGTAAGCCTTGATGACCTTTTTGGATTTGAGAACCATAATACTACGTCATCTAACCAGAATTACTATTTTAGTGTGTTTCAGTTTACTTTCTAAAACTGTGACAGGATCAGGTAATATATTGCAGTCTGAAATCCTGCAGAACTCTATATTTCTGATCCAAAAGTTACGGCAGAATGGAAAGGGCAGTTACTATAAAAATCTTTAAAAGATAATGACATTTCGCTTTTTTATAGTTCTCTTCAGATAATTCCATGAATCTATCTCCGTAATTCCTTTACACGATTTTTCTGCCGTGAGATCAGATTATATCAGATGTCCGACATATTCGTATGTGATGCAATATGCAACTCTCGATGAAATCCACCCGGACGCCTATGGAACACAAGCAGTGGTAAGGATCACTGTCTCATGGAACTATCCTTTGACAAATATGAACAGACAATGAAGCAAAAGGAAGAATCAAGAGTCTGCCTTCGTGAGACTCTAATGAACTGCACAACATTGCCAAACTGCTGAGACAATTTACTCGGAATTATCACACCATAATTATTAAACTATTGTATGATACAGATTCTTCAATCTCAATGAACCTGAAGATTTGGTATTCTGGCAAAAACCTCCATTAATCATTTCAAAATGATGTCACGTAAGCATTATCTCTTTAACTTAAGGGAGACCTCTTCTAGTGCAATGTTTATAGGATTTTGTTTCAATCATTGTATGGTACAGACGGTGTTCAGGGTGCTGGATCAGGCAATGGATGCCAAGAAGGTTACATTTCCCATGTTGTAAATTCCCACCAAAGTTCCCTAGATATGAATTTCACCTAAAATTAAGAGCCTAAACTTTCTCTATTCCCTACGTAAAATTCGCAGGTTACTAATTCCCATATAAATTCCCAGGTTATGTCGAGTCTGCTGGGTCAGTCCATGAATGACAGTAGGGTGCGGGTGTTTTCGTGGGCGCGTGTGTGGCTGATTTTCTGGTGGGTGGCTGTGGACATCTTAGCAGCGGCCTACATGAGCAACCTTATGTCAGTGCTTACCGTGCCCGCCTACCCACACCGTATACAGACACTGCAGGAACTGGCTGAATCTGATATCATGTAAGAGTAGCATAATTTCTAGTTTTAGCACTTTATTTTTATTATGTCTTATTATATCAATGTTCTTTACAGTACTTTATATCAGTGGTGCATACAGACGCTGGCGGAACTGCCTTACTCAGACATGAACTGAGGATTGATTTTTTATCTCCATCTTCATTAACCCTCTTTTGAATTAACTTGGTGCTGGATACGGACGCCTTCATGTGGTGGCATCGATATAACTGGATGGCTGCACTGCCTGGTTATAAAACCGTCCCTCAGCTACTTCCCTATTGCCCAAAAGGAGCAAGGTGGACTGCAGAAGGCAAGTCAAGCCTGCAGTTCACCGGGGTCACGTGTCAAATGAGTGTAGGGTTACAACTACTACTACCCTACTAGCAAACAGACTTTGGAGCAATTAGAAGGTTCATACATAGTGCGAGAATAGAACCATCTCTGCGAATTTAATTTTAATCAAGACTAATTTGAATTAGTTTACTCTTTATTTAAAATCATATGTCTGTGTTCACTACCCGCCCTGTACAGTATACACAATTTGGAAGAATTTGTTGAATCTCGGATACTGTGTGGGTTTAAGAAAATTCGTGTTGACGTTCATGAGATATAATGGAAACACACACACACACACACACACATACACACACACACACACACACACACACACACACACACACACACACACACACACACACACACAGGCGGGCTAAAACATTATAGCTCCGCCTTGTAAAGGCTGGCGTTAAGTACCATACGACTCGGCGCCAACTAATTCCTTTTATATAAACAGCAATTTCAAAGTTTTGAGAAACTTTAATGACATAATCTAAACCTCCTTCTTTCAGTTCTTTCACGGTAGACTAAAGACGATTAGTTCCCCAGGCCCTAAAAGATTCAAACAGCCCTTCTACTTCACCCTGAGGCATTGGATGTGCACCCACGTGGAAGTGTTCGCTGCCAGTCATCTGCCAGGAATGTGTCCTGACTTCCATAATGCTCATTTTTCTGCAGACGATAGAGTATCCTTCCTTCTTATACTCTTCTTTTTTTCGTTTCACATGACACCCGTTACAGAAGTGGCGTTGATATATTCCTCTCTCTCTGTACCTGAACCCTCAAAAATGTGTAGTCGAATTAGACATTTCTTATATTCTGAAAAATTTGCTAGAATTCTAAGACGACATCACTGAATTTCAAAAGCCAATGCTAAGTGTTTAGGTAACGTAATGTGGTGGATCATTAATTATGTCCGCAACAGTAGGCGACACTCAAAAGGCATAAATATTTCATCTTCCTTTTCTTCATTTCCTCCTCCTCCTTTTCCTCCTCCTCCTCTTCCGCTTTTTCATCATCATCTTCTTCCAGCCCCTGCATGATGGGCGGTGGAGAGCTCCTGCACCAAGCCCTCCTACAATCAACCAGCCAAGTGTACCAAACCCTGGGCCGTCGGATGTACCTGCACTTCAGCACCTCTGACGACTCTACGGCCTTCCTCCTGTCGCAGGTGCAGAACGGCACACACGGCTACGTTGATTCCATTGACTATATTATCGCCCAACAGATCAAAAGAGACCTTGTTCGTACCACGTATATTATGGATGAGAAGGTAGTTATCTGACTGTGAGTTTATAAGTCTACATAAAAATAACTAACTAACCAAGTAACTAAAATCCCACTTAGGAGGGCTAGGTTGTTCGATCCAGACATTTAAAACGGGGGTACCAGTCACTCATTCCTGGGTGGCAATCAATGAGCACTGCATCAACTCTAACATACTCTACGGCTTGAACCTTTATGGGCTAAATCGGGTTGAAGCCCCTCAGCCCACTAGTCCAGCAGACGTCCATTTGTTGAGCTTTTGACCTAAGTAAATTATAATTAAAAATCATCAAAACAAAATGTAATCATGATGACGCTAACTCCGACCTAAAGATGGGATGGGATGGGGAAAAAAATCTTACATCAGTATTTTCTACATTTATATACCATAAGAGACCTCTGACACACACACACACACACACACACACACACACACACACACACACACACACACACACACACACACACACCTTACATTATGTGTTTCTAACAGCTAATGATTTTTATTCAGATTTGGAGAGACCCCTGGTGATAGAGAGAGAGAGAGAGAGAGAGAGAGAGAGAGAGAGAGAGAGAGAGAGAGAGAGAGAGAGAGAGAGATAACAAAGACGACAGTAACCATGAGTTTCAGTCCTGGTGTTTTTAATGCATCTAAGACTCAGTTCTTACACCTATCAACCCGACAAAATCTTCCACAGGTATACCCACTAATGTTTAATAATATTCATCTTAATCCTGCATCATCCTTGAACATGCTTGGGGTTTCATTCACTCGGGACTTATCTTGGAAAGATCATATTACATCTCTTGTAAAATCTGCTTCCAAGAGATTGGGTGTGCTAAGCCGACTCCGCTCTTTCTTTACCCCTGCACAATTGTTGACTCTATACAGGGGTTTTATCCACCCCTGTGTGGAGTACAACTCTCATGTGTGGGGAGGCTCCCCACATACAGCTCTTCTCAATAGGGTGGAGTCAAAGGCTTTTCGTCTCATTAACTCTCCTCCTCTTACTGACTCCCTTCAACCTCTGTCTCTTCGCCGCACTGTTGCATCTTTATCTCTTTTCTATCGCTACTTTAATGGTCACTGCTCCTCTGAACTGTCTGCTTGCATTCCTCAACCTCTACGACGGGCGCGTAGCACCCGTCTGGCAGCAAACTCTCATCCCTTTTCTGTCCAACTCTCTAATGCAAGAGCTAACCATTACTCCCAGTCTTTCATTTATGCAACAGGTCAGCTCTGGAACTGTCTCCCTCTGTCTGTATTTCCTGCTGCCTATGATCTCCAGTCTTTCAAACGCAGTGTGTCCAGGCATCTCAAAATGATCGGATCTTGAATTTGGCTCTCTGTTGTATTTTGTTTTTCTCTTGGAGGGAACTGTTACTGCGGGCTCATGGTCTTTGGTTCCTTCTTCCTCGCATTAAAAAAAAAAAAAAAAGCTAGCTAGGTAAATGGAGCTGCTACATTTAATGTGTGTGTGTGTGTGTGTGTGTGTGTGTGTGTGTGTGTGTGTGTGTGTGTGTGTGTGCGTGCGTGCTCGCGGGCGCAGCTACACACACACACACACACACACACACACACACACACACACACACACACACACACACACACACACACACACACACACACACACACTCTCTCTCTCTCTCTCTCTCTCTCTCTCTCACCAAACCATTATCCACCCTCACAGCTCTACAAGGACCACATGACGTGGTTTCTACCCCGCAACACAGCCTTCACCCCTCTAATATCCCACAGCCTTCAGCGCATCGTGGAAACAGGCATACTGGGAAAAATATATGAGACGCACGTTAGGAATATCAACGTACCCACCACACAAGTAAGTTGAGATGCACGGCTCTGTTTTCACCTTCAACTCTACAGATTGAATGATAATTATCATCACCAGTGCAGCGCAAATCAGACCATTATTATTATTATTATTATTATCCAAGCAGGGCGGATCAGACCATTATTATTATTATTATCATCCAAGCAGGGCAGATCAGACCATTATTATTATTATTATCATCCAAGCAGGGCAGATCAGACCATTATTATTATTATTATCATCCAAGCAGGGCAAATCAGACCATTATTATTATTATCATCGAAGCAGGGCAGATCAGACCATTATCATCATCATCATCACCTTAGCAGCGCAAATTAGGCAACTATAATCATGATCATCACCGTACCAGTACAGATCAGGATCATTATCAACATTATCATCACTGCAGCAGTGCAAATCAGACATTATTATCATCATCGCCATCGCAGCAGTACAAATCAACACCATTATTATCATCATCACCGTAACAACACATATCAGACCATTTATATCATCACGATCATCACCTTATCAGTATACTGGTAAGTGCGAGGCGTAGTCTTCGTTAGCCGTCGCCCAACTGACTGAAATCATTACCATCAACATCACTTAAGCATAACCTGACCTGAACATGGCATAACAAGGATAACAAAGAAAAAGGTATAAGGTCTGACAACTAGTACTTCCAGTTTTATATCATTAGGACTTGACGAATGCCGACAGGAAAGTGGAGGTTGATCTGAATACAACAGTTGGTCAGTTTTTAAGACATCAACAATACAGTATTAAACTGTCAAGGGGTAATAAGATGAAAACGGGTATCCAGAGTATCCTTGTTTGTAAGACAATATAAATATTATTTTAAATTCTCATGAAGTGACAAACACAAAAATAAATACACTGATAAATCGTGTTCTATACAGGTTCGTGGGACGGGTGTTCTGAACTTGGAGCATCTACAGGGAGCCTTCATAACACTGGGTCTGTGTGTTGGTCTGGCTGTCTTTACCCTGCTGTTGGAGTGTGTTGTTAAGAGACAATATGATGCCTACGTCCATCACCACCACCACCACCAGTAACACATACAAGGCGCCTTCATAACACTGGGTCTGGGTGTTGTTCTGACTGCTCTTCTCATAGAACTAGACTTCATTGTTAAGAACCAACGAAGTTTTCCCAACACCACCATTTAACAACGCTGACGAACATCACCTACATCCTCTCCACCAACACTCAATGCCATCATTTTGCACTCACAACTACGGTCAGTCAATACCACCAGCATTTATTAATATCAGGTGCTGGAAAAGAACGCCTTCAAGTGGTGGCATCATTATGGCCGGGTGGCTTCGCTGCCTGGTTGTACAAATGTCACTCAAATCCTTTTGTATCCCCGGAAAGAAGGATGGTAGATTGCAGGGTAGGGCAAAATTCAGCCAACACTCCACTGGGTTTACATTCCACATGAACCTGGGACTACTACTATCACTAGTCCTACTTCTTAACATCATCATTACTCAAGAGCCAACATCACCACTGCTACCAGCACACAGCTTCATCAAGATCCAGCCAACACTACTACCACATAACGAACGCCACCGTCATATCGCCACCACCACCATCACCACCACCAGCAACAACAACACCATCAACAACAACAACAACCTCAACAACAACAAGCAAATAAAATAACCTATACTTAAATGACCTGAGGTAATCTTGAAGAATAACCTTGTACGTACCACTGTGGAAAAGTTTTGTTAAATAATTACTTTGTTTTAGAATAAAGTATTATATAAATTCGCTGTTATGATCATTTAATAGAGGCCCTGCACCGCAAAAAAAAAAATAATAAATAATAATAATAATAATAATAATAATAATAATAATAATAATAATAAGTTTTACTGTAAAAAGACTATCAGAAAATATTCCATAGAATTACCCTAAATATGACGGTCAAACAGCAAATCACTTAACGACTACGACTACAGTTCACGGTTAAAATAGTAAAACTTATATTTTGACCGTAATTTCACTTGTACGCAAAAGCCGAAAATTTTACACTCCAACCGTAAATATTGCTGGCTTCTAGAGTAAAAAATGCAGTAAAATTTTAATGGGTCCTATTTACACTATTAGTACCTGTACCCTATGCATGGTTTTTGCTAAGAAAAATTGATTTGAATTATCATTTTCAATGTTATACATATTAATGCCATAATTCGATTGAATTCAACAAATGAATTGCCAGACTTTTATTAACTTTACTTCTTTTCAACAATGAACATGTTAGAGTTGTGATTCAATGAAAAATTAGTGGAAATATTTTTGAAAGTTTTTACCCTATTTTCAAAATTAAACTTTAAACACTGGCTGATACCACAAGTGAATAATATCCTTTATGCTGCTACACATAAAATTTTCTCCAAACTGGAATACTCAATCTTCATCACCTATCATCTTGTTTGACAGAAAAAAGGGAATTTGTTGTTAAATGAGTGCGCACAGCTGGCTCAAAAGTTTTAAGCCTAACCAAGGAGCTGGGTCACGCAAGGACATTTTGATTGCATGAAGTTCAACCCTTTTGATGACCAGGAGGGGGCATTTGTTCTTATGGGGTTGATATTCCTCAAAGTGTGCAGCTAGCAGACATTCATGAAAAGGGATATACTGGGTTGCTGTGTGCTGCGATATGATATTTGCAGTTAGCCTACCTGGTTAACTCCCACGGCTATTCATCCCTATATAAATGCAACCTCAGGAAAACAAATGCCCTGTTGGTCATCAAAAAGGTTAAATTTCATTCATGCAAAGTGTCATTCGCCTGGCTCACCTCTTTTCTGGTTAGCATGGTAAAGGTTAGAACTTTTTAGCCATCCCTTGTAGGTTAGCGTACAGGTTGAAAATAAATGCCAACAATATTTTTGCACCTTGCACTGTAATATCCTTAAGGTTTTATGCATTGTCGTCGTGACGTTGTGTATTGTCTACATCAATTCTGTATTTATTTATTTATTTATTTTTTTCAGTTCAACGATGACACTTGAGGCTAATATATTACGAATGAATTCCTATATATTTTGTGATATTTATCCACTTTCGTAAAAGGAAATATATATCATAATTTAAAGGTCTTATCATAAGGATCCCTAAGGAGAGTTGGAGGGGATATTCGGCAAGGTTTCCAACTTGGCGGAAAATCCGCTAAACCTAGCGGATTCGCTATCTCCACAGCAGCGACTTTTTGCCTGTAACTGCTAGTGGATTTTCTAGCGGAATTTTGCTGGGAGTAGTGGAGGCTCTAGCGGATTTGTAGCATGAATATGATATTCTAGCAATAAATTAATTTAAAATTTCTTGTTTCCAGTAAAGTGAAATGATCAACTTTTAACACTTTACCAACGCCATTAAAATTTCCCCCCAACCTACGTTCATACTCGTCATCAACAGACTCCACCAGTCCACATATCTAGTTTATGTTGATTTTTGTAAACCATTCGCAGACGCCGTCGGCAACTGTTCATCATCACTGACTGCAGCTGAAACTTGGAAGAATCTTATATTTTGCATTCTTCCCTCAAACCTCACCTCCATGCAATATTTGTCTCACATAAAATACCAATATCTTGTAGGCCTTTTCCAGTGATGTCACAGAAATCACGTGGTTTTGTTTACAACTCGATATTGGACGGCAAACTCGCAGTAGTGGCTGTCCAGACAGGGATGTCAGAGATGGAACTGTCAGATATATACAGAAATCTGGATCAGTGCATGAAGACATGTACAGGAACAAGATAAAGTGTTTGGGGCTGGATCCTTACACCTTATCTTGTGAGAAGTTCACCAGTTTCAAGGATTGGGGACCGAAACAAGATCTCAGATTTGGCGACCTCTATCATTATTTGGTGAACACCTCGTCAAAGTTCACCAGGGCATCCCACAAGGTAAAGAGACATTCACACTGTATATGCGTAATATAGCTAGCCGCAGTTGACATACAGTACATGTAAATTATCTTGGTAAGCAGTAAATTTTTTATGTGGGGCCAAGGGGGTAGGGATTGTATACACTGACTGTGAATCGAGTGGTTGATGAATGGAATAGGTTATCCAGTGACATAGTTGCTGCACCCTCTCTAGAAAGTTTCAGTCATAGGCTAGATATGCATATGGGAGGTATAGGCTGCATATAAAATTTGTCATTCTTGTGGTCACACTACAGTGACAGCTGCCTGGCATGACCCTGCATGGACTATTTTAGGCAAGGTAGATAAGTCACACTTTTGTGGGAGCTGTCTAGCATGGGCCTATTGCCGACTGGGGTTATTCTCTCCTCTTAACCTCTCCGCCCACGACGACGCATTTGTCGTCATTTGGGCATGTGTGTAACTATACTCGATGATGCGTTTGTCATCATAAAAGCATAAAAACCTTCGTCAGAGAAAAAGGTTTCAACCGATCGGCATCACTTTTGGACGCGTCATTGTTCCCACGACTCTTGTCAAAATTAATGGCTTGGCAACTTCAGGGCCCGAGATGCGCAGCAGCATGGGCAGGTTGGTTAGTTC
The DNA here is from genome assembly GCF_032717465.1 of Coenobita brevimanus. Classification (NCBI taxonomy): domain Eukaryota; kingdom Metazoa; phylum Arthropoda; class Malacostraca; order Decapoda; family Coenobitidae; genus Coenobita; species Coenobita brevimanus. Next base: position 38,768,864 of record NC_136997.1, on the reverse strand, counting down.
CGCATATGCTGTCGAGGGAGAAGGTAGCGCATGGCTGGACATTTAAATCGTAATCTATTTACCCTGTCCCAGGACGTGTGTCATATTCCACTATACCAATAGAGCTTGTGTTTACTTCTTGGGCATTATTGTGATTGGATTTGGCATTTGCAATAGGGAATTAGGTTTTTGTGAATCATTCCTGGCCGTTATCACCCGTTGGCCCAAAGAAGATTGTGCTAGGTCTACCCTGTTTTTCAGCGTGTCCCAACAACTGCAATCCCTCTACCCTGCACCCAATGTGATTATTCAACCATTGAATAATAGTGACAGTGAATCAGGTGAATATAGTGTGTAATAGCTAGTGAGGAAGGACATGGTGAAACGTTTACTAGAGGGAGGCGGGAAACTGCCTGACGACACGGCGTTGTCTTGAATGGAATATTTGGCAAGATGTTGATGAAGTCCTTGTTCTATGCTGATATATGGTGGATAGTGTTATTGTGCAATAGATAGGAGTATTGTGCAACAAGTGTACGTGATGAAATTTTGGCTAGGGCAGGAGTCATGTACGCCTTACAGCCACGGCACGCCATTGTCAGATGGGGATAAAATAGAGAATGTTTATAGGGATATTTGATTTTATCATATTGTTATATTTATTCCCTATGCTTTCTGTGTGAAATAAAGCACGAGTGTTATTGATATGTTTATCGTATGCTTGTGTGGATGAACGTAAACACTGCACCATGTGCTCGTTGGAAAATGTTGTCTGCGATACCTTAGGTATCGCAGATGTGACTTACAGAGCACGTTCAGGTATTGTTTTGGTGAAATATACTGTATGTCTCATAAAATGATGGATCTGATTATGTGTATTGTGAAATAGAATCGTAAACACTGCAGCATCTTCAGGTAAGGGGAACATCATCTGTTACTCCTTAGCAGACAGGTAAGGGCTGCATACTTGTACTTGGTGTGGTGTAATATTCTGTTTATCTCATATATTGATAGATTTGGTTATGTTTTATGTGAAAGACAGTAAATGACTGACCCAATTGCTCGTAGGAAAGAGTGAGTCTCGTACATCTGAGTTAGCACAAAGGTAGCGACGTGCAACACGAGGTTATGAACAAGTGCATTTATATTTTATTGGTGAAATATACTATGTATCTCATACAGTGATATATTTTGTTACTGTTTATGTGAAAAGAAAGTGAAAGTGAACCACGTGCTTCTCTAGAAATCATCGTCTGCTACACCTTACCGCCTAGGTATGGGTCATGTAATTAACCTACATAGGACATGCATTTACATTTTATTGGTGAAAAATACTGTGTATCTCATACATTGGTAGATTAGGCTACGTATTATGTGGAAATAACATGAAAGACTAAGCCACGTGCTCGTAATGAAGAGTGTGTGTCGTACACCCGAATTAGCACAAAGGTAGCGAAATGCAATTCGAGATATGTAATTGTAGATGGTGTGATATACTGTGTATCTCATACAGTGATATATTTTGTAATTTATGTGGAAAGAAAGTGAAAGTGAACCACGTGCTCCTCTAGAAATCATTGTCTGCTACACCTTACCGCCCAGGTATGGGCCATGTATCTGACCTATGTAGGACATTCATTTACATTTTATTGGTGAAATATACTGTGTATCTCATATATTGATGGATTAGGTTACGTATTATGTTGAAATAACATGAAAGACTGAGCCACGTACTCGTAATGAAGAGTGTGTCGTATAGCTAAACTAGCACAAAGGTAGCGAAATGCAACCCGATATTAGGAACACATGCATATACATTTTTTTTTTTGTGAAATATACTGAGTATCCCATGTATTGATATATTTGGCTATGTTTTATGTGAAAAGACGGTGAAAAATGATCCACTGCAGCATGTTCTCATAAGGGAAACACCATCTGCTGCACCTTAATGGACAAGTAACGGCCTAAGGAACACGTCCATTTACATGTTAATGGTGAAATAAACTGTGTATCTCATAAAAATGATAGATTTGGTTATGTGTAATGTGCAAAGAAAATGAAAGTGGTAACCACGTGCTAATGGCCCCTACCTGCGTGCTAAGTCAGGTGTAGGAGACAATGTTTTTCAAGGACATACACGTATATCATGAACCCTTGTGCTGTGCTAGTGCTGAGCCAAGTTCTTGGCTGGCTGTGAAAAAATACCTTGACTCTTTTATTTCAGCTCACACTCCTACCACAGCATTGGACTGCCACAGAGTCCACAGTCCCTCAGACAGCAATTCATTCTCCAATTGGCTTGCAAAGACAGCAGTCTTGCAAAGATGAAACGTGGGTTGCCACCACACGAGTGGCATCAGATCCTTGATGAGGTAGACTCGGAGAGCGACATTGAGAGCGAATGTTATGGGGTGGAGGAGGTTGAGCTGCCACCATCCGGTCAGCAAGTGGAGCTGCCCTACCAGTTGCCATTGCGGGAGACCACACCACCATCATTGGCTGTCTTTACCGGAGGTCCTGCCGGTCCAACCGCTTTCTTCATCGGCTCCCAATCTCCATGTCACTCTGCCCCCCTTGGCGAGCTAGTGTCACCGGAAGCCAAGCCATTGTTCGTTGTGATGGCCTTTCCACTCACTTTTGCCATGCAGGATGCTACGGTGAAATCCTTGCCGGCCAGGCCGAGGAGACTGGTGTCCACAGAGCCTTCTGTCTCATCGTCGTCCTCATCCGAGGTGTTCCCTCCCAGAGAAGGGTGCAGTGGTCCGCTGCCTGTACATAGGGAGGGGTCAGAGGACAGGCCGAAGGGTGTTGAAAGGCCAACCCACTGCCATCGCTGCCACCACTGCTGAAAAGGATCCTGGGTGGTGCAGTGGCCTGTTCACACCGAACCACAGGCCATTCACTGGCTCCCCAGGGATCTAGGTGGATATTCTAACAACTCCTCTGCAGTTCTTCCAGCTCTTTTTCACACGGGAGTTGTTGTCATACCTCACCGTGGAAACCAACTGGTACGCCACATTCCTGGGGATTCAGCTGGATGCCTGGTTCTCCTGCAATGAAGAGGAGATGGCCAAGTTCCTGGGGTTATACCTTTTCATGGGGTCGTGCACATGCCGACCATCAGGCACTACTGGCAGAGCTCCGAGCAGCACTATTACCCTAGGGTCCGGTGGGCAATGAGTGGTAGGCGCTTCACTGCCATCCTGAAGCACTTCCACACCTTCAACTCGCTTGCCATTCCCCGGGACAACCAAGATCAGCTCATCCGCGTTCGCAAGGTCATGGAGTACCTCCTTCAACGGTTCCAGTCAGAGTACCTACCCAAGGAACAGCTCAGCCTGGATGAGGGCTCTCTGGGGTGGAAGGGCCGGCTGTCCTTCCACGTGTACAACACCCAGAAGCCCACAAAGTATGCCATCAAGATGTACTATCACGATCCAAAGTTTCTATACCCCCCTGAGTGGAAGAAGGTTGAAGCCAAGGTTGTAGCAAGACCAGATGATCGGACACTGCCAGTATACAAGACTAATAATGGTTCATGATACCGTGATTCATAAATAGGCTCGTGTGTATCATCCGGGTGATTCTTATTATCCTAAGCTTCAGGTTAGTGAACCCCTCCATCATGAACTGGCCTGTGTTCGGTGGCCCATCATTTCTTCAACCTTGGCTTCGACCTTCCTCCACTCAAGGGGGGTAAAGAAACTTTGGATTATGATAGTACATGCTGGCTGAGTCGTCCTTGGGCTACATCTGGAACCTTGAGGTCTACACGGGGGTGCAGCGTACCCTGCAGAACACTGTGTTTGGCTTCGTGGAACCGTTCAAAGACCAGGACTATAAGTTGTTCATGAAGAACTATTACAATTTTGTAGCCCTGTGCAAACGACTCTTCACTGCAGGATTTTACCTGTGTGGAACCCTATGGCTGCCTAGAGGAGCACCACGCCAGGGCTGAGAGCCTGCCCGAGGGAGGCTTGGCATACAGGCACAAGGACAATGTGCTAGTCCTGCTGTGGAAGGATAAGCTCATTGTGAACATGGTGTCCACCTTCCACACTGAGGACACCATTCCGAAGAGGGTTTGAGGAAAGGTGCGGGGTAATGACGGGCAGACAACCTACATGGAGAAGGTCATTCATAAGCCTGTCGTTGTGGAGAAGTACAACAGGTACATGGGTGGGGTGGATCATTTTGATCAGATGGTCCAGTACTACCCCCATCCAATGCCGAACTGTCAAGTGGACGAATATCACATTGTACTTGGTCCAAATGGCACTGTTCAACGCATTTGCCTTGTATAAGAAGTACAGATGCACGCAAGTAACTCTCCTTGAATTTGTGGAGCAGATCATCTACGATCTTCTGCATTTCCTTGAAGAACACTGGCCCACATCTGGACACACACTCCACCACGCCTCAGACCGACCTACCCGACGGCCAGCACCAGGAACACAGGGCACCCAGCAGGCACGACCACCAGCGCCAGGATGGGACCAGCCACCACCAGCACAGCCTGCAGGACATCTCACACCAGCACCACCAGAAGCAGGACCATCAGAGGTTCCACCATCACCACCTGCAGGAGGCCCATCAGGGGTGCCAGCACCGCCACCACCTCCAGTTGCTGGTTCGTCGGAAGAACCCGTGCCTGGGCCTGCAGCTCCTGGACGACAGGACCACAGAGCACGAGGGTATCCAAGGAAGCGTCGCCGGTTGATTGACGACAACGTGAGGTTGGATCGCACTGTGGGCCACCACCGGGCGAGGATCCCCAACAAGAAGAGGCTCAGGTGTACCTTGAGCTTCAAGTTAGGGGTGAGGAAGGACACAAGGAACATGTGTCCTATATGTGATGTGCCGCTTTGCATGGATGATTGTTTCGACCGGTACCATACTATACCAAACGATACCTTCATTAGTGGAGCACACACACACACACACACACACACACACACACACACACACACACACACACACACACACACACACACACACACACTACAAAATTCCTCACCTCCCAACCAATCTGGTCCTGCAGGAAGATCATGGCCACTGAAGAAGTACGTGATATTCTTTTTTTTTTACTTATCTATTTACCTCTATCCATGTCAGTATATTTACATATACATATATATTGTTATTTACCTCAAAACAAATGACAGGGAAATAAGTACAGCTTCAGTTTCAGTTGCTAGCAACAGGTTTAGTGCTCATGTGTGGTTTCTGAGAGGACTAAAAACAAAACAGAAGTAATTATATAAAACAGTTGTTGGTATAAAACCAAAAAAAGTGTTCCTAGCAAGCATAAAAGTGTTAGCGTGTACAGGAAAATAATATAAGTGCGTGAGGCTGACGGCGGGTCAGTGCATGGCAAAACACACCATGGTTTTTTGCATTTTTCTCGAAAACTATGAGGCCTAGGATCACTGTTCTTTACTAGGATGAAAGGGAATGAAATTGTGCATAGGGTAATGAAATAAAAACATAACGGTGCCAAGAAAAGTTCTTCACACAGGCTCTCCGAAAGCTAATAAAATTCTCTTTCGATTGACGTATAACATTTAGAGATTGATTTGTAAACATTCGACTTATGATGTTGGGAAGTGAAATCTATGATCCCGAATGTTTATTCCGAAATCCCTAACGTAAGTATAATGTGTGTGTGTGTGTGTGTGTGTGTGTGTGTGTGTGTGTGTGTGTGTGTTTGCTTATCGTGTAGAACAAACATCGACGAATAGGAATATGTGGGTTTTGTGGCAAAATAAATATGTTTGGGTGGTGCAAATAAGCCAAGAATACATATTTTTGGAGTGTGCAGTGGCCCGGGGGGAGGGAGGAGAGAAAAACATGTGCGTCATATCCCAGAAAACTTAAAAAGTTATTCGCACACATTGGGTTAATCTTCAAGTTAGGTCCTAGGTTAGGTTAGGTTAGGTTGGTTGGGTTAGCTTGGTTTAGTTTTAAAAAATAGTTATTTCCGACAACTGAATATTAGATTCAAATTAATCACATTATAAAACATTGGAAAATGAAAATTTTAAGCTTCAGTGTGAGTTAGGTGTAATTCTAGAAATTTACCAAAAATTTACCCTTTTTGGAAACTTCAGTAATTATAGGCCTAGATACATACACACAGCCTTTATATATGTTAAAAATAGTTTAACATAAAATGCATTACTGACAGTATACAGTATATATGCCAGAACTTTCAAGTTAACTTTTACAATTCATCTGAAACATAACATTTGCACAAATTTAAATTAAGGGCATTTATTTCATGCTGATGAATACCACAACATAAAACTTAAAGACGTCAACAATATAATTTTACTGATATTACATTTTACATTAACAAGAAAGTCATAGTACATACAAGGGCTGTTGATGCAAGTACAGTACTTATCCTCTCGATGGTGATTATTTTTGTACTCAGTGAGAAATATATATTTAACTGGCGTATGTCTTGGCAGTTTGGCTTTCAGTGGAGCAATAGAACTGAAAATTATACATAGTAGCAAAGAGTATAGAGAAAGATATGAGGGGACAGTCGCTCCATCCCCATGTAACTGTGAGTGACAGTGGCGCCCCAAGCGGCAGGTACGGAAACAGAGCTGGAGAATATAAACATCATGCTGGGCAGGCAGTTGCGTGCTGCTATTAACTGCAGAAATTCTAGGCAAAAAAGGCCGGGCTTATATTTTTTCCGATTCCCAAAGGACAAAGAAATGCGAGTGATATATTGACAGTCACATCTAAACTAAGTTCACGCTGATGAAATTATCAGAAATGTTGATCTGGTTGGTTATTCACTCATTGTTGCTTTGGTATTTAATGCGCCGTGATGTACCTAGACACTACAAGTGGTTACTGAGCGTTGTTCTAGGGTATCAGGCTCTTTATGTTGCTCATGTTATGTAATTTCTCAGTGTTTTATCTATAGGCTACTATGGTTACCGAGTGTTGTTAACTTAAGAGTCAAGGAGATGGGTATAGAATTCGAGGAGGGCAGATCTCCTGGGGAGAACATCCGAGTCTCTGTTTAGAAGTTGTGTTTTTTTGTGCTGAGCATTTCGAAGACAACCAGTTATGAACTTGGACATAAAAAAGTGAAAATACGGTTCCTGATTTAGTCTAAAAGCAAGCATTCATCAGCCTGGTACACCTGTTTCACATGTTTTTATCAGCTTTTATCAGCCAGATACATTTGTCACATGCTTTTATCAGCCAGCTACATTTGTCTCACATGCTTTTATCAGCCAACTACATTTGTCTCACATGTTGTTATCAGCCAGCTACATTTGTCTCACATGCTTTTATCAACTTTTATCAGCCAGCTACACTTGTCTCCCATGCTTTCTAATCACTAAGTTAAGGTTTAGTAAAACATGGAAAACCTCTTTTACTTTTACAATTGATTTTTTTTATTTAGTTGTAGGAGAGAGAGAGAGAGAGAGAGAGAGAGAGAGAGAGAGAGAGAGAGAGAGAGAGAGATTTGGTAAAAAAAAAAAAAAAAGAAAGAAAATGCTTGGTTGGTTTGAAGCCACCAATCCTGTATATGCATTTATAAGGTTTGGCATTACATCCCCCTCCAGGGTCTTGCAGTGGGGATTTAAGTTTTCCGTTCGTAAGATTGCTGCTATAGTTTTTACGATTCGTAACGTACCTAATTTGTGCTTAACTTTGGATAATCAGGCGGTACCTTTTTAAATTTCTGTAAAGTTTTTAGGAATACATTTTGATAGTAGAATGAATTTTAAACTTCACATTAATACTTTGCTTGTTCGTTTTGATAAACCGTTAAATGTCCTCAATACCTAGCGGGTACTACATGGAGTGCCGACAGAAAATCTTTATTAATGGTGTATAAGTCCCTTATTCGATCGAAGCTAGATTATGGCTCACAGGTGTATGGTTCGGCATCCGATGCCACGCTGAAAGGATTGGATGTGCTATAGAAAAAATGTTTGCGAATGTGTCTTGGAGCCGTCTGGTGTACCCGTGTGGCTCGTAAGGAAGTGGAGGCGGATGTGCCTCCCCTCCATATTCGCCGTGACCACCTGGCTTGGTCCTATGGACTTCGAACATTTAGGAAAAGTAATATCGGCAATGTGGCCTGTACCCCCCTGTGTCAATACCACCACCTTATGCAGGGGGCGCGTCGGCCACTTGCCGTTCGGCTTCACTTACTGACTCAGGAGCTTGGTGTGGGCCCCAGTGACTGTGACAAGTTGATGTTTTAAAATATAGCGCCTTTTAGCCACCTGGCTTTACAGTGGATTTCTCATGGCTCCCAGCACCAAAGGCCAAGGCCCCGGAGGCAGAGGTCCACCACTTGTTTCGTAACATCATCATGCATCACTTGGGGTTCCATCAATTGTACACCGACGGCTCCAAGTCGAATGAATGTGTGGGTGCAAGTGTGTGGTCGACTGAATGTGCACTTAGGTATCAGTTGCCGACTCATACATCTGTGTTTACCTCCGAACTTTTTGCTATTGACAAAGCCATAGCCTATGCTCTCAATTCTAGGCATGACTCATTTGTCATATTTTCAGATTCAAAATCAGCCCTTCAGGCAATTGCATCTTGTACTACGGACTCTCACGAGATCCAGGGCCGCATCGTTAATAAGTTGCATTCATGCAACAAGTCATTCACGCTGATCTTGGTGCCTGGTCATTGTCGCATCTACGTCAATGAGCAGGCTGACATACTTGCAAAGTCAGCTGTAGAACTCGAGGAGACTTGGAACATTCCTCGTGATCAACGATTAAGTCTTTCTCTCGGAAAGAAATCAATAAATCTTCTGTGGCAAGGTCAGTGGACCAGACTAATTATTCCAACTTGTAAGCCGCACCTGGGCGACTGGGACACTGCCACCTGCCCCAGTCGCCTTGAAGAAAAAGTACTGGCAAGAATACGGCTCAATATCACCATTCTGACTCACATGAAACCATATATGGAAAGACGCTTCCCACCGCACTGTGACATCTGTAATCTATCAGTCATATCATCCTGCACTGTCGGCGATTTATTCGTGAACGCGCTTCACTTATACATTACTGCAGCGCAGTAGATGTCCCCTTCTCCCTCTCCACCATCCTGGGTGATGGGGACATTGTTATGACTGATAAATTGATGGCTTTCTTGAGAGAAACTGGACTGATCAGAGTGATGTGACTTTTTTACTATATGGTTATGTTTTTTTTCAACTGTAAATATGTATATATTGTACTATTAATTAGGGTTGACAGTTGGCATATTTGAAATAGTTCCTCTTCCCACTGACCTATTTCTAATATTGATGTCCCCAACATTAAATCCCGTTCCTCGACTGACAGTCACCAGGTGATGAGTGCAGGTGTGTAATGTAGAGAGGCATTACATATCTGCAGTCGATGGTGTTTTCCTGGTCGAGGTCTTTCTACCATTAGCGTAGGTTTAGTTATTTGTCTCTTTAGGATTTAGTATAGGTTAGGTGATTAGTTTCAGGTTCTTTAGAGTAGGTATTTTTGTTTATAATGTAAGGTCAAATAGTATAAAAATATAAAAAAAAATAAAAAAATAATATATATATATATATATATATATATATATATATATATATATATATATATATATATATATATATATATATATATATATATATATATGTACGTGTGATTGAAAGTATGTCTGTATATATGCATGGAAGTATATATATATATATATATATATATATGGGTAGCTATATATACATGTATATATCTGGCCTTAATGACCAGGGGCTTTGTCCCAATGGTCGATAGGGGAAAAAAAAAAAAAATCCCCCTGCAAAAACTGCAAAAAGTTGCAGTTATTTTTGTTCTCTTTTTAAAAAATACACTGTTGGTACAATAATTCCTCATATGCAGCAAAAGGGCTTTGATTAATATTTACACTGACATTATTATTATTCCATGATTGTTAACATTGAGAGGTTGAAAGACTTAACAGAATAATTTGAACTAAAAGATAATCTTCAACTACCAGCATATATTCATCACTGTTATATATTTCTTTTCTGATTACTTACTGGTAACACACTCTCTCTCTCTCTCTCTCTCTCTCTCTCTCTCTGGGGGTCATCCCTATGTTCCCAAGGATATGTTAGTTTAGTTTAGGATAGGTTAGGTTAAGTTAGGTTAGAAGGATAGGTTAGGTTAGGTTAAGTTAGGCTAATTTAGGATAGGTTAGGTTAAGTAAGGTTTGGTTTAGTTAGGTTAGAAGGATAGGTTAGGTTAAGTTAGGATGTAAAACTGGGGAACATATACATGCTCCCTCTGTCTGCACTCATAACTATAACTGCAAACAGAACAGATATTTTCTTAAAATCATACTCATGCTGCTCCAGAAACAGTATTGTTATTATTTATTTGCAATGAAGAGTTTCAGTTTTTTAATAGATTGGCCTTATATATTTCATTTATTTACTCCCTACGTCTCAACCTTTTGAATGACATTTGATTTAGTGCCAGGAGTTTTAAATGAAGATGTAAATCACAGTAAGAGGCCAGTGTGTCAAGTCGAGAGGTATGAGCTATCAGTGACGAGCGCCACTCTTATTTGTGTTTATTTACTTATTTTTTTCCTGCAGAATATTTAGTAAGATTTCCAAATTTGTGCATCGTTTTATATATATAGGCTATAATGGATCTTAAGATATTGTTACAACCCACATAAGGGCTAACATTCGCCACACCATGAGGATGTTTTAGCCGCTCCTTGCGCGTCCCGCTGAGATATTCGCGCTCCGACTGGCTTTTTAAAAATATTTGCCAAAAATCAGTTATTAGTCCTAGAGTATTATAATTAAATATGCTTATGGCACATACCTTCAGCTTTCTACTGGAATGTTTGTTGAGCCTTCGTCGACAACCGTAGGACTTGTGGAGACTTCTGAAGTTGGGTAACGAGTCTCCACTTTACACTTCCCGACACCCCGTAATATGATTACCACAGCCTGATATTATCACTAGAAGCACTAGTCTATGATTTTCAAGTAGTTTGGTATCCATAAGAAAAAAACACTGTGAAAGCAATGTAAATTACGAACGCGTACGAGCTTCCCACATGTGCTTGATCGCCACTGGTATTCAGTCATTTTATTCATAAACACACTCACACTTTATATTCCTATTACTTTAATACACTTATATATATCTACAGTATTTATCCATAAGTTTTCTTCAGTAAAAGTAGCTTAATTTCACTCCAGGCATTCACTTTCTCGTTCAGTAAGTTATGTAAAAAGCCAAGGTTTCGCTTTCACTGTCATTACTTCAAGTATTTGTACTCATATTCTATATATTGCAAATTATTTACATTTTTATTTATATTTTCTATTGTATTTTCAATTTTTACACTTCTATTTTATTTACACTATGTTATGCACTGTCACTTGCAGTAACTTACAAAACTATATTCCACTGTTCAATCATATTTACATCCATTGCTTTCACTTGCTATTTACACATTATTTACGCATTATGTACATTTCCACTTGCACTGTTTTAGAACTGATTCAGGCTGTGGTAATAAAAAATGCATGTTACGCAGAGGGGAACCTGGCACTCAGCGCACTGCCAAGAGTTGCGTTTGTGCTCAGGTGTGCATCTGGTGGCATGTGCACACACCTGGCATCTGCGAATCGCAGCCTTCCTCTTCGTTGTAGCAGGCATTTGCACCAGTCTGTGCCGATCTATGTACGCACGCTGCTCAAGTCTGTCAGGAAGATTAACAGAATGGCGCCTTGGAGCTGTTGCTGTCACCCTACCATACCTCTCAAGCAGCTGCTGAACACAAGTCCTGGCGAACAACCTCATGGAGAAGGACTTGGGTTGCTTTACCTTCATCTTGTATAGGATAAAAGCGTTCAGCATCGTCATGTCAATGAGATGCAGAAAAACTTTCCTGTACCACCTGGTATTCTTCCTGAGGCAGTCGATCTCTCCAATCATCATGTTGGACTTGTCCACGAGCCGCATGTTGATATTATAGTCAATGACAACATCAAGTTTCCTCACAGGTTCGCCTGTCCTACGGTCGACCTTCCCACTGTCTTTTAGTTCCCCCTTGTGTACGGTGGTGAGTATGTGTACGACCCTCTTGTCAGGCCATCGTATTGCCAGCATCTTCTCAGACTTGCATAGGTGCACATCTCCTCGCTGTGAGTTTCTTGCCTTGGGAAATATGGGGAAGTTGTTACGATTGCTCTTGACGGTGCTGCAGGAGCCGATGCCGTGCTCTGAAAGGTATTTAGCAAGTTTTGGTGCTGTATAATAGTTGTCAGTGTACAACACATGATTCCTACCAAAATACCTTTCAAGCAGCACTTCACTACACAGACTGAGAAGCCAAGGGGGTGTGTTTTGTCCAGATCGACAGTGCTGGCTGAATAGATGATGAAGTCAAGGATGTACCCTGTCTTACAGTCGGACAGTACAAAGAACTTGATTCCAAAGTGATGACATTTGCTTGGAATGTACTGTGCAAATCTCAGACATCCTCTGAACAGAACCAAGGATTCGTCTATGACAACGTTCTGAAATGGGTGGAAGAATGACATAAATTCATCCTTCATTCTGTTCAGAAGCTCCCGGATCTTCCAGAGTGGGTCAGTTTGGGAAGGTACATCGTTGTTGGTGAAGTGCAGGTTTCCCATGGTGTTATGGAAGCGATCTCTGGCCATGTACTTATTGAAGGTGGGTGAGGGTAGTAAGGGGTCCATGGACCAGTAATCTTCCAACTCATGCTTCTTTGAATGGGGCATGAGAAGCATGAGGGCGAAGAACACATACAGCTCCTGCACTCCAAGCACGGTCCACTGTTGCATTTTCGCCGCACCTGCACCACTTGCAGCACGTTGTGACTCGTACCTGTTGGTCTCATCACATATGTGCTGCATGACTTCGTCATTGAGGAAAGCCAAAAGGAAGTCCACACACTCAGCATCCTCATCAAGAATGAAGGCAGGCTGTATCCCTGAGGAACTCTCGTCAAACTGGAGTTGTTCAGGGACAAAATCGGAACCTTCTGTCCACATGAAGGCATCCAGGGTTCCCTCTCATGGCAGTGTAGGGTGGTGGAGGGTGGCTGTGAGGCAGACTGGGCTGTTTCAAGGTCACTCCGACTGACCCTAGGTTCCCGTTTAGCACTAGCAGCCCTTACTCTAGATGCTACTCTACTTTTATGATGAGTCAGGGATTTACCTCATCCCATATGGCCTGCCCTCACTGTAGGTGCTGGTGGAGACTCCGACGACAAAGACTCTGGAGAAATTTCCGCTGAAGAGGAGGAAGAAATTAGTGAAGTGGGGCTGGGAGAGCATGGAGGTGACTCACCTCAGGACTCATGGCAGGCTGGGTCATGCGGGGTCATTGTTCCAGGGCTAACCCACCTCCTCTTCACTCCCTTCCCAAATTCCTTCCTTTCCTGCACTAAGGGCTCCTTTCCCTTTGGAGCTAGGACGAACCTGGGACACTGAAGCACTTGTACTGGCAGTTTCTGTCACGATTTCCTCCCCAGGCTCATTACGCGATTCACCCAAAAGATCAAAGTCACTATCCATCATTATCATTTCAGCCATTTCATGTTCAACAGCAGTCACTTAGTCCTTTACCGCTTCCCACACGAGGTTTAGTAGGGGTAGAGGTCATGGGGCCCTTTGCAATGGGCGCAGAAGCGGCGTAAATGGAGGGGCGCGAGTGTGACATGATTTCACCTCAGAGGACGACACGAAACTGAATGACGTGGTGTATATGGGCAGCCAAGGGTTGTCAATGTCAGTGTGGTGACAGCTGCTAATTTATATGCTATGAAATGATTGGAAATCTAGACAATACATATTAAATTAGGTAGTCCCAGGTGAATGTAAACATCACTTAGGCTTCTCCCTTCCTTTCTTATATATATTTTTATTACGAGAATAGATTATATGGCATATATCACAGGGAAATTACCAGGGAAAATTAGTGAACTAGTGCACGTGGGGTGTTGCCAGGTGATAATTAGCCAATTCCAGGTGTATGGCACCATCAGTTACCTTATTTCTTTTTTATGTATAAATTATTTTGTTTAAGAATAAGGTATAGGGCTCATTTCAATGGATGAAATCAGTGGAAAAATCCGAGGAAGATTTGCTTAGCGTAGCACAGCTGGGCAGGCGAGAGGAGAGGGTAATGGAAGGGAGGTAGGGAGGGGAGTCAAGAATGGGGAAAAATGGCTAAATTGTCAACAGTGGATGGGAGTACAGATGACATTAGCAGCGCTGACTATCGTTGGACACTGGCAGTACTGATAGATGATACAAGCCAACACTTGAAAGCCCAGGTGAATTCAAAATAACACAGAATCACAAAAGTGATGCCCCACAGTATGATCCATTGTGCCCGAGCATCACGAAAGTGACGCCCCGTGATTATAGGTTTAAGGCAGGCGAGAGAGGAAATATCTTTTAGAATCACTCAAAAAATAAAAAGAAAGGAAGAAAGAAAGAAAAGTGGCACCCTGAATTATACCAAAATTGTTAATTCGGCCGCCAACTCACAATGTTCATACCACATTTAAAAGAAAGGATTCTGTTGCAGCCGATTATCTACTCCTCTTAGTATTATGAGACATATTCTTGGCGGGTTTGACTGGAGTTACAGATGTGAAAGGACATGAGCTAGATAACCGTTCTTTCAGTTTACTCTTAGCCAACAAAATGATATAGCAGATGTGATAGTGTTCAACAGTTCCTGGAGAAGTTGGCAAACGAAAGATTCCATAGAAGTGATGACCAGCACACGACCATCAGGATACAGCTGGGAAACCTCATTGTAAAATGTGTCCTGATCTTGCACATGAACGAATGGCTGGAACATTAATGCATCCAAAAAGGACATGCGATAAGAATCAAACAGCATACAAGAGAGTACACTCTTCCTTTTGTGAATACAGTAGGTCGAGGAGTGATATAAATGAATTTCAAACTCAAATAATGCAAAAAACGCAATAACAAAAGTCTGCTCTAACCAGACAATGAAAAAGGTTCACTTAACGTCATTGGTTTCACTGTCTAAAAATTATAAGCAGCCTTTCACTGTTTGTGGCATGGAAAAAAAGATCAGTGTACAAACGTTGGAAAAAGTACGTTTCCCTTTCCGTGGACTAAGGTGTTTGTAACACAGCTCGATGGAAAACTAACCCCTCCTCCTCCCTTCCTCATGGTCCCACACTCCCACCCAACCGCCCCACTTTTCTCTCCGACCCCATAACCCCACCCGGTACCCTCCAAACTCTCCCTCACAGCCAGCTAGGGGTTTCTGTATTTCAAGCACCTGTCTAATTGCGTGCAGTCCGAACAACTAATAAAAAAATAGTACGTATAATAAACCAAGTTAGGAAATGGTTGACTACACTATGTGTGTGTGTGAGAGAGAGAGAGAGAGAGAGAGAGAGAGAATAAATCTGCTGTAATTAAATGTTGCGATAGTAGACACCTCTTTGACACACACACACACACACACACACACACACACAGCAGCTACCAAGGAGAACAGACATGGGCCGACAGCACTCCATACCGAGCCAGCATGGCCAGTAGCATTACCTAAATTAGTATCTTTATATGAGCCAAGCTCTGTACCAGGTTAGACTAAATGTTTTTTTTATTATTAAAATAAAAAAAGTTTAAACAAGACTTGTTCAAACAGAAAAGAGAACCAAGTAGTGAAAGAATGCTCTCAGTCAGCTGATGTTTGTTTAGACTACAACTGCCCCAGGGAATGTAAGTACTCTGTGCTTTTAGTATTGCAAAATGGCCACATACTTTAGTAAAGCAAATTTGGAAAAGAAAAGGGATAAAGGTAGAAAGCAAGATGATGATTTCTACCAAGAACTGGTTGAAATGGAGACTCACAATAGACTGGTTGAACGTGTACACAAACTGGAGACGGCTTTCCAGAATGAAATTGATGAAATAAAGAAGCAGATGCACTTGCAAAAGGAAGAAATAGAAAAACTAGGAAAGGAGGTCAACAAGAAAGACACAACCATATGTGAACTAACAGTGGAATTGAGTACACTTAGGAGGAAAATGAGTGAAATGGCAAGTACAGTAGTCAACCACGAGAGTATCATGGAAGAGTTCAAAAATGATACAGAGACAATTAGGCAAGTAAGCAGCCTGATAGACCAGAGCAGTGATATTGAGGAGAAGATAACACAGGTGAATGAAGCTGTGCAAAGCTACAAAAATGATGTGGAAACCACGTATGCTGAAATGGTGAAAGTAAAGACAGACTTAGAAACAAGGATGGAAGGAAAAAGCATTAAACAGGAAGTGAAAAGAATAATCCAAAACAATCCAAAGTTAGTCAGAGATTCAGTAGATATCAACAAATCTATAGTAATCACTGGTATAGAAGAGGAAGAAGTAAAAAACAAAATCTCAAGAGACAAAAAGGAGATGGCAAATGTAATGAGCTTATTAAAAGAAGTATCAGAGGAAATCTGTAGTAAAGACATAGAGGAACACAAAAGGTTAGGGAAATACGAGAAAAGCAAATCAACACCTCTAAAGGTAACTTTCCAGAGTGTAAACACCGTGGAGGAGATACTGAAAAATGCAAAGAATCTTATGGAAAAAGAGAGTTCAAAAATGTATGGATAAAAAGATGCCTAACACAAGAAGAACTGGAATTACTGAAAGAGAAGAGGGAGGAAGCAAAAACAAAAAATGAGGGAAGATCAGAAGAGGAGAAGAACACATTTTTTTTTTACAAAGTAATAGGATTGCAGGTACGAAAGTGGTACATAAACAGGAGGGAATAAAAAGAAGGAAGGTAGTAGAACCATGTCATGACAAGTATATAAACAAGATGATAAAGTTGATGTACTCAAATGTGGATGGAATGGTTTCTAAATTATTAGAGATGAATGATTATGTCAGAGAAAATGAACCACATATAAAATGCCTAACTGAAACAAAATTAACACCAAGGATATCCAATGACATACTAAACTTAGAGGAATACAATATATGGAGAAGAGATAGAAACTTAAAAAAAGAAGGAGGAATTATAATATTAACTAAGACAAATCTAAAAGTCAATGAAATAAAATTAGATATACCCTCACAAGTAGAACTGATTGCAGTAGAGATCAACACATTTGCAGGGAAAGTAATTGTAGCCAATATGTACATGCCACCCAGATCAAACACATGGGAAAGAGACGAATATGAGGACCTGTCAGAGAGTACAATTCAGAGTTTAAGAGCATTACTACATAAAATAGAAGAGAAATCGGAAAGAATTATACTAACTGGAGATTTTAATACAAATATAAATTGGAATACTCTAGATATAATTAGCCAAGAAAGCTGTTGGGACCAAAAGCTCCTGGATCTCGTACAAGAGTTTTTCCTAACGCAACATGTGAGGGAAACCACCAGAAAAAGAGGACTTGATGTACCTTCAATGCTAAATATCATATTTACTAGGCAAGAAAAAGAAATTGACAGTTTAATATATCACCCTCCACTCGGCAAAAACGATCATGCAGTACTAAATTGCAACTTCAGGATAGCATATGACATAGTTAACAGCAATGAAAGTTACAAAAAGAGCCTAAACTATAAAAAGGGAAATTATCAAGACCTAAAGAAGTATTTCTTAGAAGTTCATTAGGAAAATGAGCTTTGAGGACAAGATTTAAATGCTGTATATAAAAAATTCTGTGAATTTTATGAAATAGGAGTCCAGAAGTACATCCCACAGCACAAAGAAGCAGATAAGAAAATACAGAAATGGTTCAATACAGAATGTAAAAAATCAAAAGAAATAAGAGATTTGTTGTGGAATAGATACAGAAGACACAATAGTGAAAGGGCATATAATAATTACAAACAGGCAAGAAACGATTATACAAGAATAAGGAGGGAAGCCCAAAAACAGTTTGAGGAGGATATCATAAATAAAAGTAGTGATCAACCGAAGCTATTTTACAGCTACATCAGAAGCAAAACCAAAGTAAAAGATATAATACAATCCATTACGGACGAGGGAATCACCTATACACAAGAGAAAGATATTTGTGAAGCACTAAATAAGAATTTCCAATCAGTTTTTACAGAAGAAAAAAAAATTGAGAGGGCCCATGTGGAACATGCATGTCCACACATACTACCAGATATACAAATATCAGAAAAAGTAATACAGGAGGAGTTAAGTAAATTAGACAGAGGAAAAGCAAATGGTCCTGATGAAATTTCATGTTGGGTGCTACGAGAATGTGCAAAGGAGTTAAGTAAACCATTATTTTTAATTTTCAAGAAATCCTTGAGTCAAGGCAAACTGCCTGATATTTGGAAGAAAGCAAATATTGTCCCATTATTCAAGAAAGGGAAAAGACAAAATCCACTCAACTACCGACCAGTACCACTGACCAGTGTTGTAAGCAAGGTATTAGAAAAGTTTATAAGAAAAGCTTGGGTAAATCATCTAGAAGAACACAATATGATAACAGAAAGACAGTTTGGTTTCAGGAAAGGAAAATCATGTGTTTCTAATCTGTTGAGCTACTATGACAGAGTAACAGACACAATACAGGAAAGAGAAGGATGGGTGGACAGTATCTATTTAGATTTCAAGAAAGGATTTGACACAGTACCACACCAAAGACTTTTATGGAAACTACCATCAAGGAGGAATTCGAGGCAAACTGTTTTGTTGGATGCAAGATTTTCTCATAAAAAGAGAAATGAGAACAGTGCTAAGGGGAAACTACTCATCATGGAAAGAAGTGACTAGTGGAGTACCACAGGGTTCAGTGCTAGCTGTTTTTAGTGTATATAAATGATATAAACAGTAACACTGGAAATGAAAGCTATCTAAATATGTTTGCAGATGATGCAAAAATACGAAGGAGAATTACTAACACAGACTCTTGTAAAGAGCTAAATAAACTTCATGAATGGAGTAATACATGGCAAATGGAATTCAGTGTGGACAAGTGTCATGTAATCAAATTTGGTAAAAGTGGAAAAAGACCTGATTGGGATTATACGTTAGGAAATAAAACCCTACACACATCAGAAAGAGAGAAGGACCTAGGTGTGATTATCAATAACAGACTATCTCCGGCTGACCACATCAGTGAGAAGGTACGGAACATGTATACACTGCTTGCAAATATGAGAATAGCATTCACATACATAAATGAAGACATGCTAAGAAGGATAATAACATCATTCATCAGACCAACCCTGGAGTATGCATCAGTAGTCTGGAGTCCTCATCTCAAGAAACATATAGACAAGACTGAAAAAGTTCAAAGGGCCGCTACAAGATGGATACCAAGCTTAAGGGACCTAAGCTACGAAGAAAGACTAAATAAACTGAATCTACCAACACTACAGGAGAGAAGGAAGAGAGGTGACATGATAATGCTATATAAATGCATATCAGGGAAGGAGAAAATAGACATAAATGATTACTTAACATATGGGGAAGCATCGGCAAGAGGACACTGCAAAAAACTGGATAAGAAGAGAGGTGATAAAGACGTAAGGAAATTCTGTTTCCCAAACAGAGCAATTGATCAGTGGAATGCACTACCGAATGAAATAGTGTGTGCCAAAACAATTCACAAATTTAAGGATATGTACGATAAATATGGCTTAAGACACGGGATAGTACGAGCTTGACTCATTCCTGTAAAGATAGAATTAGGTAAGAACAATTAGGTAAGAACACACACACACACACACACACACACACACACACACACACACACACACACACACACACACACAGAAAAGAGTTACAAGGAAAAGTTATAATCTTAATGACTATCCAGCCCATACTGTGGATATACTTCTTGTTTGCCTGGGAATGTATGTCCAAATCACATTTATTCCAGTGGAAGATCCTGCCTATGAATCCCTTAAACTTCTCTACTGTAGTGTTAACAACGTCCATGTTGAGTTGGTTCCATGTGCAACAGGTCTTGCACGTGAAAAAGTTTTCACGTAATTCTGCTGGTAATTTTTTTTTATTTACAGCTTCCACCATGGTTGTGTGCTGAGTACGTGTTAAGAGTAAACAACTTTCTATGTAATGACTGAAACCCATTCAGATTTTAAATACTTTAATGAGCTGACCTCGTAGTCTACGAGTTTATATATATATATATATATATATATATATATATATATATATATATATATATAGATAGATAGATAGATAGATAGATATATATTGTAGGTATAGTATATCTATCTATCTATCTATCTATATATATAAAATCATCATCATCATCATCCAGACCTCCTTTCCCACCCAAGGGCAGGATGAGGAGTAGCAGTGTCCAGACAGCACAAACTTGCCCAATCCAAATAGGCCACACTTCCACTCACTCATCATTAAAGCCCCCGGAATCCTGGCTCTACCGGATACGCCTAAAACATTCAACACATTCTGCAGCTTCACACACACGTATCCGATTGAGTCAATCCGGACGCTGCCATGCTCACAAGGGATGCCAAAATCCTTGATCATACACTTCTCCTCACAAAATTCATCCAGCCAGCTCGATTTCTTGTCACTTCCCTAGCCTCACCGACTTCCAAACCTCTCTTCCTCAAACCCTCATCCACCATATGTCTCCACCTTCTCTTTTGCCTACCTCGCCTCCTATCTCCTTCAAATTCGCTCAGGTATACCTTTTTCACAACTCTATTGTTATCCATTCTTTCCACATGACCATACCATCTCAGGACACTCTTCGATTCTGGTGTCCACAGACTTCCTTACTCCACACCTTTCACGAATCACATTATTTCGTATCCTACCCATCCTCTGTACTCCACATATATTCCTCAGCACTCTCATGTCCACTGCTTTTACTCTTGACTTTTTATTTTCATACTACACCATAGTCTCACACCCATTTGTTAAAGTTGACACTAACACTCTCTCATGTAAGCCTCGTGCAGCTGCAACACTCAAGCCTCAGTTTCTTATCAAGACTTTCATTCCACCTTTTTTTTTTTTTTTTTTTTTATGCGAGGAAGAAGGAACCAAAGGCCATGAGCCCGCAGTAACAGTTCCCTCCAAGAGAAAAACAAAATACAATATAGAGCCAAATTCAAGATCCGATCATTTTGAGATGCCTGGACACACTGCGTTTGAAAGACTGGAGATCATAGGCAGCAGGAAATACAGACAGAGGGAGACAGTTCCAGAGTTGACCTGTTGCATAAATGAAAGACTGGGAGTAACGGTTAATTCTTGCATTAGAGAGTTGGACAGAAAAAGGATGAGAGTCTGCTGCCAGACGGGTGCTACGCGCCCGTCGTAGAGGTGGAGGAATGCAAGCAGACAGTTCAGAGGAGCAGTGACCATTAAAGTAGCGATAGAAAAGAGATAAAGATGCAACAGTGCGGCGAAGAGACAGAGGTTGAAGGGAGTCAGTAAGAGGAGGAGAGTTAATGAGACGAAAAGCCTTTGACTCCACCCTATTGAGAAGAGCTGTATGAGGGGAGCCTCCCCACACATGAGAATTGTACTCCACACAGGGACGGATAAAACCCCTGTATAGAGTCAACAATTGCGCAGGGGTAAAGAAAGAGCGGAGTCGGCTTAGCACACCCAATCTCTTGGAAGCAGATTTTACAAGGGATGTAATATGATCTTTCCAAGATAAGTCCCGAGTAAATGAAACCCCAAGCATGTTCAAGGATGATGTAGGATGAAGCTGAATATTATTAAACATTAGTGGGTATACCTGTGGAAGATTTTGTCGGGTTGAAAGGTGTAAGAACTGAGTCTTAGATGCATTAAAGACAACCATATTATTTTTACCCCAGTCAGAGATACGAGCCAAGTCAGACATTAGGTGTGCCATAGCCTCATCCCTTGTTTCTTGAAGTAACTGTTGAGATGGGCGTTGCGGGAACCGAATGGAAAGGTGAAGGGTGGAGTCATCAGCATATGAGTGGATAGGGTTAGATGCACAGCTTAGAAGATCATTGATGAATAAAAGGAAGAGAGTTGGTGATAGGACAGAGCCCTGAGGAACACCACTGTTGATAGATCTAGGAGAAGAACGATGGCCGTCTATAACAGCGGCTATAGAACGGCCAGAAAGGAAGCTAGCGATGAAGGCACGAATAGAAGGATAGAAACCGTAGGAGGGCAGTTTGGAAATTAAAAATTTATGCCAGACTCGATCGAAAGCCTTTGAGATGTCAAGTGCAATGGCAAAGCTTTCGCCGAAGTCCCGAAAGGAGGATGACCAGGAGTCTGAAAGGTAGGTGAGAAGATCGCCAGTGGAGCGTCCCTGACGGAACCCATACTGACGATCGGAAAGAAGGTTGTGATAGGAAAGATGCCTTAAAATTTTTCTATTAAGAATTGACTCGAAAACTTTTGAAATACAGGACGTTAAAGCAATTGGACGATAGTTGGAGGGTTGGGAGTGGTCACCCTTCTTTGGGACTGGCTGAATGAGAGCAAACTTCCAGCAAGAAGGAAAGGTACAAGTTGACAGACAAAGACGAAAGAGTTTGCCTAGGCAGGGTGTAAGCACAGAAGCACAGTTCTTGAGAACAACAGGAGGGACCCCATCAGGCCCATATGCCTTGTTAGTACTGAGGCCAGTGATGGCAGAAAATACATCAACTGAAGAAATTTTAATGTCAGCCATGAGGAAATCAGAGGGGGGAAGTGATGGAGGAACAGCACCGGAATCGTCTAAGGTAGAATTGGAGGAGAAAGTCTGTGCGAAGAGATCTGCTTTATCAGTAGAAGAAATAGCTACAGAACCATCAGAGTAGAAAAGAGGAGGGAAGGATGATGAGGTAAAGTTGTTAGAAAGATTTTTGGCAAGATGCCAGAAGGAGCGGGAAGAATTCGAGTTGGAGAGTTGAGAGCATTTAGTATGGATGAAATTATTTTTAGTAGAGCAAAGAACAGACTTAGCACGATTCCGGGCAGAAACGTAAAGATGATGTGATTCAGGGGTGGGTTGGCTCCGGTACCTTTTGTAGGCCCTCTCCTTGTTGCAGACAGCATTAGAACAAGCGTGATTAAACCAAGGCTTTCTTGCATTAGTCAAAGGATATGAGAAAGGAATGTATGCTTCCATGCCCGAGAGAATAACCTCCGTAATGCGCAAGGCACACTCAGATGGCTCACGGCCATGGAAGCAATAATCATTCCAGGGAAAATCAAAGAAGTACTGCCTGAGGGCCTCCCAGTCTGCGGCTCCAAAATGCCACAGACGACGTTTCTCTGGAGGGTCCACAGGCCGTACCGGAGTGATAGGACAGGTTAAGGTAATAAGGTTGTGATCGGAGGAGCCCAACGGAGAGAAAAGATTAACAGAGTATGCAGAAGGATTAGTTGTGAGGAAGAGGTCAAGTATGTTGGAGCTCTCTCCAAGGCGGTCAGGGATACGGGTAGGGTGCTGTACAAGCTGCTCTAGGTCATTAAGGATAGAAAAGATGTAGGCTTGTTCACCAGGTGGATCCGTGAAAGGAGAGGAGAGGCAAAGGTGGTGGTGAACACTGAAATCTCCAAGAATGGAGATTTCAGAGAAAGGAGAAATGGATAGAATGTGTTCCATCGTAGAAGTAAGATAGTCGAAGAATTTTTGATAGTCAGTAGAATTAGGGGATAAGTAAACAGCACAGATATATTTAGTCAGAGAATGACAGGAAAGCCGAAGCCAGAGTGTGGAGAATTCAGAAGAATCAAGTTGAGGAACACGAGAGCAAGATAAGTCGTTGCGTATATATACACAACAGCCACCTTTGGCTTTGAAATGAGTATAGAGAAACTAGAAGGATACAGAAAAGGGTTTGCTGTCAGTTGCCTCAGACAGCTGAGTCTCCGTTAGAAAAAGAAGGTGAGGTTTAGAGGAGGAGAGGTGGTGCTCAACAGAGCGAAAGTTAGAGGAAAGGCCGCGAATGTTGCAGAAATGAAGAAGAAGAGAGTCAGACAGTGGTTCCAGGCATCTTGAGTCATTCTACTTTCAACTTCTTTTGCACATTTTCCTCTGTTTTCTATCACTGTACCCAAGTATTTGAACTCTCTCACCAATTCCAGTCCCTCTGCATTCTCTGTGACATCACACTGGGAGTCACCGTCTCTCTCAGTTGCCATCACCTTACTCTTCTCTACATTTGTTCTCAAGGCACGACGCTCTCAGATATCAGCAAAACTTTGGACTAGCCTACCAACTTCTTGTCCGGTACTTGCAAGCAGAACTGCATCATCAGCATACAACAAATTTGAGATATTCCATCTATCACGATTCATTACCAACGCCATCCCTCTCTCCATTACTTGTGTTTTTACTTCTCTGATCACCCCATCCATACAGTGGCGTACCTGAGGGGGGCGGGGGGAGGGGGGGGGGCTGTTTGAAACTGTCCCCCGGGCCCCCAATTGAGGGGGGCCCCCAAAAGCCTTTTTTTAAGCTTTTTTATTAATATTTAAAAATATATATATTTATCATCCCGACAATTCCAGCTGAGATATTAGATAAGTTTTGAGAATTAGGGGTGCTAGGTTCTTTGCGAGGCCCCCGTCCGGGAGGGGGGCCCCGCAAAGAACCTAGCCCCCCGGGCCCCCAAATCTCAAGGTACCCCCCTGCATCCATATACATATACTAAATGATAATGGGGACATCACACAACCTTGTCGCACGCCCACACCGATCGTGAACCATTCACTTAGATGCCCTTTAACCCTTACTCATGCATCGCTACCATCACAAAAACTCTTGACAGGACCTAGCAGCTTACCATCTACACCATACATGCGCAAAACTTTCCACAATCCCTCTCTGTCTACTTTGTCGTATGCTTTTTCCCGATCCATGAATGCCATAAACATCTTATGGTCCGTCTCACAAGCCTTCTCTGTTATCTGTCTCACTGCAAATATTTGATCCACACATCCTCTGCCACTCCTAAAGCCCCCCTGTTCATCACTCACTAGGACTTCTGGCAGTTCTCTTATTTTCTCTATAATAATTCTTCCATATACCTTCCCTACCACACTAAAAAAAACTTATGCCATGATAATTCTTGCATTCAGTTCGCTCACCTTTATTTTTATACAGGGGTACAATCACAGCCTTTTTCCACTCTGCAGGCACAGTTTCACTCATCCATCCCCACTTACATATGTCGAACAAGCACTTCATTCCACTCTGTCCACTACACTTAAGCATCTCTGGATACACCTCATCAGCCCCAGCTGCTTTCCCATTTTTCAGCCGCTTCACAGCACTCTTCACCTATGCGAGTGTCACGTCTCCTGACACTGCATTCCTTCTTTGCACACCCCCAAATCCAGTCATGTTTTACAGCCGCTTTGTTCTCTCTATTCCCATTCATCAGGCTTTCAATATATATATATATATATATATATATATATATATATATATATATATATATATATATATATATATATATATATATATATATATATATATATATATATATCTTCTTCTCCTTTCGGCTCTCCCCTTAGGGGTCGCCACAGCGGATCACCCGTCTTCATCTTACTATGTCTTCTGCATCTTCTTCTCTTACACCTACCACCCGCATGTCCTCCTTCACTACATCCATAAACCTTCTCTTTGGCCTTCCTCTCTTTCTCCTGCCTGGTAACTCCATTTCCAGCATCCTCCTCCCGACATACTCCTCACTCCTCCTCCGCACGTGTCCAAACCATCTCAGTCTCGACTCTCTAGCTTTGTCCCCAAACTGACTTACGTGTGCTGTCCCTCTAATATGTTCATTTCTAATGTTGTCCAACCTCGTCACTCCTATGGAAAAACGCAACATCTTCAATTCTGCTACCTCCAACTGTGCCTCCTGTCTTTTTGTCAGTGGTACTGTCTCCATTCCGTACAACATGGCTGGCCTTACTACAGTCTTATAAACTTTCCCTTTCATTTCTGCAGAGACCCTTCTGTCACAAATCACTCCTGTCACCTTTCTCCACCCACTCCTTCCCGCCTGCACTCTCATTTTTACCTCTCTACCACATTCTCCGTTACTTTGTACAGTTGACCCCAAGTATTTGAATTCATCTACCTTTGCCACCTCTACACCTTGCAGCCTCCCGGTTCCCCTGTCATCTGTCTCATTTACACACACGTACTGAGTCTTGCTTCTGCTTACTTTCATTCCCCTTCTCTCCAGTGCATATCTCCATCTCTCAAGCTCTGCCTCAGCTTCCTCCCGGCTCTCACTACATATCACAATGTCGTCCGCAAACATCACTGTCCACGGAGGCTCCTGTCTAATCTCATCTGTCAATCTGTCCATCACCATTGCAAACAAGAAGGGACTCAAAGTCGATCCTTGATGCAATCCTACCTCCACCCTGAAACCCTCAGTCATTCTTACATCACATCTTACTGCTGTTACACTATCGTCGTACATGTCCTTTACCACCCTCACGTACTTCTCTGCCACTCCTGACTTTCTCATACAGTACCACAGTTCCTCTCTCGGTACCCTATCATAAGCCTTCCCCAAGTCTATAAACACACAATGCAACTCCTTCTGGCCTTCTCTGTACTTTTCCATCACCATTCTCAAAGCAAATATGGCGTCTATAGTACTTCTCCCAGGCATGAAACCAAATTGCTCCTCGCAGATCCTCACTTCTCTTCTTAGCCTAGCTTGCACCACCCTTTCCCATATCTTCATTGCATGGCTGATCAGCTTTATACCTCTGTAGTTGCTGCAGCATTGCACATCACCCTTGTTCTTGAAAATCGGAACTAGAATACTTTTTCTCCACTCCTTCGGCATCATCTCACCCTCCAGGATTTTGTTAAACACTCTGGCAAACCACATCACAGCCATCTCTCTTAAGCTCCTCCATGCTTCCACTGGTATACCATCTGGGCCCACTCCCTTGCCATCCTTCATCCTCTTCATGGCATTCCTCACTTCCTCTCTGCTGATCTCTTGCGCTTCCTGACTCAATACCTCCAACTCTTCCAACCTTCCCTCTCTCATACTTTCCATATTCATCAACTCCTCGAAATACTCCTTCCAACTTCTTAGTACACTCTCCTCTCTTGTCAGTACATTGCCATCTGCATCCTTTATCATTCTAACATGCTGCACATCCCGCCCAGCTCTGTCTGTCTGCCTGGCTAATCGGTACAGGTCTTTTTCCCCTTCTCTGCTATTCAACTTCTCGTACAGCTTCTGGTATGCATTTTCTTTTGCCTTAGCAACCTCTTTCTTGGCTATGTTCCTCGTCTCCTTATATTCCCGAATGCTTTCTTCGTCCCTGTGTCTATCCATATTCTTCTTTGCCTGCTTCTTCCTATTTATGCTATCCTGTACTTCCTCATTCCACCGCCAAGTCTCCTTGTCTTCTCTCCTCTGTCCCGATGTCACCCCAAGTACCTTCTTGGCTTTCTCCCTCACCACTTCCGAGATAGCTGCCCATCCGTCCTCGTCTTCCCTGCTCCGAAAGCCTGGCTCAACTCATCCCTAAATTTACTACTGAAGTCTTGCTGCTTCAGCTTCCACCACCTAATCCTTGGTTCAACTCTCACTTTCCTCCTTGTCTTTACTTTCAAACTCATCTTTCCAACCAACACCCTATGTTATCTTACTACACTCTCCCGTGGCACTACCTTACAATCACTGAATTCTTTCAAATTGCATCTCCTGCATAGGATATAATCTATCTGCGACCTCCTTCCCCCACTCTCCTCCTTCTTCTTGATATAAGTGTTTACTGCAGCCATCGCCATCCGTTTTTAAAAATCAACAACCATCTGACCCTCAGCGTTCCTCTCCCCGACACCGTACCAGCCTATCACCTCCTTCACCGCTATTTCCTTCTCCAACATGCCCATTCAAATCCGTTCCCATGACCACTCTTTCCTCCCTGGGAATGCTCTGAATCACTTCCTCTACTTCACTCCAAAACTCTTCCTTTTCCTCCAAGTCACACCCCACTTGCGGGGCTTATGCACTGATGACATTAATCAGGACCCCCTCAGTTTCCATCCTCAAACTCATTACTCTATCCGACACTCTCTTCACCTCCAATACACTATCTATATACTTTTCCTTCACTACCACCCGTACACCATTTCTCCTCCCATCCATGCCATATATATATATATATATATATATATATATATATATATATATATATATATATATATATATATATATATATATATATATATATATATATATATATATATATATATATATATATATATATATATATATATATATATATATATATATATATATATATATATATATATATATATATATATATATATATATATATATATATATATATATATATATATATATATATATATATATATATATATATATATATATATATATATATATAATATATATATATTATTTACATATAATATATATAGTATATAATAGATATATTAGAGAGAGAGAGAGAGAGAGAGAGAGAGAGAGAGAGAGAGAGCGAGCAGAGCGACTGTAAATGTGACTGGTTTTGGGGATGTGCAGAGAAGGAATGCAGTGTCAGGAGACGTGACACTCGCATAGGTGAAGAGTAATGTGAAGCGGCTGAAAAATGGGAAAGCAGCTACGGCTGATGAGGTGTATCCAGAGATGCTTAAGTGTAGTGGAGAGAGTGGAATGAAATGCTTGTTGGAGATATGTACAAGAAGGCATTGATGAGTGAAACTGTGCCTGCAGAGTGGAAAAAAAATGTGATTGTACCCCTGTATAAAAATAAAGGTGAGCGAAGTGAATGCAAGAATTATCGTGGCATGAGTTTATTGAGTACGGTAGGGAAGGTATATGGAAGAATTATGATAGAGAAAGTAAGAGAGATATCAGAAGTCCTAGTGAGTGATGAACAGGGGGGCTTTAGGAGTGGCAGAGGATGTGTGGATCAAGTATTTGCAGTGAGACAGACAGCAGAGAAGGCTTGTGAGACGGACCATAAGGTGTTTATGGCATTAATGGATCAGGAAAAAGTATACGACAAACTAGACAGAGAGGGATTGTGGAAAGATTTGCGCATGTATGGTGTAAATGGTAAGCTGCTAGGTGCTGTCAAGAGTTTTTATGATGGTAGCAAAGTGTGTGTAAAGGTTAATGGGCATCTAAGTGAATGGTTCACGATCGGTGTGGGCGTGCAACAAGATTGTGTGATGTCCCCATGGTTGTTCAATATATATATATATATATATATATGGATGGGGTAATGAGAGAAGTAAAAACACGAGTAATGGACAGAGGGTCGGCGTTGGTAAGGAATGGTGATAGATGGAATATCTCAAATTCGTTGTATGCTGATGATGCAGTACTGCTTGCAAGTACCGGACTAGAAGTTGGTAGGCTAGTGCAGAGTTCTCCTGATGTCTGCGAGCGTCGTGCCTTGAGAGTAAATGTAGAGAAGAGTAAGGTGACGGTTACTGAGAGAGAAGGTGACTCCCAGTATGATGTCACAGTGAATGCAGAGACTGTGGAATTGGTGAGAGAGTTCTAATACTTGGGTACAGTGATAGAAAACAGAGGAAAATGTGCAAAAAAAGTTGCAAGTAGAGTGACACAAGGAAGAAAAGTACCAGATACAATGGAGGTCTTGATAAGAAACAGAGGCTTGAGTGTTGTAGCTGCACGAGGCTTACATGAGGGAGTGTTAGTGCCAACTTTAACATATGGGTGTGAGACTATGGTGTGGCATGAAAATGACAAGTCATGAGTATGAGCAGTGGAGATGAGACTGCTGAGGAATGCATGTGGAGTACAAAGGGTGGATAGGATACGAAATAATGTGATTCGTGAAAGGCGTGGAGTGAGGAAGTCTGTGGACACAAGAATCGAAGTGAGTGTCCTGAGATGGTATGGTCATGTGGAAAGAATGGATAACAATAGAGTTGTGAAGAAGGTACACCTGAGCGAATTTGAAGGAGACAGGAGACGAGGTAGGCGAAGGAGAAGTTGGAGAGACATGGTGGATGAGGGTTTCAGGAAGAGAGGTTTGGATGTCCGTGAGGCTAGGGAAGTGACAAGAAATCGAGCTGGCTGGATGAATTTTGTGAGGAGAAGTGTATGATCAGAGATATTGGCATCCCTTGTGAGCATGGCAGCGTCCGGATTGACTCAATCAGATACGTTTGCGTGAAGCTACAGAATGTGGAGAATGTTTTTCGCGTATTCTGTAGAGCCAGGATTCCGGGGGCTTGAATGATGAGTGAGTGGAAGTGTGGCCTATTTGGATTGAGCAAGTCTGTGCTGTCTGGACATTGCTACTCCTCACCCAGCCCTTGGGTGGGAAAGGAGGTCCGGATGATGATAATGATTTTATATATATATATATATATATATATATATATATATATATATATATATATATATATATATATATATATATATATATATATATATATATATATATATCACTAAAAGACAAAAACATGTGAAGCCATTAAATGCTGAGATATGATGCTGAAGAAAGTTGAAGAGTTTTACAAAGAACTGTATGAATCACAGACAGAAGTACCAATAGTTAACTTTTCAGTTGACACAAGTGAACTACTTGAGATAACACCAGACGAAGTAAATATTTCTCTTAAAAATATGAAAAGTGGGAAGGCTCCGGGAGAAGATGGAATAGTAGCAGATTTACTGTTGGATGCAGGAGCAGATGTACAAAATAGGCTTGCTCAGTTATTTACCCAATGTATAAAACAGAAGAAAATTCCCAAAACATGGTGTAATGCAATAGTTATTTTACTTTATAAAAAAGGCGACTCAAATGAGCTCTGTAACTATCGACCCATTAGCTTGCTATTAGACATTTACAAACTCTTCACTAAAGTCCTCACAGAGTAGCTGCAAATTTGGAGGAAAACCAACCTCGTGAACAAGCAGGATTCCGAAGCGGGTACTCGACTACTGATCATCTACACACAATGAATCAGGTAATTGAGAAAACTACAGAATATAATAAACCACTGTGCTTAGGTTTTGTTGATTACGAAAAGGCTTTCGACTCAGTGGAGCACATAGCAATTATAAATTCATTGTGAGAACAAGGAGTGAATGAGAATTTTGTAAAACTGCTCGAAAACATATATAAAGAGGAAATTGCTACAGTTAAATTACATAAGGACTCGGAGAAAATTAAGATTGAGAAGGGCGTGTGTCAGGGAGAAACAATTTCACCAAAGTTATTTACAGCATGCCTAGAAAGTATTTTCAGAAAGCTAGACTGGGAAAACAAAGGAGTGAACATAGATGGAGAAAAGCTAAACCATTTAAGATTTGCAGATGACATTGTCCTAATCTCAGAAAAAGCAGAGACATTGCAAGAAATGTTAAATGACCTGAACAGAGAAAGTCTCAAAGTAGGGCTAAAGATGAACCGGAGGAAAACTAATGTTTAATCCTCAAACACCAAAGAGCGTCATAAGACTAAGTGGTGAAATTCTTGAAGAAGTTGAGGAGTACAACTACTTGGGACAAATACTAAAATTAACGAAAGCTCATGATAGGAAAATAAAAGGACGCAGTACAATAGGATGGAAAGCTTTCGGTAAACATAGACACATTATGAAAAGTAGCTAGCCAGTTTGTATGAAAAGAAAAGAATATAACGAATGTATAATTCCAGCTGTGGCGTATGGTTTTGAGACTTGGAAACTGACAAAATCGAAGGAAAATAAACTAATTCGTTCTCAGAGAGCAATGGAAAGGTCAATGTTGGGAATATCTTTAGGGGACAGGAAAAGATCAACATGGGTGAGAGAGCAGACTAAAGTCAAAGATATTATAGAAGTTATAAAAGAACAGAAATGGAGGTGGGCAGGCCATGTAGCAAGAACAAGGGATAATCGATGGAGCAAGAGGTTGACTGACCGGACACCAAGAGGTTGTAAGCGTAGCAGAAAAAGGCCAGACAGGAGGTGGAGAGATGAGATAGAGAAATTTCCAGGGAAAAAGTGGCAAAGATTGGCTCAGTCAAGGAATTCGTGGAGAAGGTTGGGGGAAGCCTTTGTTCAGCAGTGGACATGTAATATATATATATATATATATATATATATATATATATATATATATATATATATATATATATATATATATATCTCATCAGCCGTTGAGGTCCACTGCAGGACCGGCCTATCCCTACCGAAGCAGGGACGATACAGCCAATGTATATCTACCCAATGGCTAAGGACGTCTGGTAGAGACTGTATGTAGGGTAAGAAGTGCTTGTGAGTGTCTTTGTAGTGTTGTAGTGGCTCTGGATGTGTGTGCAGTCTGTGATCCAAGTGTAATCGGTCCGCCTTAAGCCGACTGGGTGCAAGCATACTAGAATGCGACACTGATTCAACCACAGCACCCCTTGTGTCCGCCAAAGCAGCAAATGGCTTGGTGAACGCTTCCCAAAGTTTTTACGACTCTGGCGGGAGGCGAACCCGCGCTCACCAGCGTGCGAAACTCACACTCTACCACTGTACCACACAGGCTCCATATATATATATATATATATATATATATATATATATATGGAAATCAGGTATAATTGTTCCTCTGTACAAAGGAAAAGGGGAGAGAGAAGTATGTGGTAACCATAGGGGTATTTGCCTTCTTAGTGTGACTGGTAAAATATATGGTAGAATACTCATTGATAGGGTTAGGCATATGACAGAGGAGCTAGTTGGAGAAGAACAAGGGGGATTTAGGAAGGGAAAAGGGTGTGTAGATCAGATATTTGTTCTAAGATGTTTAGTGGAGAAGTATCTAGGGAAGGGAAGGAAAGTGTATGCTGCCTTCATGGACTTGGAGAAAGCTTATGACAGAATAGATAGGCAAGGTATGTGGAAGGTATTAAGAATATATGGAGTGGAGGGGAAATTGTTGAGTGCTGTGAAGAGTATGTACGAGGGAGCTAGGGCTACGGTGCAAGTGGATGGTGAGCTGAGTGAGTTCTTTGATCTCAATGTGGGACTGAAACAGGGGTGTGTGATGTCTCCATGGCTGTTTAATATACTGTATATATGGATGGGGTTGTAAAGGAGGTGCAAGGTAGGGCAGTGGATGTGGGGGTGGCCCTAATGAATGAGGGTGAGATTTGGAAGCTTCCGGTGTTGCTGTTTGCTGATGATACAGTATTGTTGAGTGAAGATGAATGGGAGTTGGAAGGTTTGGTGAATGAATTTGGGACAGTGTGTAAGAGGAGGAAGCTGAAAGTTAATGTAAACAAAAGTAAAGTTATGGTGTTTGAGAGGAATGAAGTCACAGAGTGTGCAGTGAGGTTGGATGGTGAGGATATGGAGAATGTGAGTGCATTCAAGTACTTGGGTAGTGTGATGAGTAAGGATGGAACTTTGGGGGATGAAGTACGTGATAGGGTACAGCAGGGAAGAAAGGTTGTTGGTACACTGAAAGCAGTGATGAGAAATGGGGGGGTGAGTGTGGGGGTTGGGGGGTCGCTGCATGATGGTGTTGTGGTCCCTGCCCTGATGTGTGGAGGCGGGGCGTGGACCTTGCAAGGGGGGAGCGGGTCAGGGGTGGGAGCGGTGGAGGTTAGTTGCTTGAGGGGAGCGTGTGGAGTGACGTGGAGGGGCGGGTTGGCGAGTGGGGGGGTGGGGGAGCGTTGTGGGGTGGATGTGGATGTGGTTGAAAAGATTAGGAGAAATACACTGAGGTGGTTTGGACATGTGGAGAGAATGGAGAATGAAAGACTGACTAAGAGGGTGTATGTAGGTGAGGTGGAGGGAGGGAGAGGGAGGGGTAGACCGAGATGAGGTGGAGGGATGGAGTTGAGAGGTATATGAGGGAGAGGGGGTGAGTTGGGGGGAGGGTAGTCAAATGGTGGGTGACAGAGTGACTTGGAGGCGTTTTGTCTGCGGCCACCCTTTGCGGGATTAGGGCGTCGGGCTATATATATATATATCATTTCCTGTGTCACCCCACGGGATGCATAGGGTCTCAATGAACTCTCTCCACCAATATTTGTCTCTTGCCATCTCCTTCAGGTCCCACCAACACTCCTCTCCTGCTTCTTTTTTCATTGTCCTCAACCAGGTTTCCCTCGGCCTACCTCTACCTATTCTTCCTCTAGCAGTCCACTCTGGCACATCCTGTATTAAACAACCTTCTTTTCTGTATATGTGCCCCAGCCACTTCCAGCGAGACAGTCTCACATATTCATTAACTGGTTCCACTCTCGTAATATCCCTTACTCATTCATTTGTAACTCTGTCATGCCACTTTACCCCAAGAATCCTTCTCAGTATTTTATTCTCAAAACCTAATACTTTCTGATCTGTTGCAATTGTACTGTACCATGACTCATGCCCGTAAATTAAAATTGGTCTAACCATGAACTTGTAAATTTTCACTTTAGTATGTACCGAAAGCATATTATTATTCCAAACAGATTTCAACATTCCAACAGCTCGCCAAGCCTGTCTAATCCTCTCCTCAATTTCATTGTTTAATGATCCATTAGATGATACAATCGTTCCCAGATATTTAAAGTTTTCTACATTCTTCACCACATTATTCCCAATTACACAATCGATTTGGTTCTCCACGTTCATATTAATAATTTCAGTCTTTCCACAATTTATTACCAATCCCACTTTTTCTCCTTCCTCCACCAGACAATCGAGCACCCTCTGCATCTCGTAAATACTTCCGCAAATCAGTACAATATCATCAGCATAGTCCAAATCCATCAGCTTCTTATTTTCTTTCCAGTTAATTCCTGCACCTGTTCTCCTTACAACCTTTTTCATAACATAATCCATACCCAAAACAAACAACAAAGGCGAAAGAACTCCTCCTTGAATCACTCCTGACCTAACTTGAAATGGATCACTCAAAGAACCACCCACCATTACCTTACAAAAAGTACCTTCATGCAGGCTTCTAATAATATTTACAAACTTTTCTGGTATACCATAGAATCTCATAATTTTCAACATAGCTCCACGTGAAACACTATCAAACGCCTTTTCAAAATCCACAAAACACATACTAAGTGGCATTTTCATCTCATTTGCTTATTGCATTAGATGCCTTACAATAAAAATCTGATCATTACAACCTCGACCCTTTCTAAATCCCGCTTGTTCTTCTCTTAAAATTTATCAATTACTGGCTCTATTCTGTTCAACAAGATTTTGGAAAAGACTTGCAACTACAGGTGTCAAAGTTATCCCCCTCCAGTTACCACACACACTTAAATCTCCCTTTTTTGTTATTTTTATAATCACTCCATTTTTCCACTCTTCTGGAATTCCACCATTATCCCAAGCCACATTAAAAAGTTTCAAAAGCGCATTCATCAACTCGTCATTTTCCACATTAAGCATTTCAGGGAATATTCCATCCTCACCTGGAGCCTTAAAATTCTTTAACTCCTTTATAGATTTTGCTACCTCTTCCAAAGTTATATCCCCTGTTTCTATCTGCAAATCTCTCTCGTCTGGCAAAATGTCCTCTTCAGCTGGGATTGGTCTATTTAGAACAGATTCAAAGTGCTCTTTCCACCTTCCTTTTATATCCAAATCTTTAGTCACCAAATTACCATTTCTATCTCGTACAGGTATTTCCTTCCTTCTCTTTTCAGTCCCAGTTAACTCCTCTATGGCCTGATACGCTGCTCTTGTGCTCTGACCGTCATTTTTACTTAATTTAATTTCTGTCTCTGCCGCCTTTTCATCATATAGTCTCTTCTTATCACGTTTAACGAGTCTTTTTAATTCAGAATGTAAACTCCAGTACTTTGCTCTAAGTACTTCAACTACCTGGCCATCAACATGTTGTTCTTCACTTCTTAACTTAGCCTCTCTCCTTTTCTGAATTACATTCCATGTTTCATCTGACATCCACTTTTTCCATCTCGCTTTTCCCTTTTTCTTAATAGTAACCTTAGCACTCTCATGCAAAACCTCTTTTACCTCTCTCCACATTTGATTAATATCATTGTCTTCAGATTCTATCAAAGTCTGCAGGACTAGAAACCTTTTTCTAAATTCGCACCGAAACTTTTCCCTGGTGCTCTCATCACTTCTCAGCTCATGAAAATCATAATTATTACCTCCTGCACAATTACCATTAACGTTTCTCTTAAGTTTTATTTTAATCTTTGACACAACAAGTTGATGATCACTACCTATATCTGCCCCCCTCCTTACGCAAACATCTTGCAAATAACTCCTATGCCTTCTGCTAATTGCAGTGTGGTCAATCGGGTTACAATATTTACCACATGGTGAAATCCAAGTAGTCTTATGTATTTTTCTATGCTCAAAGACAGTCCCACCAATCATATATATATATATATATATATATTAATGTATATATATATATATATATATATATATATATATATAATGTATATATATATATATATATATATATATATATATATATATATATATATATATATATATATATATATATATATATATATATATATATATATATATATATATATATATATATATATATATATATATATATATATATATATATATATATATATATATATATATATATATATATATATATATATATATATATATATATATATATATATATATATATATATATATATATATATATATATATATATATATATATATATATATATATATATATATATATATATATATATATATATATATATATATATATATATATATATATATATATATATATATATATATATATATATATATATATATATATATATATATATATATATATATATATATATATATATATATATATATATATATATATATATATATATATATATATATATATATATATATATATATATATATATATATATATATATATATATATATATATATATATATATATATATATATATATATATATATATATATATATATATATATATATATATATATATATATATATATATATATATATATATATATATATATATATATATATACATATATATATATATATATATATATATATATATATATATATATATATATATATATATATATATATATATATATATATATATATATATATATATATATATATATATATATATATATATATATATATATATATATATATATATATATATATATATATATATATATATATATATATATATATATATATATATATATATATATATATATATATATATATATATATATATATATATATATATATATATATATATATATATATATATATATATATACATATATATATATATATATATATATATATATATATATATATATATATATATATATATATATATATATATATATATATATATATATATATATATATATATGCATCTGTGAGTGTGTGTGTGTGTGTGTGTGTGTGTGTGTGTGTGTGTGTGTGTGTGTGCTCGCGCGCTCGCTTCTGTCCCTGTATTACTCCTGTAACATTGTTTCTTTTTTTCACCTGAGTGTTTTCTTCCTCTTTACTTCTCTCTCTCTCTCTCTCTCTCTCTCTCTAGGAATAAGGAGATTGTTCTCACAGTCTATACCTCCTTAATGCGGCCACTTTCTGAGTTGCTGTGGAATTATGTTGGCTTGAAAAAGACATACGTCGACTTATAAAGCATTTAGGACACTAAGGTGTCAGGTTCGCCTAACGGCTGTGGGACTTTTTTAGTAGAAACTCGTAGACTACGAGGTCAGCTCATTAAAGTGTTTAAAATCTGAAAGGGTTTCACAGTCATTACATAGAAAGTTGCTTACTCTTAACACGGACTCAGCACACAACCATGGTTGGAAGCTGTAAATGAAAAAATTTACCAGCAGAATTACGTGAAAACTTTTTCAAGTGCAAGATCTGCTCCACATGGAAGTGACTCAACATGGACGTTGTTAACACTACAGTAGAGAAGTTTAAGGGATTCATCGGCAGGATTTTCCACTGGAATAAGTGTGAATTGGATATGCATTCCCAGGCAAACAAGAAGTATCTCCACGGTATGGGCTGGATAGTCATTAAGATCCTAACTTTTCCTTATAACTCCTCTGTGTGTGTGTGTGTGTGTGTGTGTGTGTGTGTGTGTGTGTGTGTGTGTGTGTGTGTGTGTGTGTGTATGTGTCTGTGTGTGTCTGTGTGTGTGTGTGTATGAAATAGGTGTCTACTACCGCAACATTTAATCACAGCAGAATTATTCTCTTTCTCTCTCTCTCTCTCTCTCTCTCTCTCTCTCTCTCACACACACACACACACACACACACACACACACACAGTGTGGTAAACTTTTTCCTTGCTTGGTTTATGATACGTACTATTTTTTTTTTATAAGTTGTACGGACTACACGTAATTAGACAGGTGCTTGAAGTACAGAAACCCCTAGCTGGCTGTGAGGGAGAGTTTGGAGGGTACCGGGTGGGGTTATGGGGTCGGAGAGAATTGTGGGGGTGGGTTGGGTTGGAGTGTGGGACAATGAGGATGGAAGGAGGAGGGGACAGCTCTCCATCGAGCTGTGTTACAAACACAGTCCACGGAAAAGGAAACGAACTTATTCCGACGTCTGTACACTGTTTTTTTGTTTTTTTCTCCATGCCGCAAACAGTGAACGGCTGCTTATAATTTTTAGACAGTGAAATCAATGACGTTAAGTGAACCTTCTTCATTGTCTGGTTAGAGCAGACTTTTGTTATTGCGTTTTTCGCGTTATTTGAGTTTGAAATTCATTTATATCACTCCTAGAACTACTGTATTCACAACAGGAAGACTGTATTCTCTTGCATGTCGTTTGATTCTTATCGCATGTCCTTTTTGGATGTATTAATGTTCCAGCCATTCGTTCATGTGCAAGATCAGGACACATTTTACAATAAGGTTTCCCAGCTGTATCCTGATGGTCGTGTGCTGGTCATCACTTCTATGGAATCTTTCGTTTGCCAGCTTCTCCAGGAACTGTTGAACACCATCACATCTGCTATATCATTTTGCTGGCTAAGAGTAAACTGAAAGACGGTTATCCAGCTCATGTCCGTTCACATCTGTAGTTCCAGTCAAACCCGCCACGAATATGTCTCCAAATACTAAGAGGAGAAGATAATCGGCTGCAGCAGAATCCTTTCCTTTAAATGAGGTAGGAACATTGTGAGTTGGCGGCCCAAATTACGATTTTGGTGTCATTCAGAAGGCCACTTTTCTTTCTTTCCTTTTTTTTTTTTTTTTTAATGATTCTAAAATATATTTTTACTCTCGCGCGCCTTAAAAAGGCAGATCGGTAATGTCTTCGCCTGCCTCTTTGTGTGTGTGTGTGTGTTCTTACCTAATTCTTACCTAATTGTATCTTTACAGGAATGAGTCAAGCTCGTACTGTCCCGTGTCTTAAACCATATTTATCGTACATATCCTTAAATTTGTGAATTGTTTTGGCACACACTATTTCATTCTGTAGTGCATTCCATTGATCAATTGCTCTGTTTGGGAAACTGAATTTCCTTACGTCTTTATCACCTCTCTTCTTATCCAGTTTTTTGCAGTGTCCTCTTGCTGATGCTTCTCCATATGTTAAGTAATCATTTATGTCTATTTTCTCCTTTCCTGATATGCACTTATATAGCATTATCATGTCACCTCTTTTCCTTCTCTCCTGTAGTGTTGGTAGATTCAGTTTATTAAGTCTTTCTTCGTAGCATAGGTCCCTTAAGCTTGGTATCCATCTTGTAGCGGTCCTTTGAACTTTTTCAATCTTGTCTATATGCTTTTTGAGATGAGGACTCCAGACTACTGATGCATATTCCAGGGTTGGTCTAATGAATGATGTTATTATCCTTCTTAGCATGTCTTCATTTATGTATGTGAATGCTATTCTCATATTTGCAAGCAGTGTATACATGTTCCGTACCTTCTCGCTGATGTGGTCAGCCGGAGATAGTCTGTTATTGATAATCACACCTAGGTCTTTCTCTCTTTCTGATGTGTATAGGGTTTTATTTCCTAACTTACAATCCCAATCAGGTCTTTTTCCACTTTTACCAAACTTGATTACATGACACTTGTCCACATTGAATTCCATTTGCCATGTACTTCTCCATTCATGAAGTTTATTTAATTCTTCTTGTAGCTCTTTACAAGTGTCTGTGTTAGTAATTCTCCTTTGTACTTTTGCATCATCTGCAAACATATTCAGATAGCTCTCATTTCCAGTGTTACTGTTTATATCATTTATATACACTAGAAACATGACTGGTGCCAGTACTGAACCCTGTGGTACTCCACTAGTCACTTCTTTCCATGATGAGTAGTTTCCTCTTAGTACTGTCCTCATTTCTCTTTTTATGAGAGCTTGCATCCAACAAAACAGTTTGCCTCGAATTGCTCCTTGATGGTACAGTTTCCATAAAAGTCTTTGGTGTGGTACTGTGTCAAAAGCTTTCTTGAAATCTAAATAGATACTGTCCACCCATCCTTCCCTTTCCTGTATTGTGTTTGTTACTGTGTGTGTGTGTGTGTGTGTGTGTGTGTGTGTGTGTGTGTGTGTGTGTGTGTGTGTGTGTGTGTGTTCCTATTAAATCTCATGAACGGCTTGGGCTCTCAACAAGGAACCTTCACAGTATCAAAATATGGCCAAATCTTGGACGAGTTCGAAAATGGGCACTCGTGGTTAAGGTCAAGGTAACCAAAATGGCTGCCACAGGTCAGTTAGCTTTTATCGGCCGCCTTTAGCATCATTATATCACATGAACGGCTTGAGCTGTCAACATGAAACCTTAAGGGTATTAAGATATGGCCGAAATCTTGGACTTAGCCAACAGCATATCCTGGCGGGCGATTAGCATTCGGCTAACTAATGGTTTTCTTTCATTTTCAAATATATGCTGTTTGGGTTAATAGCTACCTCGGTCTCTGGGCCCTAAACCCCAAGGAATTCCTTGAATAGTTTCCCGGACACAAGATCCGGAGAGTAAAAGTGTTGAGGACCAGTGTCATAAACATAAATAAAAATGAAATATGAT
This sequence comes from Coenobita brevimanus, assembly GCF_032717465.1. NCBI lineage: Eukaryota > Metazoa > Arthropoda > Malacostraca > Decapoda > Coenobitidae > Coenobita > Coenobita brevimanus. Next base: position 38,727,847 of record NC_136997.1, on the reverse strand, counting down.
GATAGGAAACAAATCTTCGGTAACAGTTGAATTTTATGTTGAAGAATCAGGTGTTCAATGCATAAAAGAAATGGAAAATGTAACTGATCCATGTGATATAAATATTAAAGTGAATAATGAAATAATCAAACTAATATTTCACAATTCAGGAGATAAAGCCTAATTGCAAAAAAAGTCTCAAAAACACCAAATTCAATGGGGTAAAAATAAAATATTAAGTGACTATCAATTACAAAGTTCTTCCCTGTTATATTACTGGTACTTCTGTTTAACCCTTCACTGTATCATATATTCCAGTATTTCTGAAACTACCAGACGATTATATTCAGTTCTGAAGAGGATTTACGGATTAAAAGGTTACATAAACCTTTGCCAATCCTTCTACTGCGAAAATATCTCCCAAAGTTGCATTAGTCGTCTGGAAGTAGCGAGAATCCCTCAAGACGTTAGCTCAGTCGGTAGAGAAGTGGCCTGCAGTCCTACCGGATCCAGGTTCAAATCCCCGCTGGGGCAGGGAACAATTTAAGGATTTGAATTTAGTAAAAGCAGACTTTACTAATCTACCAGAAGACCCGCTGACATGTCGTAAAAATCTATCTATCTATCTATTGCCAGACGCCTCAATCCCGTTTGGGGTGGCCACAAACAAATCGCCTCCAAGTCACCCTGTCCCCCGCCATTTCACTGCCCTGCTCCCAACTCACACCCCCCTCTCTCATATACCTCTCCACCCCATCCCTCCGTCTCATACTCGGCCTCCCCCTCCCTCTTCCCCCCTCCACCTCACTCACATACACTCTCTTCGTCAGTCTTTCACCCTCCATCCTCTCCACATGGCCAAACCACCTCAGTGTGTTCCTTATAACGCTTCCTATCACATCCACATCCACACCACAACGCTCCTTTATATCCTCATTCGTCAGCCTGTCTCTCCACGTGACTCCACAGGCTCCTCTTAAATAACTCATTTCCACTGTTCTCACTCTTGACTTGTCTCCTTCCAACAATGTCCAAGCTTCACTTCCGTACGTTAGAGTTGGTATCACAATACTGTCATGTAGTAACTTTTTCACTTCCATGCTCACTTCCCTGTTTCTTATCACTGCTTTCAAAGAACCAGCAACCTTTCTTCCCTGCTGTACCCTTTCAAGCACTTCACCCTCCAAACCTCCATCCTTACTCATCACACTACCCAAGTACTTAAACGTACTCACATTTTCCAATTCCTCACCATCCAACCTCGCTGTACATTCACTGACTTCACCTCTCTCAAAGACCATCACTTTACTCTTTCCTACATTCACCTTTAGATTCCGTTTCTTACACACTCTCTCAAACTCATCCACCAAGCCTTGCAGCTCCCCTTCGTCTTCACTCAACAACACAGTATCATCTGCAAACAACAGTACAGGGAGTTTCCAAACACTATCCTCTCTCACCAGGGCCACTCCAACATCCACTACCCTACCTTGTACCTCTTTAATTACCCCATCCATGTACAGATTGAACAGCCATGGAGACATGACACATCCCTGTTTCAAACCAACTTTCAAAGAGAAAAATTCACTTAGTTCACTATCCACACGCACTGCAGCCTTCGCACCATCGTACATACTCTTCACAGCATTCAACAACTTCCCATCTACTCCATATATTCTTAACACTTTCCACAATCCTTGTCTATCCACCCTGTCATATGCTTTCTCCAAATCCATGAAAGCCGCATACAACTTCTTTCCCTTCTCTAGAAACTTTTCCACTAAAGATCTAAGAATGAATATCTGATCTACACAACCTCTTCCCTTCCTAAAGCCTCCCTGTTCTTCTCCAACTAATTTCTCCTACCATACACTTTTCCTATTATACTAAGAAGACAAATGCCCCTATGATTACCACACACTTTTTTTTCCCCCTTTTCCTTTGTACAAGGGAATAATTATACCTGACTTCCAATTCTCCGGGACTGTACCTTCCTCCCAGGCCAATCTGCACATCTTCCACATCCATTCTACTACTATCTCTCCCCCAAGCTTCAGCATTTCATCACACACTCCATCAATTCCTGGGGCTTTCCCCGATTTAACTTTCTTCATTGCTTCCACAACTTCTATCCTACTGATTTCTTCCTGTCTTCTCACCTCCCTCCTTCTCCCAGCCATTCCCCAGCCACTTATACTCGCATTACTTCCATCCTCTACGTTCAACAATTCCTTAAAGTGTTCTCTCCATCTGCTCACTTTTTCTCCCTTCTCCACTAGTAATCTACCATTTTTATCTTTCACTCCCCTGCTAACTTCACTTCCACCCTGTCTTACTCTTTTCACTTCTCTCCAGAACATTTTCTTACAGTCCCTCCACTTTACACTCAAAATCCTTCCAAATTCCTCATCCACTCTCTTCTTATTCTCTCTTACTAATCTTTTCATCTCTCTCTTTCTTTCCACATATAACTCCCTCTTCCGCCTCTCAACTTCTTCCACGCCCCTATTTCTCATCCATTCATTGTATGCTTTCTTCTTTTGTGCCACAGCCTGTCTCACCTCTTCAGTCCACCCCGCTGTTCCTTGCACCCCCCTCCGTCTTCTCTTCCTTCCACACACCACATCACATGCTGCACATATTTCTTCTGTAAATATCTTACACACACCTTCCACGTCTCCCATCTGCTCCAATTCATATTTGCCCAATCGTTCCTCCACTTCTCTCTTATACTCTGCCTTTTTCTCATCCTCTTGTAACCTTTCCACTCTCCTTGCAACTACTCCTTCTTCGCAAAAATACCGCTGCTAATACCAATACACCAGTCCTGTATGAGACAGCCATAGCATGTATTCAATATGGACGGTGGGTGTTGGCGCCTAAGTGATGACATGTAGAGGTGTATGGTATGTAGGATGACTACTGGGCCTTGGGAGCAGGCTGTGAAGCCTTTGCCCAAAGTTGGACACATAAAAAAAAAAAAAACTAATCTAACTGTCAGAGTCAAGATCAAAACAAATACAGCAATTATTCCCAGAGACTGACGACAGGCATGATTCTCCTCTCTCTCTCTCTCTCTCTCTCTCTCCCCAAAAAGTGCTGGCACTGTGATCCTCCGTGGAGCAGCTGCTGCGCCCACGTGGAAGTCAAACCTCCTCATACATTCCTGCTTCTCGCTGTGGGAAGGATCCAGGTCCAACATCGGTGAGGAGCTATCAACCACAAGCGGGCGCCGGTTCCCTACACGGCGTATGTACTGTACTGTACCTGAAGGACGGCCACACAGAAGCAGTTGCTTACCAGTGATCGATGGGCCTGGTTCGCCTGACAGACTGATATTAAGCAAAAAAGAAAAAAAAAAAGGAATATAAATAATGTTGACAAATGAGAGGGTATTACCTTAAGCATACGTCAAGGCAAACTAGGTGACCATTCCCAGCCCTTTAACTATCTTCCAATTGCTTTAACATCCTGTACTTCAAACGTCCTCTAGTCTATTAACAAAAATATTTATTGCATTTTTCCTATCACAACTTTCTTTCTGATCGTCAGAATGGGTTCCGTCAGGGACCCTCGACTGGCGATCTTCTCACCTCCCTTTCAGACTTAGGGTCATCCTTCTTTCTGGACGTTGATGAAAGCTTTACCATTGCTTTTGACATCTCAAAGGCTTACGATGGAGTCTTGCATAAATCCTTAATTTCCAAACTGCCCTCTTACGGTTTTTGTCCGTCTATCTGTGCCTTCATCTCTAGCTTCCTTTCTGGTCGTTCTATCGCTGCTGTTGTAGACGGCCACCGTTCTTCTCCTAGAGCAGTGGTTCCCAAACTGGGGGCCATGGCCCCCTTGGGGGCCATATATCAGAATGTAGGGGGCCATAACCTGAACCAAAGGAGTTTAGCGAGTAGGTAGTCAGTGGAGAGAACTTACACTGAGTGGAATGGGGATTCAAATGAAGGAAAAATGAACCTGGCATGAATGTTCAGAAGCAAATGGTCTGGGAGGAGGTGGGTGTGTCGCAATTGAAGGCCATGGTTGTGGCAGATAATTATAACTCACTATGAGAGCATATTTCAGAATTATAAAGTTATCAGATTTGTAAGATTCAAAGATCAGATCAAATTGCGTGGGATTAATACACTTTTTTAATCCAGTGATTTTTTTTTATTGCTGAATCAGCTTTTCGCAATAATGCAGTTTTTAATTACTCTAAGTATGGATTTTTTAAATGTGCATTTTATTATTCCTTTAGTACCATTTCAATAATTATATATATATAAGATTCAGCTAAGACAAAATACACATTTCTTTATTAATACTTAACAAAAGAGAAAATAACAAATGGAATAAATAAAATTACAGTATTTGCTAGAGTGATTTTTATATGGACATGATGAGTGTAGGACTGTAGTGTGGACAGTCACTGTAGTCATGGGTTATGGTTGGGGAAGGGGGGACCATGGACAAGGATTATGTATGAAAAGTGGGTAACGACCAGAACAAGTTTGGGAACCACTGTCCTAGAGCAATCAATAGTGGTGTTCCTCAGGGTTTTGTCCAATCACCAACTCTCTTCTTTTTATTCATCACTGACCTTCTAAGCTGTGCATCTAACCCTATCCACTAATACGCTGATGGCTCCATCGTTTGCTTCCCATTCGCTTCCCGCAGCGTCCGTCCCAGTAGTTACTTCAATGAACAATGAATGAGGCTATGGCATATCTAATATCTGAGTTGTTTCATATCTCTGATTGGAGTAGAAGCAATTTTGTTGTTTATAGCATCAAAAACTCAGTTCATACATCTATCAACCCGGCAAAATCTTCCACAGAAGTACCTTCTAATTTTTAACAACATCCAGCTCAGTCCTGCATGATCCGTAAACATATATGGGGTTTCATTCTCTAGGGATTTATCTTGGAAAGAACATATTACCTCTCTTGTCAAATCTGCTTCCAAGAGTTTAATGTACTAAACCGACCCCGTACCCTCTTTACCCCAGCATAAGATGTTGACTTTATATACGAGTTTCATTCGCCCTTCTGTAGAGTACAAGTCTCATGTGTGGGGAGGCTCCCCACATACAGCTCCACTCAGCTAGGTGGAGCCAAAAGCTTTTCGTCTCATTAACTCTCCTCTTTCTGGCTCCCTTCAACCTCTGCCTCTTCGCTGCTTTGCTGCATCTTTATGTCTTTTCTATCGCTACTTCAATGATCACTGCTGCTCTGAACTGTTTGCATTCGTCCACCACTAAGGTGGGTGCGAAGCACCCGTCTACCAACAACTCTCATCCCTTTTCTGGCCAGCTTTCCAATGCAAGAGTTAACCGCTACTCCCAGACCTTCATTACAGCAACAGGTCATCTCTGGAATTGTCTCTCTCTGTCTGTTGTTCTTACTGCCTAAGATCTCCAGTCTTTGAAATGCCATGTATCCAAGCAACTCGAAATGAAATCTTGTTTTAGTTTTTTCTTGGAGGGGACAATTTGCGAGCTCCTGGCCTTTGGTTCCTTCTTCCTTGCTAAAAGGAAAAAAAAAACATTATTACTGAATTATCGATTGTATGAATATTCATTAGATGCTAAACGAGCAGGGGATTAATGGGCAGAGTTACTGGGGGGGGGGGAAATAAGTATTTACTTATCATAATATAACTCATTTCTGTTTCAAATAAAGTTAAAGTTGCTTTGCATTTCGTCTATTAATGAAAGGCTTTTAATTATTTACACAGGACAGATTTATGAATAAAGTAATTAAATATCATCAATCTCAGTCTTTTCTCAGATTCTTAAATGATAACTGAAATGTTGTCTGTTACACTAAATATTTCCTACTTACTGAATTTGTCGATATTTTTAGGGGACCCTGAACAAATATTGCTGTGTATTTGACCCTGTTCAGTTGGCAAGTATCCTGTGGACAAATTAATGCCATTTTGGAAGCAACATTCCTCCTCTAAATACGTAATCGTTAACAATCCTCACTGGTCCAATGTACTTTCTGTATTGCTGGAAACTTCAATTTCTATTGCAGATTGAAGTGACTTTGGATAATGTATAGATACGCCACTTTTACAACTAAGTGCATTGTGGTGGAGGAGTGACACGAAAGTTTCCTCACTTGGTATTTTTTTCTGAAGTAATTCTTCCGTAACTGTCCTGGGGCCAGGCTACTCAATACAGACATTTAAGGAAAAGCTGACCAGCCTCACCTGTCCCTGAGCGGCATTATGTGAGCAATAAACCCTAAAATTCCTCAGATGGGAAACCTTATAGATTCCATCTGGTGGAGCGCCTTAACACACTGGATCATCCTGTGTCATTTGGTTATATGATTTCCATTCAGCGTTTTCAATGGTTTCCAAGGTTACCGGAAACCATTTGGCTTGTTACTCGGTGATATAAAAACACAGAAGAGAATGGTAAGATGTATCAGTAAAATAATTTTCTAATAAGAGGTGCTACGAAGCCTATCTTGCCAGCCATAGCACGACCCTGACTGTCTTCTCTCGAGCCAGTATACAGTAGTTGGTGGAAGTTACAGGCTTGTCCGCCTCGAATACTGAGGCCTCAGTGCGAATGTCCTTTCTTACTTCACTGCCATAGACTTTCTTTCCACTCACCTTAGCGAATACCATGCATGTTCAGAGGGATTTTTGCAAGAACGACAACGGTAACAATGATGGAAACTTGCTTTTATGTTTTGATAATGACCTGCTGATCTACCTTATGCATAAAAATAGTTAAACACAAGTTAGTAATGTTCATTACCTATATAAAACGCACAACAAAGTAATACATACCTATGATGAAACTATTAAATAACTGAACTAATAAAAACTTCAGGACCGTAGGCCACATCAATCGTAGACAAAAAGCTTAGGGTATGTTTTTTTTTTTTTTTTTTTTCCCGCTTGGATATTGAATGATTAATTAGCATTTCAACTTTTTTTTTCTTGATCTCTAATTACATCACTAGTCTGGCTCTTTGTTGGTATAATTGCTCTCATGCTCATATATTTTTTAATTCTTTAAAATTTCTTGACAGCAGCTAGAAAAAAAAATTAAAATGTTTAGGCTATTTTTTTCTCGTATATAATACAGCTGCTACTACTCAACCTTCACACACACACACACACACACACACACACACACACACACACAAACTTCCTTTTATATTGTTGTTTAACTGCCTACTGTTCATATCTAAACACCTTGTAGGCTATTTATTTTTACGTACCAAAAATAATATGAATGTAAACTCCCTTTTTCAAGGTCTTAAAAATATTTATAGGGCATGTTTGGTTTTATTATCTGGTTTATTATCAGATTTAATAATTGACGCATCTCACTCACACTGCTTCACTTTCCGTTACGAATAAACAGACATCTATCACCTGATCGCGAATGTTACTAATGTCAGACTTTTATTCTTCCGACAGCACTGATTGCATGCACACTTAATTCAAAAGACCCAACACAGAGAACAGATTGTGTGTTCGATAATGCAGAAAAAACCTGTGTTTTGGTGCCATGATAAAGGTTGTGGTGTTGACTGGTGAAGGTGACATGCGCAGTAGGGGAACTAAAAAAAAAAAAAAAATACTTTATGTTTTGACTTGTGACACGCGTTGTAGGGTTTTGATAAAGTTCAAGGTGTTTTTGTGAAATGTGTCTGTAGAGGTCTCGTGTAGTGTGCACGGTGCATGTCGTTTGGTAGAGATCATAAAGGTTGTATGTGGGCTTATAAAAGTGTTCTGACTTGTGATTTGCTTCAACGGGTTGTGAAAATAAATATTAATGTGTTTGCTGAAGTAGGAGTTTGGCAGTAGGAACGTAAGCAGAATGACCCTCGTGTTGTATGCGAGGATAATGATTTGACACCGTAGCGTGCAGACCAGGGAGATCGCAGAGGTCGACGTGTTTGCCGACGCTAGTGTTTTCTCACTGTCATGCGCAGCAAGGACGTGCTAAAGGTTGATGTGTTGATGGAAATGTGTTGAGGTTGGTGGTGTGGCTGTGGCTGCATCACTCACCATGTCGCTTCCCGCCAGGCAACTCGGCCTCCTCCCTCTGCTGCTGATACCCGTCCCTCCAGTGGTTGGATTCGGCTCCCTAAGACTGTCCTCCCTCCTCTCAGGTCAGTCACAACTGTCCGTAATCTCATCAGCTTCGGAGCGCTCCTAACAACTTTTGCTTGTCAGTTTATTTCTGTTTACAGCACGATAACATTATCTTGTATGGCAATGTCTTCCAATCTGTTTGGGCGCTTACTACGGGGAAGAAAGACTCAGCCTCATGGTAAATGAATTAAGAAGTGGCTTTTAGATAGCTTTATTATCCAGAACGATGTTAGAGTAGCATTTACATATGTAGTGCGAGGTCCAGTATAATTTACTCTCTTTTTTTTCCGGTTTATTGGTGTTCAAGTCACTGATCCAAAACTGTTTAAGTGTTGTCTCATTATGTTTTGGAGACGTAAACTTTTCTTAAATTAAGCGCACAAAAAACAGAAAACAGAGAAAAATTTGAAATGGAAAACCATGTTTGAAAGTGAAAAAAATATGCGTATGTAATGAATCCTTCTATCATTATTGCACACGAGATAAAATAAGCTAAAGCGAAGACTATAAAACGCCTGACCCCCTCGTTACTTACTTTGTCGATCTTGCAAAGTGTAGTGGGGAGGGTATCAGATTATTGAAAAGTTTGGGGGATGCTATGACTGAAAGTTGGGAAACCACTGTTATATTGCAGTCATGCAATTTATAGCGATATTTAAAACATGGGTCACAGACAACACAATAATGGGGTGTAGTTTGCAAAATAAATCGCTAAGGCAGAGGCGCATATTACTCGTACCTCTCTTGCAAAGTCTGCTTACAAGAAATTATGTATGCTAAACAGTCTGCGTACTTTCTTTACCCTCGCACAAATGCTGAGTTTATACAGGGTGTTTTATTCGTTCCTGTGTAACAGGGACGATTTTGCTGGCTTCTAACCTTTGATTCATTCTTCCGTGGATTAAAAAAAAAAAATCTATGTAGAGGAATATATGATCCAAAACCCTAAATCTAAGGATCGTATTCTTGTCAGCTTACCGGGTACGAGAGCCTTCTGTATAGTGTCCATCCCTTACCAGTTCACCTTTGCCAAAGGCTGAGATGCTGCAAAATTTGGGTCTTGTGTACCCTAATTGTTTGATGAAACTATATTGTTATTTGGACGCTGTTTCAGAGTGATCGGTCTTTTTATCGTGGTTATAATTACCGCTGTCCCTCTGGATGAATTTGAAACCCTAATTGTTTGATAAAAACATATCGTTATGTGGACGCTATTTCAGAGTTATCGGTCTATTTATTGTGGTTATAATTACCGCTGTCCCTCTGGATGAATTTGAAAAAAAAAATGTGTATAACTTAATAACTTACGAAGAAAGAACCTAAACATTTCCCCAGAACATTACACACAACCAACGATTTATATCCAGGTCCCTAATTACACTTCTGGGTAAAGAACAGATAGGGACAAAGAAGTCTTTGCTCAAAGGTCTTGTTGTGAATCTGCGAATTGAATCAGGGACTTAACTGTTTGCCAGGCGAGCGAGTTTCCAGTTACATCACCATATGAAGTGCACTGAACACCAAGCTGTTCGCTAAGCACACAGTTGTAATGTGCTGCTGTTCACTAAATATCAGCTATACTTTCATTGATAACAGTAAAACAACGCAATGAAGTAGTGACCCGAGATGACTAGTACCATGGCTCTTGTCATTGTCGCCAGAAAGATTGGTGTGTCATAGCGTTACTTAGTTTGAACTCTGAATCCCATGACATTGCTTGACTCCAACATTTTCGCCAAAAATAAAAAAGTAGCGTTGTGCACTATGGTTTCAGTTTGGCACCAAATCTTAACCGACAAAGACGCTTGGAATCAGACACGAGCAAGTTGCATCAATTATCTGTCTGAATTAAAATACTCATAATTCAAAAGAATGATGGTAACTGGAGCAAACATTATACAGTTTAATTCTCAACCAGTACTTAGCCTCCCGTACGGTACTATCCGTAGGCTTTTTAAATCGACAAGTGGGTTTTAGAAAAAAATAATATCTGAAATTAGCATACGAGAAACGTCAAATGACCTTTAAGATACCATAAAAGTGTACATCATATTCAGTTCCAGTAATTACAACACTAGGGACATTTTTCTTTTATACCAGATTCCAGTATGTGGACTACAGTATATGCTTCTTTGATCTTTTCCATGATTTTTTATTTTTTTGATATATGATGCTCCTTCTTTCAGTTTCCTGTCAAAACTGATGATTTGACTGGAGAGCTCTATAGTCAGGTTAAAGCCTTCTAATTTTATTATTCTCCAAACTAGTTACATGCTTTGGCATGGAGTAGGTACACCCGAGGAAACTTCCGCCTTATACACCTGCCTGCCATTTCGGACCTTTATGCGTGAGACAACCACCAGTGAAGCAGTAGCCAGACACTCAAATGTCTGGTACCACTGTGTGGGAGTGGAGAGGTTAAGGGAGGAGGAAGGCTGGGGGAGCTGATAGTTCCTACCCCTCCCTCTTCCATCCCCATCCTTCTCACACAGTTACAACAGAGATGAATTTTGGCTACTGCTCCTAACTCGCAGCCCATCTCTCGTCGCGGCAAGACCTGCCCTCCACAGCAGCCGTATCAGAGGAGGGACGGGCCCGTCGTTTGTACCTGAGAGTGCCCTGGTCTGCCCAGCAGGAGGTCGAGGCTCCTCCGCCCTAGACTCCGGCCGACGACCCTCCCTCCGCCACGACCTTGACCGAGCCTGTGCCGTCTGTGACGACCAGGACCGGGCCTCCCCTCTGTGCTTCCACCTGCTGCTGCTGGAGAGCTGGGCGAGTCTTTTTCGCCCTTTGTACCAGGGGCAAGGGGGTTGAGGGCAGCGTCGGGGCGTTTCCACCTGAGCTCGTCGGCGCCTCCTCCATCGGCGCCGCGCTGTCTACCCGGCTCAAGTCCCGCCCTGCCCTCTTTCCACCATGGTGCTGCCGGCCTCATCATCCATCGCCAAGCCCCGCCCTGACTCGTCGATCATCGGGCAGCCGATCTCGCCACCGACCATCGCACTTTCCCCTGCCTCTGCCGCCTTTCCCTCGTTCGCCAGTTTGCTGTCCCCGCGATGCTCTTATTGGAGAGCTTGTTCCTGCTTTTTCTCTGACGGGCTCTCTGTTTGCCCGTGCCCCAACAAGTGCGGGGCGAATATTTCAACAAAACACACGGCTACTGCTTCGCCACCACTTGTCTTACATTTACTATTTCGAAGTGGTGAGCGAGTGTATAACGTGGAACTTTCCTCGGGAGTACAGTCACGTTCTAAAGTCCTGTCCTGCGAGAGAACCTTGTAAACCCCGGAGCAGTGAATCTGAACCACCGTTCATGAAGTTCCTGTTCTGGCAACAGTTGGTGGTCCGCGGTGTGAGCTGTGAGGAGGAAAGGTAGTGATGGTAGTGGGGGGTAGGTGGTGGAGGGGAGTTGTTATTACCGAGTTAGCAGTGCGGTATAAATGTTAGGCATATTTCTTATGGATGTAAACACACCACCAACATGTCACACGACACGGGTAGTTACGTGCCATATGTGCAGTTATGTCATGCATATTCAGTTTCCTAATTCCAGTTGAAAATGGTGGTCAGTTACACTGTGGCACAAATTACCCCTCAGCCCGGCCACCCTCCCTTTCCCACCGCGAATCGATTGATACGTTATGGGTGGAATAGAAAACATTTCCTCTAGACCAGTTATATATGCATAACAAATGGAAGTATAAAGGAAAACATGAGGGTGAGAAACCAGGTTGTTATAGCACGTCATTTGAAAAAAATAAATTTATAAAAAAAACATTGCATTGCAAGATTAACTAGAGAGAGAGAGAGAGAGAGAGAGAGAGAGAGAGAGAGAGAGAGAGAGAGAGAGGCAGACAGACAGAGAGATAGAGAGTTAGACAGACAGATAGACAGACAGACAGACAGAGACAGACAAAGACAGACAGACAGACCTGTATCCAGTGTAGATGAGAATAATAAATATCACCTGTGCAACATATCTGATGCATTATTTGTCCTATCGTAATTTTTGTTTGGCACCACGCTAAAAGCTAGGAAACGGGCAGGTGGCAAAAAAAAATAAGTAGTGCATTGGCACTACATTTGGGGTTGCAAACATTGGCGCTTACCAAATACAAGCATATTATACAGAGAAACAGCAAGGTATTTCACGTCTCGCTTATATAATTATGGCAAGGCACACTACATGGTTAGGATAAGTTACACCGGCCGTCGGACACAGCATTCAGGACCAACAGGTAAGGAATGTGGAGGAATATTGTGGTTACATCACTTATCGCGTCACCAGGTCACCCTGACTTTAACTTAGTCCCTGTGTATACAATATCGTAATGCCCTAGATCACCACTGTGTAAGGGATGACTGTGTGAGCAGGGCCATTGTTAATATAGTTATAGATTATTTAATATATGGTGACTTTGTAATCATAGCCTGTGTTTTGGCCGTTTTTGAGGTATCGATTGATAATATACATTAATATAAACGTGCAAACAGAAGACATACCGACTTGCGTGACCCCCATGTGAAGACAATGCCATGTTTATGAATACCTACATCACAGATTGCTTGTTAGTTTTTTTTTATTATTATTATTGTTTTGGTCAGAAACTGAAATGTGGTATTTTTACATGAGGAATCATTACTTTAGACACTCACTATCTCTGGCTTTCTTCCGCAAATGAATGATTCACCGAAAACATCGTGAGAAGAAATTGGTGACAATAACCATAATCGGTCTGATATTTTTGTCTCGTGTCACGAGTTAGGTGACACACAGATCCTCGGTTCAGTGGCTTAGATGGGGTGTCCAGGGAGTGGTTATGGATTAGGTTAGGGTAGGTTTCGTTTGGTCAGTTTCATTTGCCTACTTTGGCCCCCCAAAGTTCGATTGGTTAGACTTTCGAATACAAAATTATGTTTTCCGGATGGTTTTTGATGTTACTTGAATGTTTCTGACCTTAATTTTCATTGCAGATTTAGTGATACGTCCCTTCCAAACATCAAAAACCATCGAAAAAACATAATTTCGTCTTCGAAAGACATTTGTGACTCAAATGATTAATTCACCCATCAAAGTAAATGTAGTGTATCTATCTGAGTAATCGATCCACTGCAGTAATTACTCGCTGGGTTATAGAACGAACTCATTACAGCTTACAACACATGCCTTACAGTGACATATAATGTGAAAATTATTGCTGTATGAGATACTGTTAACCATCTGATGGTACTCATTTGGTAATCCGGCCTGACATATTCATGACCTGGTTATTTGTTTGATCACCTTATAGTAAGGTTAGAATAAGGCAGGTAACCCACGCCGCTGCACTCGGTGGGTGGGTGTTAGGGGGGGTTGGACATTAACTTACCAGACATAACCTGACCACCTAGATGTTAAAAAGGACAAGAACTCACACGACACAACACACTACAGTAGTAAGAAAATATATAACCTCACACAATGTCTCTTACGTGACCCTTCCTAACGTGATAAATACTCGTATGTTGGTTTACTATACTAATTCATTCTATCCCTTCTGACGTTTTAAATCTGACAATTGAAAAAAAATAGCGAGTTGAGGTTAACTTGCCACTATATAATTTCCTGGCAAGCTTCATTAGAATAACATAAACTCAAAAGATGAGTAAGTTAAATTAGATCCATATATTTTTGACATTTACAAATTTTTCCCTCTGAGTTTTAGCCCTTTTTCAGTTTGCGTTTTAGTTATTAAGGTACATTTTTTTTTTTTTTTAGGTGGTGAGTGATGTCTGGTAAGTTACTGTCCTGTGTTTTTGTCTTTGTAGTGAGTTTTTGGCCGGTGTGGTTTTGTTCTTTGTCTTTTTTTTTTTTGTGAGTTTGTGCCCGTGGCTAACGCTGATGTGCGTTGGGGAAGGGGTGACAGGGATTTGTTGGTTAGGCAAATCGGGTGTGGTGATGGGGAGGGGGTTATGGTCACTTCCTGATGGTGCAAGTGGACAGGGGCCTGCAGCGTCCCAAACAACAGGAGACATGTCCTTCGTATTACAACAGATAGCTCTAGTGTGAGGCATACCAGAGTATTCCCTACGGGCGCTAATTTTCCTAAATAGTGTGCGTAAGGCCCAGTGCCTTATATGTAACTGGATTCACCAGGCAGAATGTAGTTCACACACACTTACACACATAGTGAAATTAAGGAACGATAGACTGTACTGTATATGCGAAGACGAATAATTATATTTCGTTCACAGTAGATACAGGTATATCGCACCTTCACGATAGGATGGATATAGTTTAACCTATTAGTCACGTTTCATGGCTCTGCGATAAAACTTCCAATTTACCTGCAGATCAAATCCGATAAGATAAGCAAAGCATTGCCAGGGTCGTGTTTGTCAACAGATGTATCACTGCTATCGTTGTTCTCACCTTGAACTGCAAGGTTACCAAGTGTGTGTGGAAATGGCATATCTATCTAAATCTATACATGTTCATTCAGTCATTCCGCTTGGCCTAACATGGTCGTCAACAAGCTAGTGGAAGTCTGCTGTGTGGAAGGGAACGGTTCTATGGAGGGAACATGAGTCCCGTCCTCGAAGTGGGGTTTGGAGGCATACTGGTTAAGGCAAATAGTTAAGTGCATGATGGGTGTAGGTAAGCACGGGTGTACTGGAGAAAACGACTCACGAATGAACACTGAAAACACATTTGCCACTATTTAAAATACGCCATTTTTTAATAGGGAACGGCAAATGGAACCTAACTCTGACCTCAAGCCATCTACCATCACCTACCCTTTCTTTTCCCAACTGTCTTCTCATCATTCGCATAGCCCTCCCTTCCAGTGCTTTAGTGTAAACTATTTCCCATGTCTTAAATGTCGATGTATCTCATAGGTGACGGCGAGGGGAGGCGGCTCCACAGTTTTCAGTGCGTGGACGTCATGCCTCATATATATATCTATAACCTTCGAAAAATTTGACACTCAAGGTTTGCTGTCAGTACTGAGTATGATGTGTAGTATTTTACACGTGACTGTAATAAAACTAAATATCCAGATTAAGGAAAAGGTGTAGAGGCCTGAGTGTTAATAACCGTCGGTGGTTTCTGTCATTAAATAGGTCAATGTAACGTCATACCTGACAAACACAGTGACTACAGAGTTGTATTTTTGGAATACTGATTTTTCATTTTCTTTAAAATTTTTGTTTTATTACGAATTGAACAACCATTTTACTGTATTATGGGTGATAAGCACAAGTATAAATACTGCTTCAGATATGGCAACAGGTCGTGCAAATGCCCCCGATGTCATCACAACCAGGGGCAGAATCATTGGTATGTGGGAAGGAGGCTGGTTGCCACACCAAACAGCACATGAACTGGGTGTGAATCCGCGAACTGTGAAGCACTGTATTGCCCGCTGGCAGGAAGATGGGTCACTTCGCATCCGACCCAGGAGTGGACAGCCCAGGGTTATTACAGACCAACAGGTTCAAGCGATCTTACAGGTTGGCATGCAAGTAATGGATTATGTGAAATATATTATTCTGATTTGCTAATATATAACCATCAGTAATAAGTAACCAAACTGCAATATGCCTAGTGGCACACAATAGACGGCTCCTTTTATATCTTTCATTAATCCATTCTCACACACAGACAGATAGATATAGAGTAATAGATTTGACATAGATATATGCTACTGTTAATTATAAGTTTAGTTTATCCTCCACTACAATTAACACAAATATAATTTCCGTTATATTCCCTTTAATAAAGAATTTCTGTAGCGTAACCCATTGATGCGTCATCTGTTTTAGTTTCTTGCTGTGAATATGTTGTAAATGACACTCATTTCTTTTATCAGACTATCTTGAGACCTAAGGTCACCATTATCCCTACGGCTTCGTAAAAAGTGTGAAGCTTTTCATTATCTATCCCTATACAAAAAGACATGATAATACGTATCGCTTTAGACACTTCTCCGTATACCTTACAGATCACGGTTTCTTATACTTTCCTTGCACACTGAACGCTCAGAGTCATCCTGTAAGTATGTAATCTGTTTCGAAAAACGAAACATTTATTCAAATGTAATGTGCCATTAATTACCGTTTCAGGTATGTCGATAAACGCATACTGAGATAAAGGTATAAGTTGACAGAAAGTGCAGCATCGTCACATTACAGCTAGATCAATATAAACCAATAAGATTCACATCCAACACACAGGAACACCATATAATTCCATACGCGTGGATAGACGTTTGCTGTGCCATGCAGATATGGGTTACAATTAGCTGCGCTTTTTATGCTTTGTGTAACATGATTTATGTAATACCCGAAACCAGCGTATACACAATGGGGTCATTACGGTAGGTTAAGCTGGCCAGCATTTTCCCTGGGTTTGTATATTTATTTTGTACAGCCTTTTCAGTCATGTTAAATGTATTCTTTCCCCTCCTACTTCTTGTGCTGCACCTCCTGCCCTATTGTTTGTCCTCTATAAACATTACTTCCTCTCCTCCGTGTCCTTGTCACTGTAGTTACAACAGGTATTTTCACAAACGTGTAACTTCATTATCTCCAACAATATGTCTACCACAGCAGATGTTATACTATGCATCTGCTGCATGCATTCCCTGACGCTATTTACAGGTTGTCTCTGGCTGTTCTATACTAGTGGCACCTGCAGGAATAACTATCTGCATCAGAATGCATAAAGATAGCCCCAGTTCTGTTACAACATCAAATAATAATAACAAAAATAATCGTGATGATGATGATCATGATCATAATTATATCGATGTTTCTACTGCTTCTACTACTACAACTACTATTACAAATACTACTAATCATAATGAAGAACTTGTCAATATTTTCCGCCAGCCTTTGCCTGTGTGTGTGTGTGTGTGTGTGCGTGCGTGCGTGCGTGCGTGCGTGCGTGTGTGTGTGTGTGTGTGTGCGTGCGTGCGTGCGTGCGTGTGTGTGCGTGTGTGTGTGTGTGTGTGTGTGTGTGTGTGTGTGTGTGTGTGTGTGTGTGTGTGTGTGCGCGCATTTGAAGGATATGTAGCATATGACTTTCGCACTGTTGTAAAACAGTCCAGCAGTATCTACCTTTTTCCTCTCTTCAGTCCTTAGGGGGAGGTCGGATCCCACCCCCCACACATACAGGGTAATAAAACATTACCAACGGGAAGTTAGAAACACTTAAGGTAACTCAGAATATGTTGTAAGGCATAGTTTCAGACACTGTTGTTAGACCGCATGGGTGTATGTGGGGGTAATGGCCCTACCAACCGTTAAACTCGCCAGACATAGGTCAAGTACTGCAGATACGACGTCGGCATAAAGTTACAGAGTAAAATATCATGATAAATGTATGTGTTGTTATACACTGTTGGCCAGTTGTGGACGTTAAGTACCCTACTAATATTTACGTTAACAATCACTGGGAATATGAAGATCAATAGGACATGTGCACATAAGTGCAAAGTTGTAGACCAGGGTCTCATAATAAGCGTACTCAACATACTGAGGCCCAGGGCCGTATCTGGTTGTCTGGGCCACCAGCATTAATGGGTGAAATTGGTTAGGGACAAAAAATACACAACCAAATGTTATGGCATGGTATAACAGTAACGGTGACAACGCATGGTCCATGTTTCACCCGAGGGGGCGATTTCTGTTGCCAGTACCCTCCTCCGCACGACTCTATGTGGCTGTAAATGAGTGATGGACGGATAATTAATATGCCATCATTATTATCACTGCACCGCTACACTTGCGGACGTGGGTATGGAGTGGTCATAGCATTATCAAACAAACTGCCCGGAATCGTGCTAAGTCTGTTCTTCGCTCTACTAAAAATAATTTCATCCATACTAAATGCTCTCAACTCTCCAACTCGAATTCTTCCCGCTCCTTCTGGCACCTTGCCAAAAATCTTTCTAACAACTTTACCTCATCATCCTTCCCTCCTCTTTTCTACTCTGATGGTTCTGTAGCTATTTCTTCTACTGATAAAGCAGATCTCTTCGCACAGACTTTCTCCTCCAATTCCACCTTAGACGATTCCGGTGCTGTTCCTCCATCACTTCCCCCCTCTGACTTCCTCATGGCTGACATTAAAATTTCTTCAGTTGATGTATTTTCTGCCATCACTGGCCTCAGTACTAACAAGGCATATGGGCCTGATGGGGTCCCTCCGGTTGTTCTCAAGAACTGTGCTTCTGTGCTTACACTCTGCCTAGGCAAACTATTTCGCCTTTGTCTGTCAACTTGTACCTTTCCTTCTTGCTGGAAGTTTGCTCTCATTCAGCCAGTCCCAAAGAAGGGTGACCACTCCCAACCCTCCAACTATCGTCCAGTTGCTTTAACGTCCTGTATTTCAAAAGTTTTCGAGTCAATTCTTAATAGAAAAATTTTAAGACATCTTTCCTATCACAACCTTCTTTCCGATCGTCAGTATGGGTTCCGTCAGGGACGCTCCACTGGCGATCTTCTCACCTACCTTTCAGACTCCTGGTCATCCTCCTTTCGGGACTTTGGCGAAAGCTTTGCCATTGCACTTGACATCTCAAAGGCTTTCGATCGAGTCTGGCATAAATTTTTAATTTCCAAACTGCCCTCCTACGGTTTCTATCCTTCTATCTGTGCCTTCATCGCTAGCTTCCTTTCTGGTCGTTCTATAGCCGCTGTTGTAGACGGCCATGTTCTTCTCCTAGAACTATCAACAGTGGTGTTCCTCAGGGCTCTGTCCTATCACCAACTCTCTTCCTTTTATTCATCAATGATCTTCTAAGCTGTACATCTAACCCTATCCACTCATATGCTGATGACTCCACCCTTCACCTTTCCATTCGGTTCCCGCAACGCCCATCTCAACAGTTACTTCAAGAAACAAGGGATGAGGCTATGGCACACCTAATGTCTGACTTGGCTCATATCTCTGACTGGGGTAAAAATAATATGGTTGTCTTTAATGCATCTAAGACTCAGTTCTTACACATATCAACCCGACAAAATCTTCCACAGGTATACCCACTAATGTTCAATAATATTCAGCTTAATCCTGCATCATCCTTGAACATGCTTGGGGTTTCATTTACTCGGGACTTATCTTGGAAAGATCATATTACATCTCTTGTAAAATCTGCTTCCAAGAGATTGGGTGTGCTAAGCCGACTCCGCTCTTTCTTTACCCCTGCACAATTGTTGACTCTATACAGGGGTTTTATCCGCCCCTGTGTGGAGTACAACTCTCATGTGTGGGGAGGCTCCCCACATACAGCTCTTCTCAATAGGGTGGAGTCAAAGGCATTTCGTCTCATTAACTCTCCTCCTCTTACTGACTCCCTTCAACCTCTGTCTCTTCGCCGCACTGTTGCATCTTTATCTCTTTTCTATCGCTACTTTAATGGTCACTGCTCCTCTGAACTGTCTGCTTGCATTCCTCCACCTCTACGACGGGCGCGTAGCACCCGTCTGGCAGCTAACTCTCATCCCTTTTCTGTCCAGCTCTCTAATGCAAGAGTTAACCGTTACTCCCAGTCTTTCATTTATGCAACAGGTCAGCTCTGGAACTGTCTCCCTCTGTCTGTATTTCCTGCTGCCTATGATCTCCAGTCTTTCAAACGTAGTGTGTCCAGGCATCTCAAAATGATCGGATCTTCAATTTGGCTCTCTATTGTATTTTGTTTTTCTCTTGGAGGGAACTGTTACTGCGGGCTCATGGCCTTTGGTTCCTTTTTCCTCGCATTAAAAAAAAAAAAAAAAAAATCTGCTTTATTTTATGCATTCCTGTCTAACACGCCTTGTAGGTTATTCACAGGGACTTTGAACACAGTCATAGCCTAAAAAAAATCATGCAGTTTTATTGTTTCAGTACATATTAATAACGTTATTAAGAGACCCCACCACGTATGACAAAATTTTCGTATAAACGTTAGTGTTCAGCGACAGTGGTTAGCAACTGGAGCTGCATTCGTTGTCATACATTGATAATTTGTGTGCTCTCTGGCTCAAGCATTCAGTATACAGTTTAGCCAAATACTTAACGAATCCTGTAATGGAGCTGCACACAAATCTGTGACACGTATAATAAACGACACATTAGATAATTTACATACCAGCAATGTATGATAAGAAAACTATCACGTACTCGAGCCACTCTTAAAGGAAAGGGTGTAAACTCCCACTGATAGGATAAATAGAAACTCCATCACATTATGAGAACATTAATTGCGTTTTGAATCTGTTCATTCGGGTAATAAAGGGTGATAGTGCGACGGTCGGATCTATGGCGCGAGAAGGCCGACAATAATGATGTTGGGGAAGGGGGATGGTAGGCTGGTAAAACGTTAGCACCCGACGACACGCATATCTTCAGTGAACTAATTAGCACCATGAACATGAAGTAATTTGTTAATAATTCTTTCTTACACCATATGGTCTCATATTTCACAGGCCTGAGCCATGAATATTATACGTTTTCTCTTTAATGATAACAACATAGATAAACACTTTGCAAAACCTGTTCGAGATGGTGGCACTACGAAATTACTATATCCGTATCTTATTTTACTTTTACTGTTTATGCAACTGTAAAGTGCACGATATTTAACTTTTGAACAGTTTTAGGTGAGACGTCAGCAGTTGTGTGCTGACGAATAATGATGGGTGACTGTGGCATCCACTGTATATGACTGGACCTGTGTATGTGGCCGAGTGACCCTCTCCATGCCTCTCTCCCTCTTTATCTCACGCTGCCACAGTTGTCTAACCTTTATAGGATGCTTTCTAATAATCATTGTGTAACAGTACCTATATAACTGGTGCTCCAAAACATCCGCACCCACTACGTCTTTCTCGTAGCCTCCTCCTTCATCTAGTGTATTGTCCTGTGACAATGTATGATAACGTGATGTCTTGTGTAACGTAGTGGACAGAGGGTAAAGATGAACAAGCCGGTTTTGGAGAGGCAGAAAGAGGGCTTGTTTACACACGTGTGATGGTCGAGCACGTTAGAATATGCATCGTTTATTCTTTTTTACTGTCTCCGCTATTTAAAAATGATACTAATGACAAAATACGTGCAGCCAATATAAGTGCTCTGTCATTATCAGTCCCTCATGATTTAAGGCATACTAAACATATTCCTATATGTAATTCCGTTTCTGTGAGTTAAACAGTTCTATAGTTCTAATTGATTACGTTTACAGGATGATGTCGATGGGAAACTACAAATCATTAAATAATATAAAGTGTTACATAAATTAACACAATTATACATACTTTTATCATTATATCATGAATAAAAATTATATAAGGTGATCAACTCTAGTATAAAAAATATTTAAAGAATCACCTTCCGGTAGTTAATGTCACCAAGTTTATTACTTTATCCCGGTAATTCCCGATATAAAAGAGAATATCCCGGGATATTTAACATCCTGAACATTGTCAGCCGCTAGGCGAGGGACGCCGTAGGGGAGTAGATGTGGTTAGCCAGTTAATTAGATCGTATAGTGGTTTTAAAATAGAAAAGTGACATGTTGACTGGCTGACAATTAGTGGGGAAAATGTTTTGTATTATTATATATGATCACCATCCACTGTGAATATCATCACAGTGCACAGACAGAATACTGCTGCAAATGCACATACGACCAGGCTCCCCACTACCCCTGCTACACGGCGCCGCCAAGCTTGTGGTCGCCCACCACTTCCACAGATGGCGCCTCTTACATCAAACTCATTCGTGTATTACGCTGGCGTTATATCGTTTACAGATAATAAGTCCTGTTGTCGTATCATAGTTAATGGTGAAGGAGGAAATAGCTCGTGACACCAGTAAGTTGATGTAACGATTTAAGGGAATAACTGTCTGACCTCTATGAACACTGTCGCATTTACTGATTAAAGGAACGATAACACGTTTCTGTGGATCTTAGTCAAAACAGCCGTTTGTTAGCACTTCCATGCGATGCTATAATAACGTCAGGTTGCAAATGGATAGCAGTGTATTGCAAAAACAGACGATTAAACATGATTCAAGACAGAATAAAAAGACAAGACTCACAGCAGGAAACATTATTTATTCCCTCACGCACTAAAAACCCACTAGCGACTGGACTGGACTATCTCTCTCTCTCTCTCTCTAGCTAATCTTGCCATGCAATGTTTTATATATATATATATATGTATATATATATATATATTTATATATATTTATATATATTTATATATATATTTATATATATATTTATATATATTTATATATATATTTATATATATATTTATATATATATTTATATATATATTTATATATATTTATATATATTTATATGTATATATATATATATATATATATATATATATATATATATATATATATATATATATTTCAAATGACGTGCTATAACAACCTGGTTTCTCACCCTCATGTTTTCCTTTATACTTCCATTTGTTATGCATATATAACTGGTCTAGAGGAAATGTTTTCTATTCCACCCATAACGTATCAATCGATTCGCGGTGGGAAAGGGAGGGTGGCCGGGCTGAGGGGTAATTTGTGCCACAGTGTAACTGACCACCATTTTCAACTGGAATTAGGAAACTGAATATGCATGACATAACTGCACATATGGCTCGTAACTACCCGTGTCGTGTGACATGTTGGCGGTGTGTTTACATCCATAAGAAATATGCCTAACATTTATACCGCACTGCTAACTCGGTAATAACAACTCCCCTCCACCACCTACCCCCCACTACCATCACTACCTTTCCTCCTCACAGCTCACACCGCGGACCACCAACTGTTGCCA
This sequence comes from Coenobita brevimanus, assembly GCF_032717465.1. Taxonomy (NCBI): domain Eukaryota; kingdom Metazoa; phylum Arthropoda; class Malacostraca; order Decapoda; family Coenobitidae; genus Coenobita; species Coenobita brevimanus. Next base: position 38,704,934 of record NC_136997.1, on the reverse strand, counting down.
GAACAGGGACTTCATGAACGGTGGTTCAGATTCCCTGCTCCGGGGTTTACAAGGTTCGCTCGCAGGACAGGGCTTTAGAACGTAACTGTACCTAATATTTACCAATCGGCCTACCCGAGTCATCGTCTTCCTTTCTGTTCTAAATTCGTGGACAATACAGTCCTAAGATTAACTATGCTATGATTCGCAAAGACATAATCTGGGATATAACTTTTTTAATGAAATAATTATCGGTCAGGAAGAATAGAACTGAATGCTTAAAAAACTTGGGACCACAGCTACTCAGACAAATTGAAAAACAAAGATAACATTAAACCCCGCATATTAATAAAAATCATAACGTGATTGCATGAAAAAGTTACTTAAAAAGGCAAAAAAATCGACAACAAAACTATGAGAGGTGGCGAAGGTCCGTCAATCCCAGAAAATTAAAAACGTCACCTTGATAACTAGAGTTTCCTCCAAAGAAGAAAGACAGAAAGGACCATCTGCCCTGTGCCTATGGCGAAACCTCAGACGCAGGTCCGCCAGATTCGGACACTGAACCAACAAGTGACTGACAGTAACAGGAAGGTAAATCCTGCCGTGCAGTGCTCTGTCTATTTGAGTCTTAGGTTGTATTTACCTATTCTCTTATCTGATCCCGTATGTAAGACTGTTTGTATATACTACACTGTACTATTGCAGCCAGGAGTTGTTAGCCACCCTCGTCCAGCCAACCCGTGTATGTGGCAGCGTCACATTCACGAGCACAGAAGTTGCCTTCGATGCATTTCTGTCGAATGATAGCCTTCAATATTTACTCTGAAGGTTCGTGTCTGATAACACCAATATATCGCATTTATTATTTAGTAACTATTTTTTTGTCATAATAATACCAAGCAAGTGACTTAAATTGTTTCTTGGATTTCAGTTCACGACTTCCTGTACTGTAGATTTGAATCAGCGAACACAGAGAGTGAAAAAGTTCGAAACATTCATTTGGTACTGACAGAGAGAGAGAGAGAGAGAGAGAGAGAGAGAGAGAGAGAGAGAGAGAGAGAGAGAGAGAGAGAGGGAGGGTGAGCGTCTGTGAATTTTGGAGAAATGAGGCGGAGGCAGACTGGCGCAGGGAAATGGAGGGATGAGAAACACTCGATTCCTGTGCTCCATTGAAAACAGGCGACAGTGTGAATACTTCTTCAGAACTTGCCTTGCTTTGTGATAAAGGGATTTTTTTTTTTTTTTTTTTAGGACTATTATCGGACGAATAATAAATTAGGAGAAAAATGCTGTTGCTTTAACAAAAAGCTGTGCTTAAAAAGAAAGTAATTTGCATTTCTGTCCAGAGAGGGATATCCAGTTAATGAGAGAAATAATCATGAGTTTGCCAGAAATCTCCAGGTGACAACTCCCATGGAAAAAACAAAAATGCGAACATAAGGCATTTAACAGAAGTTACGCGGCCTGCCTAATAATTTGACAAAGGTAACTGGCGTTTCCAAGAATAAATCCCATCTTTCCTTTTGTCCGACGAGACGTTATCGTGGGATAAATAAACTCCTTCGTCATCAGCCAAAGGGAAAATTCCCTGTTTAGCTCGAGCACGTTATTTACTCGTATCGCATAAAATCATGTGTATCTGGCCGGGGTAGTAGTAGTAGTAGTAGTTGTTCCCTAGGCAGTCTGGCCGAACAGCCCCGAGTCCCTTAGGAAGGCCATGGCCGAGACCGGGCTTTCCCACAGCGCTCTCAAAGAGTGTATGTTGTGTTGTTGGCATAGGTGATTGTGTGCAATGCAGTCTTCCATAATGTGCTTAATAGTATGGGGTGCTGTGTTGCATCCTGGACAGGCATCAGCGACGGAGTCATCCAGCCTCTTCTGGTAACTTAAGAGGGCTGGATGGTGCCCACATCTCAGCCTGGCCAGGTGGACCATGTCCTCACGAGGAAGATAGGATTCAGAAGGGTGGATGTCAGGAGGCCGTGCATGCAGCTATGTGTTGTCTTTAAGTGACTGAATGGAGCGGTGAGTGATCTGAGTGTGGATATGCTTCTGAAAGCTGGTCTGAGGTGGGCGAGGGGAACGAGATGACAGTATTTGTGTATGGTATCGTGTGCTGGGTGTTGTTTTGATGTTCCTTGATGTGGGTGGATGTGCTGTCATGTACTGTAGTGGATGTTGTGGGTTTGTGGAGGCTGCAGCAAGAAAGTGAGTGCCTCTCACGTCTAGGTGATCCTTGACTTTGAGGACTTTGGTTTCTTGATGTAGGTGGTCTCTGGGTGTAGTAGCTGTGCAGCCTGTGATTATTTTTAGGGCCTTGTTCTGTATGGTCTGTAGTGTGTTGTAGTGTGTTTTGGTGAGGTTAGAAGCTCAGGCAGGGCTTGCATAATTCATCACTGAACGTATGTATTGTTTGTATACTGTGGTGGTAGTTTCTTTGTTGTGTCCGAATGTTGTATGGGCAAGTGACCTCAAAGCATTGAATCTTGGTGTTATTTTATTTTTAATGTTTGTGATGTGTTGTTTAAATGACATTGATGTATTGTATGTTACACCAAGGATTTTGTGTGTGTGTGTGTGTGTGTGTGTGTGTGTGTGTGTGTGTGTGTGTGTGTGTGTGTGTGTGTGTGTGTGTGTGTGTAGTAGGGGAGTGTTGTTTCTGGTGAGGTGTGGGATGTGACTGTGTTCTGCTGTCCAGTTTGTGAGAAGAGTCACTGTTGATTTGGCTGGGGCTATTTTGAGCCTATTTGTGGTGAACCATGCGTGTAGTGTGTCGAGGTTAGGTTGATGTGTACAGCTTTGTTTGCGTTTTGGTGTGTGCATGTAAGTGTTATATCATCTGCCTAGGAAGCTATGTGTATCTGTGGTGTGTGGGATGTGGGTATGTCGTGCATGTATAGGTTAAAGAGTGTAGGGGACAAAACAGATCCTTGGGGGACGCCCTTTGTGAAGTTTCTGATGTTAGAAGACTGACCGGCAAATGTTACGTGTGCTTATCTGCCTGCTAAGTAGTTTGCGAGCCATCTTTTTGGGTTATTGTGCATGTTTGTGTTGAGTATTTTGTTTGCGAGGTTGTGGTGGGAGATGGCATCAAAAGTTTTGCTAATGTCCAGTGAGATTAGGAGTGTTCTGTGTGGTGGCCTGGCTGAATTCATGCCATTGAAAACTCTCTGTGTAAGGTCTGTAAGAAGGGTGTTTGTGGAGTGTTGTGGCCTAAAACCATGTTGTGACTGGGCTAGGGGAATGTGAGGTGTGACTAGTTGTAGTACCACTCGTTCAGTGACTTTAGAGGGGGTGCAGAGGAGTGTGATGAGGCGATGTGAGGAAGGTAACATGGGGTCTTTGTTGGGTTTAAGGATAGTGATAATATTGCCATACTTCCAGATGTTTGATATTATGTTGTGTGAGTAGCTGTAGTTTGATATGTTGGTGAGTGCTTGTATGCCTTGTGGTCCTAGGTGTTTAAGGTGAATGTTGCTGATGTTGTCTGGTCCACAGGCAGATGAGTGCTTGAGGTTGTTAATGATGTGCTTCGTCTGGTTGTAAGTGAAAGGTGCGTAGTCTGGGTCTGTGGGGAACTGTCTCTTACGTCGGATGATACGTCGGTCTTCGGGATGGGGGTTTAGATGGCTGACTTGTGAAAAGTGATTGATGAGAGTGTTTGCTTGTTGTTTGTTTGAGGGAGTGAAGCCCATTGTCTACTGCCTGGCAACCTCCCTGTAAAGAGTACTATTTTCTACTGACTGAGTTAGGCGGTGAGACTCATCTTGTAAGGATATCCACCCCGCCTGTGTGTGTGTGTGTGTGTGTGTGTGTGTGTGTGTGTGTGTCTGTGTGTGTGTGTGTCTGTGTGTGTGTGTGTGTGTGTGTGTGTGTGTGTGTGTGTGTGTGTGTGTGTGTGTGTGTGTGTGTGTGTGTGTGTGTGTGTGTGTGTGTGTGTGTGTGTGTGTGTGTGTGTGTGTGTGTGTGTGTGTGTGTGTGTGTGTGTGTGTGTCTGTGTCTGTGTCTGTGTGTGTGTGTGTGTGTGTGTGTGTGTGTGTGTGTGTGTGTGTGTGTGTGTGTGTGTGTGTTGAATTGCGAGTCACCCGACTTGTGGAGCATGGTATACGGGTTGGTAGGTTGGTGACTGACTGGGTGGTGGTTTCACAGTCGGAAGGGTGGGCGAGAGGGAAGGAAAGGGTTGTTGGGCTGGTTAAGTGGGGTGGAGTGGGGTTCGTGCATTGAGATGGGTGGTGGGGCTACCTGAAGGATAACGCAAAAGACGGGTTTATGTCGTCCTACTTTTGAGACATACTGTACTGAAAAGGTTGTGGGTATGTGCGTTGATGGGTGGGTGTGTAGGTGGATGGACAGACTGTGGGAAAACAGGCCTCTTGGATTTGGTCATTTGTGTGAATACGTCCGAGTTGGGAATGGATCAGTGTGTGAAAATCGGTCCACAGGGGAGATTATTCTGGAATCATGCTGTGGTAGGTATATATATCCAGTGGGTTACAACAGGTCCATAGTGCAATACGTCTGTTGGTTAAGAGGTCTGTTTCAACTGCACACATCAGTGGGTGATATAACCACGTCGGATAACAGGTTTATTGGGAAAATAGGTTCATTGTGAAAATATGTCCATGGGTAGACGTCCATGTAGGACACCTGTATCCATGCAGAGTTTCAAGGTCGACGGAGAAATTGGTCTGTGGGGAGAATATGCATCAATGGGGGAAATTAGTTCATGGGAAAATAGGTTTTCGTAGAGAAGTAGGCGTCTCTGAAAAAAAAAAAAAAAAGTCCATGGGGGATTTTGTTCCGAGTGGTGAAAATGTCCATTGATAAAAATATTCCTGGGGTGAAAATAAGTCCAACGGGACATAAACGCACTGCAAACATACATGGAGATATTTACAATAAATGGGACTTACAATATCCAACTTTTAACAGCGACCGTTGCCTGGAATTAGGCTTACCACTGCACACCTTGGACCAAACAACCATTAGCCACACCCTATTACCACTTCGTCATCCAGTTATTATATTTCCTAATTTACCTTCATTTAGTCATTTAGGCATAGAAAGCCAACCGAAACAAAGGAAAAATTCCTGTTTAACTGTGCTGAGCACCTGATTTCCCCACCTCATTCCTCTAAAATTCCCAGGCACCCACTACTCTCTCTCTCTCTCTCTCTCTCTCTCTCTCTCTCTCTCTCTCTCTCTCTCTCTCCTGGTAACAAATGAATGCTTCGAACTTGTTCACTCTTTATTCGCTGGTTCAAACCTACAGAGAGTCGCGGAGTGGACCCAAATATACATATTTGTCACATGCTTGGCTCTATACGAGAAACAAGTTATTAAATAATCAATATGATAGATTCGTCTTATCAAACCTTCAAAGTAAATATTACTATTGCTTTACCTATTAATACAAACCCAAAGCTGAAGTGATATTTCTCGACAGAAATGCATCGAATGCAACTTTTGTGCTCGTGAATGCAACCCTGCCACATACACGGGTTGGCTGGACGAGGGTGGCAAACAGCTCCTGGCCGCTATAGTACATCTGCCTTCATTCATACAGCATTTAAACACTACATTTAAATTACAGTTATTATCAACTACTATTTTATGAAAAAATGATTTATGATATTAACTGGTACGGAGAAGAATTTTTCCAAAGAAGTGAATAGATTGTTCGCATACATGGCCCATACAGATGTTGTTTTTTTCTCCAGAAGAATTCGTGTAACTGCCCCGATTGTGGCAAGTAGCGAACGTCAACGACCCACAAGAGAAGAGAACCTCTCATAACGGTGATAACAGTTTTATAAAATGCAAAGATGGCCCCAAGCAAAACAATTCAAATTGGTTACCGCATAAATTTGTTTCAAAATAAACTGAACTAAAAAAAAAATCTCTTTAGAATTTGTCCTTAAAATAGACTGACAAAAAAAAAATCAGGAACCATGAACTCTCTCAGTTCGGTAGTCTGTTTCAGTACAATTTTCCTTCTTTCAAACGATTTTATTCAGCTCATGAGAGGGCTTTTGAATTACAGGGATACATGTTGCATTCAGTAACCTCAGCACTGCTAAGACATCATTTTCGACCTGAATATAAATTGTCCGGTAGTCTGTTTCAGTACAATTTTCCTTCATTCAAACGATTTTATTCAGCTCATGAGAGGGCTTTTGAATTACAGTGATACATATTACATTCAGTAACCTCATCACTGCTAAGACATCATTTTCGACCTGAATATAAATTGTCCGGAGGCAGCAAGAACAAAATGCAAAAATACGTAATAGGATCGAAGGAGTTAAATCCAGAATGTCCGGAAATATTGTGTTAAAAATTATTGAGGTCATTAAGCCTGTTTTTTTATATTTTTTCCTACGTTTTACCTATCTATCAATCTATCTATATTATCTATCTGTCTTTGACCAGACCAATTAATCCAGTAAGGGATGGCAACAGACAGTTCACCTTCGTATCAACCTCTTCTCTGCCATTATGGTGCCATCTCACCAGTTCACGCCTCCCATATATATATATATATATATATATATATATATATATATATATATATATATATATATGGAGCCTCTGTGGTACAGTGGTAGAGTGTGTGTCTCGCACGCTGGTGGGCGGGGGTTCGCCTCCCCGGCAGAGTTGTTAAAACTTTGGGAAGCGTTCACCACGCCACTGACCAATTAGGCGGACACGAGGAGTGCTGTGGTTGAACCAGTATCACATACTAGTTTGCTTGAACCCAGTCAGTTTAAGGAAGGCCTATTACACTTGGTTCACAGACTACACACACATCCAAAACCACTCCAACACTACAATTACACTCACAAGCACTTCTCACCTTACATACAATCTCTACCAGACAGCCTAAGCTTCTTGGTAGAATACATTGGCTGTATCGTCCCTGCTTCGATAGGGATAGGCCGGTCCTGCAGTGGACGTCAACGGCTGATGATATATATATATATATATAAATACATTATATAAATATAGATATCTATATATCAATATCTATATCTATTTCTCTATCTATCTATCTATCTATATACATATATCTATCTATCTATATATATATATACATATATATATATATATATATATATATATATATATATATATATATATATATACACTAGTATATATATACACTAGTATATATATATGTATATATATAAATATCTATATACATATAAATATCTATATCTATCTATCTATCTCTGTCTGTCTGTCTGTCTGTCTGTCTCTCTCTCTAAATATGTATATATATAAATATGTATATATATAAATATCTATATATATATAAATACCTCCATATATAAAAAATCTATATATCTATAACTATCTATATATCTGTATATATATATATATTTATATATATATATATATATATATATATATATCTATATATATATATATATATATATATATATATATATATATATATATATATATAGGTGATAGCCAATACCCTCTTCAGGCACAAAATGACCCACAGGTATACATGGCGAGTGATGAGAAGGGTGGGTGGTGACCTGAATGAAAGGAAGGCAATGATTGATTATGTGCGTGTGGATGAAAGGATGCGAAGATGTGTAATGGATGCAAGAGCTTTAGAGGTTGGGGGAGTGGACTTTCTGACCACTACTTGGTGGTGGCTAGAATTAGGATCCAAGTAAAATGGAGGAATAGAAGGGAAAGACGAGAGGAAGGAGTAGTTTCAAGGAGAGTGGAAAGGTTACAAGGGGATGAGAAAAAGGCAGAGTATAAGAGAGAAGTGGAGGAACGATTTGGCAAATATGAATTGGAGCAGATGGGGAACGTGGAAGGTCTGTGCAGGATATTTACAGAAGAAGTATGTGCAGCATGTGATGTGGTGTGTGGGATGAAGAGAAGACGGAGGGGGTTGCAAGGAACAGCGTGGTGGAATGAAGAGGTTAGTAAGTAAGTAAGTAAATGTTTATTGCTTTATAGTCATACATCCATGTAGGCTATACATTTGACCATTACATGACAAGCAACGGTCTGTCGAGCCTAACCTCCCTGACAGACATTTTTATAAATACTATATATAAATTGTGGTTGCTTTAGCTGGATATACCAGTTACAATCGTATGTGTATCAGAAAAGAAGTAAATTATTTAAATATAAACTACAACCTTATGATTATCGGAAATATACATGCATACACTCATACATATATACATACATACATTCATAAATATATACATATACATCGATATACATACACACATACTTTTACATTTGTATTGTACATCCATATTCTTTCATACACGTGCACATATACAGTATAACCAAATACATATTCACATACACATACATATACATACATACATATACACACACACATACACACACACTATACATATACATATACGTACACAGATACATATACATATATACACACATACATATACATACACATACATATATACCCACATACATACATACACATACATACATACATACATTTGTACATATACATATACATACATATGCATATATACATACATACATACATATACATACATACACATACATATACATATATTCTCAAAACACACACACACACACACACACACACACACACACACACACACACACAGCTACACATTTACATTCACACACATACACACACTATGCATTAATTGTATCATAACATATGGTGCTTTTGTTCTACCTTAAATAATTACAAAATTATGTGTATTGTATGTATTGCTGACCTAACAAATAATATTTCATTTCCCTTTTAAATGTTTGGATATTACTTGACTTGAGAATTTTTTTATCTATTGGTAAACCATTAAATAGTTGAGGGCCGAAAGATATTATACTGTTCTTGAAGAGGATTGTTCTAAATTGTGCAGAGCATAAATTAATGCTATTACTACGAGTATTATGTGGGTTTTCTACAAACTTAAATATATCATTCCCTACATAGACTTAAGGTCTTATACATCAGTAGTAATGTAAAATACTTATGAATATTTTCAAAGTTCAACAATTTTGTATTTGAAAATATTGGGGTTGTTGAATTGAATTTACCTAGAAAATATATACATCTTAAAAAAATTTTCTGAGCTAATATTATTTTGTAAAAAAATGGTGGTCAAGTACATGGCCATATGGCTACACAGTACATGAGGTAAGGGTAACACAGTGTATAATAAATGCTGACCATAGCCTCTGTTTTTAGATTATAACGGACTTTGTATAATACACCACACACTTTGGATAACTTTAAACATATTTCATCTATATGATATTTATAATTTAATTCTCATCTATGAGTATACCAAGAAATTTTATTTTACTGACATTTTGAATAGTTTCACCATCAAGTAGTAATGGTGGCAAAGATTTTTTACTGATCGGTTTTTAAAGAAAATATATTTTGTTTTAGATACATTAAGCTTTAATTTATTAGATTTTATCCATTCATTTATTAAATTTAATTCCAAGAGCAAGCTTGATTGTAGGTAATTTATATTTTTGTCTGCTAACAAGAGATTAGAATCATCAGCATATATTGTAAACTTAAATTTTGTGCTGGCATTTACTATATTATTAATGTATATTAGAAAAAGAAGTGGCCCAACCAAAACAATTTCTTGCTCTCCCTCCATTTCACACTCAGGTTCCTCCCAGACTGTTCGTCCACTTTCTTCTTGCTCTCCTTTACCGGTCTCTTCACCTCCCTTCTCATGCTCACATATACCTCTCTCTTCTCTCTCTCATCGTCTCCCATACCTCTGCTCGCTAACCATTCACTGTATGCCTTCTTTTTTTCCATAGCTCGTTTCACCAAATCATTCCACCATCTGTCCCTTGCACACCCTTGGGTCTCCTCCTTACTCCACAGACCACCTCACACGCTAAGCCTGTCTATTCCGTGAATATGTTACATACGTCTTCCACCCCTTCCATCTGCTCTGGCTCGTGCCTTCCCGATCTTTCTTCCACTATGCTCTGGTACTTTGTCATTTTCTCCATCTTGCGGTTTCTCCACTCTTCTCACAGGAGTTGCTTCCTCCTGTCTTCCCCTTCGTCTCCTCAACCACTATCTTTGCAGCTCTACCTTGGCCATCACTAAGTGATGGTCCGAAACTCCATTCCCCCACCCTCTCCACACTCTTGCATCCAACACTTGTCTTCTCATTCGCTCATCCACACACACGTAGTCTATCATTGCCTCACAATATGCGATATTTGGCACACTTTGCGATATGCGATAGCATGCATGCAATACTGTGGTAACTCTCATAATTTCATAATCTGAAAAATAAATCAGGGATTGCAAAATTGACAAGTCAACTTTAACACTAGTACAACTGTAGGATTTAGTAACTTACGATAACCAGTGCATTTTCTGCCCTTGGTGACCGCCTGGGAACACCAGATGCTGTTGGCATCCCTACGTGTCAAGTGGGGTTGGTGGAGGATTAGTGCCCCTCCCTGTTAAACAATTAACTCTAAGCCGTTGGCCACCCCGTTTGGGATACATGGCGTCTGGCAATGAATGAATGAATGAAAGTGGCCCAAGGATGGACCCTTGTGGTACACCTTTTGATAATGATTTAAAAGGCGAGAAATTATTGTTACAAAAAACATATTCCATTCTATTACTGAGATAACTATGAAATAGTTTTAATGGGACACCTCTTATTCCAATATGTTCCAACTTATCAGTCAGAATTTTGTGATCTAATGTATCAAAAGCTTTCGATAAGTCAATAAATACCCCAACTACATAATACTTTTCTTCTAAGAACTTATAAACATTGTTAACAAACTGTAATATTGCAGATTCTGTTGATCGATCTGTACGAAACCCATGTTGATATTCAGATAGCAGGTTATTTTCCTCAAGGTAATGTATTAATCTAACAGCAATTACTTTTTCAAATATTTTACTGAAAGCTGGTAGTATAGAGATTGGGCGATAATTATTAATATCACTTCTGCTACCTGTCTTATATGTAGGAATAATTTTGGCCTTTTTTAAGTGATCAGGAAACATACTTGTTTTCAATGTAAGGCTGATTATATGAGTCAAAGGTTTAGATATTACATCTGATGTATATCTTAACACTTTGGGGGATATATCATAACCCGTAGCAGCAGACTTTAAAGCATTCAGGTAATTTTCAACTTCAGTCTGTTGTGCTGGAGGTATGTATATTGAAAAATCAGGAGAGTTGTTTAAGTACCTGTTATGGTTGTTTTCCATCCCAGCTGATTCTATGTTAGAGATTTTTAAAAAATGTTCATTAAATAAGGTAGAGGTGTCAAAGCTAGGAGGCTTTAATTCAATAGAGTGCACAGAGGTTAAGTTGTTTGTTCTACCAAGTATTGAATTTATAGCTTTCCACTGGGATTTAGGATTTCCTTGACTTTCAATAAATCTTTGTAATATTTATTCTTTGCTGTTCTTAAAGTTGATGTCAGTTTGTTTCTGTATTGTCGATATTTTTCACCATAGGTCAGTGGCCATTTTTTTGCCAGTCTCTCTAATCTATTTCTTTCTTTAATGCTGTTTTTTAAACCCGTTGTTATATATGGACTAATTTCACATTTTCTATTTACACGAACCATTCTCAATGGAAAATGTTTTTTATATAATGTATTATATATATTATAAAATATGCTATATGAGTTATTGGGACAGATTGATGTTAATACATTATTCCAATTTACATGGACAAGGTCATATTTGAAGCGCTCAAGTGCAGAAGATGTTATCATTCTCTTATTAATGGAATAAGTAACATCAGGAGTTCCATGAATATATTTAAACTGAGAGATTATTGGGAAGTGATCAGTAATGTCTGTTTGTATTATATAGTTACCAATATTGAATTCGACTTGTGTTGTCCAAATGTGATCTATAAGTGTGGCCGACATGTCAGTTACTCTTGTCGGCTTTGTTATTACGGGAAACAAAGAAAAAATATACATCACATCGATAAACTCAGAAATAGAGCTGTCATTACTCTTCAACAAATCCAAATGAAAATCCCCTAATATGTAAATCCCTTGGTATTGTTTATCATGGGCTAAGGAAAGAATTTCTGACATCGAATTTAGAAAGCTGTAAACATTACCACTTGGAGGCCTATAGATACATATGAATAACGACTTTTTATTCATAATAACAGATTCAACACCTATGAATTCTATAAAAGACTCCATTAATGAGAATTCTTTCTGTACTAACGAAAGATAGTCAGTTGAAATATATATTGCTACACCTCCACCGTACTTATTTCTAGAGTTTGTAAATATATTGTACCCTGATAGTTCACAGAGTGGAGCAAGATGTGGGTCTAACCTTATTTCTGTAAAACCAAGAATATTTATTTCTTTACATTCATTATACAAGACAGTGTCAGTAAAGTACTGAAGGTTTTTTGGAATTGATCGTATATTCATACTTGATATTGTAAAAGTATTGTTATTACTAGGCAGGTCTAGGTCGTCAACGTAGATATATTTTGATTTTGGAATATTTAGGTGTCTTAGGTGGGTGTATAATTTACTGATATCTAAGTCATTCTTATATTTATCTTTATGTATAATAAAGGGATCGAATTCCAAGTTATGGGCATCGTTGATGCAACTTACTAAACTTGGATTATATAGAATAGTATATAATTCATCATCACTTGCATTGGCAAAATGTAATTCTTCAGCAAAACCTATTTCGCTAAATTCTATGGATATAAATTGATCAAAAGTTTCAGTTAGAGCAGTAACTTATCTATTTCCTCTTGCGTTCTCTGACGTTCCTTTGCTGCCGCTGTTTAGCGCCGCCAGCCTCTGCCAGTTAACCAGCAGTTTCACTGGAGACCTTATCACCAGCCCTTCCCGGAGCCGCGGCAGCAGTGGCACCATTAGAGTCTTCTGGTATTGTGTGTGAAGAATCAGCAGTCAAAGCTATCACACTATCGACACCATCAGACGCAAAGTCGACAGCACCTGCTGCAGCTGCTCCCTCACCTCCAGTGCTCAAAGTTATCCCTGAAGGTGTTCCGCTGTCAGGTACCCGAGCACTTCCCACTATCAAAGAACCACCAGAACTGCCGTCCGACTCTGTCGAGTTACCCCCACCGCCAGAGGTACGGCTGCCTGCCCCTCCCACTGTTGATGATCGTTGACCACTTTTCTCCTTTAGTATTAATTTGGTATATTTAAAGAACGCCATTTTTCCTTCTTGTCTTGCTTGCCTCAGCAGGTGAATCTGATTCTTCTTAATTTCCTGGGATGCCGAACAAAGGTCCTCATTAATGTATATTCCTGTACCCTTGAGTTTCCTGGCATTTCTCATCACTGCTTCACGATCCCCAAAGTTGCTGAATCTTACAACAACTGTTCGAGGACGGGAGTGATCAACTGGTCTTACTCGGTGTGCACGTTCTAGATTCATTGTAGGTAGTTGAAGCTTCTCTTCCAATAGCTTCATTACCGTTGCGGATGTTTGTTCCCAAGTCTCACCAGGCTGTTCTTGAATCCCAGTCATTCGTAAGTTGTTACGACGACTGTAGTCTTCTTGGTAGTTTAGACGTCTTTCGAGTTCATCAATTCTTGTTTTTAAACCTTCAATTATAGTTTTCTTTTCACTGTCTTACTTCCGAAGTGATTTTAATTCACCTTTATAATCTAACACTTCGGCCTGGGTGAACTCCAAACTCTTGATCAGGTCAGCAATTGTTCCTTCCATTGTCTGAATTCTGGACTTCAGTTGTTCGATGATAATGTCCATAGCTGTCCGAAATGTCCAGTCCTGTGCTTCAGAGAGCACATTGATAGCGTCTAAATCCATTGCCGTTGTTTAAAGGAGATTCACACTTCTTAGCACTCCAATATAATGCTTCTGAAGAGTGAGGAAAAGCCAAGATCTTGGAAAACACTTGCCAAGCTAAAGGTAGAGGAGCACCCCAGAGGCACGTGCACTCGCAACCACACCAGGAGTGAGACAGGCTGTGGCAGAAAAGAAGAAAGTATACAATGAATGGATGAGAAATAGGTGCGTGGAAGAAGTTGACAGGTGGATGAGTGAGTTATATGTAGAAAGAAAGAGAGAGGTGAAAAGATTAGTAAGAGAGAGTAAGAAGAGAGTGGATGAGGATTTTGGAAGGAATTTGAGTGTAAAGCGGAGGGACTGTAAGAAAATGTTCTGGAAAGAGGTGAAGAGAGTAAGACAGGGTGGAAGTGAGGTTAGCAGGGAAGTGAAAGTTAAAAATGGTAGATTACTAGTGGAGAAGGGAGAAAAAGTGAGCAGATGGAGAGAACACTTTAAGGAATTGTTGACCATACAGTATGGAAGTAATGCGAGTATAAGTGGCTGGGGAATGGCTGGGAGAAGGATGGAGGTGAGAAGACAGGAAGAAATCAGTAGGATAGAAGATGTGGAAGCAATGACGAAAGTTAAATTGGGGAAAGCCCCAGGAATTGATGGAGTGTGTGGTGAAATGCTGAAGCATGGGGGAAAGACTGTAGTAGAATGGATGTGGAAGATGTGCAGATTGACCTGGGAGGAAGGTAGAGTCCCGGAGGATTGGAAGTCAGGTATAATTAGTCCCTTGTACAAAGGAAAAGGGGAAAAAGAAGTGTATGGTAATCATAGGGACATTTGTCTTCTTAGTATAATAGGAAAAGTGTATGGTAGGATACTTATTGACAGAGTTAGAGAAAGAAGAGAGGAATTAGTTGGAGAAGAACGGGGATGCTTTAGGATGGAAAGAGGTTGTGTAAATCAGATATTCATTTTTAGATCTTTAGTGGAAAAGTTTCTCGAGAAGGGAAAGAAGTTGTATGCGGCTTTCATGGATTTGAAGAAAGCATATGACAGGGTGGATAGACAAGGATTGTGGAAAGTATTAAGAATATATGGAGTAGATGGGAAATTGTTGAATGCTGTGAAGAGTATGTGTGATGGTGCTAAGGCTGCAGTGCGTGTGGATGGTGAACTAAGTGAATTTTTCTCTTTGAAAGTTGGGTTGAAACAGGGATGTGTCATGTATCCATAGTTGTTCAATCTGTACATGGATGGGGTAATTAAAGAGGTACAAGGTAGGGTAGTGGAAGTTCTAGTGGCCCTGGTAAGAGAGGATAGTGTTTGGAAACTCCCTGTACTGTTGTTTGCAGATGATACTGTGTTGTTGAGTGAAGACGAAGGGGAGATGCAAGACTTGTTGGATGAGTTTGGAAGAGTGTGTAAGAAACGGAATCTAAAGGTGAATGTAGGGAGAAGTAAAGTGATGGTCTTTGAGAGAGGTGAAGTCAGTGAATGTACAGCGAGGTTGGATGGTGAGGAATTGGAAAATGTGAGTACGTTTAAGTACTTGAGTAGTGTGATGAGTAAGGATAGAGGTTTGGAGGGTGAAGTGCTTGAAAGGGTACAGCAGGTAAGAAAGGATGCTGGTTCTTTGAAAGCAGTGATAAGAAACAGGGAAGTGAGCATGGAAGTGAAAAAGTTACTACATGAAAGTATTCTGATACCAACTCTAACGTATGGAAGTGAAGCTTGGACGTTGTTGGAAGGACACAAGCCAAGAGTGAGAGCAGTGGAAATGAGTTATTTAAGAGGAACCTGTGGAGTCACAAGGAGAGACAGGCTAACGAATGAGGATATAAAGGAGCGGTGTGGTGTTGATGTGGATGTGATAGGAAGAGTTATAAGGAACACACTGAGGTGGTTTGGCCATGTGGAGAGGATGGAGGGTGAGAGACTGACGAAGAGAGTGTATGTGAGTGAGGTGGAAGGGGGAAGAGGGAGGGGGAGGCCTAGGATGAGATGAAGGGATGGGGTGGAGAGTTATATAAGAGAGGGGGGTTAGAGTTGGGAGCAGGGCAGTGAAATGGCGGGGGACAGGGCGACGTGGAGGCGATTTATTTATGGCCACCCCAAACGGGATTGAGGCGTCTTGCAATATATATATATATATATATATATATATATATATATATATATATATATATATATATATATATATATATATATATTTATATATATATATATATATATATATATATATATATATATATATATATATATATTTATATATATATATGTGTATCTATATTTATATTAATATATATTTATATTTATATTAATAATATTTATGTTTATATTAATAATATTTATATTTATATTAATAATATTTATCTTTATATTTATACATATTATTAATTATATTTATACATATTTATATTTATATCTATACATTTATATATATATATATATATATATATATATATATATATATATATATATATATATATATAAATGTGTGTGTGTATAAATGTAAATATAAATATGTATAAATATAATTAATAATATGTATAAATATAAACATAAATATTATTAATATTAACATAAATATTATTAATATAAATATAAATATATATTAATATAAATATAGATACATATATATATATATATATATATATATATATATATATATATATATATATATATATATATATATATATATATATTGTTACGGAACAGAGAAAGATAATGTACACTTTAAGTGAGAATGCTAAAAATCACCACTGTCCCGTAAAGTTCCAGGTTCAAAACAAAAGAGTTAGGTAAAATTACAAGTTAAAGTTTAATGCTCAAACTAACAACAAAACATTCAGGACTCATAAGGATAATGTAATGGCAAAAACAGGTTAAATATATGGTTAACTGCAATAGCCTCTATTAACACGAAATTAGCAAGAGTAAATTTATCTAAGTCAGCCCTGATAAAATGAGATACCAGATAATACTCAGTGAATGCCAGATAAATAATTACAGATACAAACTATTATCAAAAATGACTGACATAAAGAACCCTACATGAATTACAAAAACTTCACTAGGCCTACAAATTAAACTTATGCTATACAGTACAAGAAAAAATGCAACAACAGTTATACTCAAATTACACACAGCTGCTAGATGGTTGGAGATTTCTTGAGCACTCACAATAATAATATCTGTACAGGGGAGGACAGAGATGTGAACAAAATGAGGAGCAGATCTAAGTGGCAATGATGCAGAGACTGAGCTCATTATATAGGGGCCGGCAGAGCCTGACACAACTTGTAAGAGGGACGCGCAAATGAAGCCATGGGGACATAGAGTTGACAATCCCGCTCTGGACAACAGAGAGAACGACTTACTCTACTATAACGGTAGAAGGGGGGGACTGAGGCAGAACACGCTCGTGATCAAACATGCAGCATACTGTGCGTTAAAATTACACAAAGGATGATGACATCATAGGCTATGTAACACCTCCCCACAAAGAAAAAGAAATTTACAAAGGAAATTTCTTATTACTCTAAAACAATCTGTCTAAAGTCTAGATAATCAATCTGCAATAACATTTTCTTTCCCCTTGACATGTTGTATGTCTAATGAATACTCCTGAAGAAGTAGACTCCATCTTGTCAATCTCTGATTTTATCTTTAAACTTACTAAGGAATTTCAGTGGGTTATGATCGGTATAAATGACTATGGGGTCAAAACCAGAACACAAATAAAATGAAAAATGCTGTAAACCCAAAATCAAGGCCAAAAGCTCTTTCTCAATAGTTGAGTAGTTCTTTTGAGGTGGAGTGAACTTCTTACTGTAATAAGACACAGGATGTTCAATACCCTGATCATCCTCTTGCAGCAAAACAGCCCCAGCTCCTGTATCACTTGCATCAACAGCCATCTTAAAAGGCTTAGCAAAATTTGGAGTAGCGAGCACTGGCTGACTTAATAGAATAGCTTTAAGTTTGTTGAAAGAAGATTCACAGTTATCGGTCCAGACAAATTTAACTCCCTTTTTCAGTAGGTCTGTAAGTGGTGATACAAGAATAGAAAAGTTAAGAACAAATCTCCTGTAATAACCTACCATTCCCAAAAATCTTTGTAGCTCCTTCCTACTTTTAGGTCTGGGAAGATCACTTATAACCTGAACCTTAGCTCCTGGTGGTGCAACATGTCCATCACCAATTACATACCCAAGGTACTGAACTTTAGCTTGACCAAACTCACACTTTGATAAATTAGCTACAAGATTAGCATGAACTAAACGGTCAAGAAATTTACTGACATGGCATAGGTGATCTTTCCAGTTGTCACTGAAGATTAATACATCATCAATATAAACAACACACCCTGCCAAACCCTCTGTTACAACATTCATGAGCTTCTGAAATGTGGCTGGTGCATTCTTCATACCATACGGCATTACAGAACATGCAAAAGCCTTTCCTAGTGTTACAAAACATGAGTTCTCCCTAGCACGTTCAGTCATAGGTACTTGCCAGTATCCCTTTAACAAATCAAACTTACTTATGTACCTAGCCTTTCCGATCTTGTCTATGCAATCTTCCACACGAGGGAGAGGGTAAGTGTCTGTTTTGGTTATCTGATTAACACGTCTGTAGTCGATGCAAAACCTCTGTGACCCACCTGGCTTAGGGACTAGAGTGACAGGAGAACTCCACTCGCTCTGACAGGGCTCAATCATCTTGTGGTCCAACAGGTAGCCAAGCTCCTTCTGGATGAGAGGAACTTTCACTGGGTTCACACGGTAAGGAGGCAATTTAATTGGCTTTGCGTCTTCAACATCGACATCATGCATCAACACAGTGGTTCTTCCTGGAGTAGCACGGAACACTTGCGGGTACTCCTGCAGTAATGCCGAAAACTCCTGCCTTTCCTTGGGTGGTAGATGAGAAAGCTTAGTCTGGAGATCATTCATGATATCAGGATTCTTCCCCAAACTATCACTCAGGCTCATACTGCATGGGAGAGCTTCACTTGCAGACTCGGGTGGAATAGCTACAGTGCAGACTGGATTATTTTCGTCCCGCCTGTGATATAACTTTAGCATGTTGATGTGACATAGTTGCTTGCTCTTTCTACGATCTGGTGTGGCGATGACATAGCTGACATCACTGAGTTTCTTCTCCACGAAATAAGGGCCACTAAACTTGGCTTGAAGAGGTTGCCCATGAACTGGTAGCAGAATCAAAACCTGATCTCCTGGCTGAAAGTGGCGTAACCTGGACTTCTTGTCATACCAAGTCTTCATCTCCTGAGCAGCTCCTAAATTCTCTCTCGCTAGCTGTAAAGCAGTGGACAGCCGTTCTTTGAACTTCATCACATACTCCAGCAGGTTGACGTCATCTTCCTCCGACAGCCAGCGTTCCTTGAGTAGCTTAAGGGGTCCTCTTACTTCATGGCCAAACAGTAGTTCAAAAGGTGAGAAGCCCAGTGATTCATTTGGAGATTCTCTTGCAGCAAACACAACGAATGGAAGACCTTTATCCCAGTCTTTCTGATGTTCCAAACAGTATTTCTTGAGCATCGATTTGAGTGTTTGATGATATCTCTCCAACGCTCCTTGGGTCTGGGGATGGTAAGCTGAAGACGTGATCTGGGTGATGCCAAACTCTTTCAGAGACTGCTTGAAAACGTTTGACATGAAATTACTTCCCCGGTCTGACTGTACCTCCTTGGGCAGACCAAACTTTGTGAAGAACCCTAGCATTTCCTTAACCACGTTCTTTGCTGAGATATTTCTAAGTGGAATGGCTTCAGGATAACGAGTAGCCATATCAATCATGGTCAACACATAAGAAAATCCTGAAGAAGTCTTAGGAAGAGGGCCTACAATATCCACCAACACACGGGTGAAAGGCGCCTCAAAAGGAGGAATGGGAACTAGAGGTGCAACCTTTTCGGTCTGATTACACTTCCCCACAACTTGACAGGTGTGACAAGACTTACAATACCAGGAAACATCCCTGAAGATACCTGGCCAGTAGAAGTGTTTCAAAATGCGTGCCACAGTCTTCCTCACTCCAAGGTGTCCTGCCAAACTGGAATCATGAGACACTCTAATGATATCCTGCCTACAAACACGAGGGATGACAACTTGATGTACAACCTCCCATTCACAGTCGGCTGATGCTGTTGGGGGTCTCCACTTCCTCATAAGTACTCCTGACTTTACATAATAACAAGTAGAAGCACCGGCTGACTCTTCTTCACTGTAAGCAGAGTTAGCTAGACCTTTCAACTCAGGGTCAGCAACCTGCAACTCAACCAACTCTTGACGAGACAAATTATCAACACTACGGGGTACTGCCTCATCTGGTGAGTGGTCCAAATTAGCAAGAAAAGTGTCAGCTAGGATAACATCATCATCATCATTATCCTCTAAATCACCAGTAACTTTAGACTTAGCCCTAGTGACAGCACATGCAGGGAACACATCAGGGACATCACAATCATGGGACGCAGCCACTGGCTCACTAGACAACTGAGGAGCTGGACACACTTGACTTCCACCAATATCATTTCCAAGTAAGAAAGTTACACCTGACATTGGGAGTGTCTCAACCAACCCAACCATAACGGAACCATTAACAAAACCAGACTCTAAATTCACTCTGCACAGAGGAACAGAGAAGTAATTATTCCCTACACCTTGTAAGATTACAGTTTCATCAGAGGAATTAAAATTAGAGCCTAGAACACTGGTCAGCATAAGGGATTGGCAAGCACCTGTATCACGATATATTTTAACTGATTTCCTGTCATTACTGTCCAGAGGACTGACAAAACCATCAGACAGGAAATTAGCACATGAACTCTTGAGAGTGTCACCCACGTTACTGCTCAAAAGAGGAGCTCCATCATGAGAATTTAAGTTACCCCTCAAAGCAGGTTCAGTTAACTCAGTTAAAGAATTCTGGGAACTTTCAAGAGTGGACACTAGACCAATTGACTGAATATTTAAAGACTCCTTTTTGTTCACATCACGCTGTCTCCTGAAACATCTCTCCGTAGTATGACCAAGCTTACTACAATAAGTACATTTACTTTTCTGAAATCTAGAGGTGAAGCTGGTATTTACTTCCTGAGAAACATCATCCTTATTCTCTTTCCTGTTACCTGTACTCTGAGTAGAGGCAACGTACTTACTCTCAGCTTTCCCTTTTTCTCTAGAATATCTTTTGTGAGTGAGAACATACTCATCAGCTAAAACTGCAGCATCAGACAAATTATCTATTCTTTTCTCATCAAGATATAGGCTTACATCTTTATAAATACACCTTTTGAAATCCTCCAGCAAAATCATCTGCTTAAATTTACCAAAATCAGAATCCACATTCTTAGAATTTAACCACTGCTCTAACAGATCTTCTTTGATTTTTGCATACTCAACATGGGATTGCTTATCTTGCTTGTAAGTTGTCCTAAATTTTACTCTATAGGCTTCAGGAACAAGCTCATAGGCCTTAAGAATCAAGCTCTTAACTACATCATAATTATCAGATTGATCCTGAGGCAAAGATGCATAAGTTACTTGAGCTTTACCGGTGAGAACAGTTTGAAGGAGTACTGTCCAATACTCCTTAGGCCAATTAAAACCTGTAGCTACCCTCTCAAACAACTGAAAATACTTCATTAAATCAGATTCATTAAAAGGAGGGACAAGTTTAACATTTTTAGCCACATCAAAATCATCAGAGCTAGATGATCCAGTTCCACCTTGTTTCATGCGATACTCATGGTCTGCCTGAATCCTGGCAAGTTCAACTTGTGCCTCAGCCTCCTTAGCTTGTGCTTGAAATTCAGCTTCCTTCACACGAGCCTCCTGCAGGGCTAGCTGTAACTTAGCTAATTCAATCTGCGTTTGCTCATTTCGAGGAGTTACATTAAACAAGCTTTTATTAATCATGCCAACAATTTGATCTTTAGAATGATGAGAGTGAACTGCAATTCCCAATTGTTGAGCAACAAGCTTAAGTTCATTCTTTGTTCTGTTTTCTATATCACACACTGTTTGCACATTTGACAAAAAATCTTTGGCTTCATCAAGTGTAGAAATAGTAGCCATCATGAATATATCACAGTCACAAAATATCAAACAATATCCTTATGATAATATCCTGAATATCCTGATATGAGGTCGCCAAATTTATGTTACGGAACAGAGAAAGATAATGTACACTTTAAGTGAGAATGCTAAAAATCACCACTGTCCCGTAAAGTTCCAGGTTCAAAACAAAAGAGTTAGGTAAAATTACAAGTTAAAGTTTAATGCTCAAACTAACAACAAAACATTCAGGACTCATAAGGATAATGTAATGGCAAAAACAGGTTAAATATATGGTTAACTGCAATAGCCTCTATTAACACGAAATTAGCAAGAGTAAATTTATCTAAGTCAGCCCTGATAAAATGAGATACCAGATAATACTCAGTGAATGCCAGATAAATAATTACAGATACAAACTATTATAAAAAATGACTGACATAAAGAACCCTACATGAATTACAAAAACTTCACTAGGCCTACAAATTAAACTTATGCTATACAGTACAAGAAAAAATGCAACAACAGTTATACTCAAATTACACACAGCTGCTAGATGGTTGGAGATTTCTTGAGCACTCACAATAATAATATCTGTACAGGGGAGGACAGAGATGTGAACAAAATGAGGAGCAGATCTAAGTGGCAATGATGCAGAGACTGAGCTCATTATATAGGGGCCGGCAGAGCCTGACACAACTTGTAAGAGGGACGCGCAAATGAAGCCATGGGGACATAGAGTTGACAATCCCGCTCTGGACAACAGAGAGAACGACTTACTCTACTATAACGGTAGAAGGGGGGGACTGAGGCAGAACACGCTCGTGATCAAACATGCAGCATACTGTGCGTTAAAATTACACAAAGGATGATGAAATCATAGGCTATGTAACAATATATATATATATATATATATATATATATATATATATATATATATATATATATATATATATATATATATATATATAATCATCGTCATCATCATCAGCCATAACTAGTACGCTGCTGAACAAAGGCCTCCCCCAACCTTTTGCACGATTCCCTTGACTGAGCCAATCTTTGCCACGTTTTCCTTGCAAATTTCTCAATCTCATCTCTCCATCTCTTGTCTGGCCTTTTTCTTGTACGCTTACATTCTCTTGGTGTCCAGTCCTTCAGCTTCTTACTCCATCGGTTATCCCTTATTCTTGGTATATAAATATATACATAAATATAGATAGATAGATAGATAGATAGATAGATAGATCATCATCATCATCATCCTGACCTCCTTTCCCACACTAGGGCATTGTGAAATGTAGCAATGTCCATACAACCCAAATTTGTCCAGTCCAATGTGACACACTTTCATTCACTCAGCATTCAAGCCCCGGGATCCAGGCTCCATCGGATACGCCAAAAACATTCATCACGTTCTGTAGCCTCACATGAACTTATCAGATTGAGTCAATCCGGATGATGCCACGTTAAAATGCGGTGTCAAATCCCTGATCACGCACTTCTCACAATATTCATCCAGCCAGCTCGATTTCTTGTCAGTTCCCTAGCCTCACCTACTTCCAAACCACTCTTCCTGACACACTCATGCACCATATCTCTCCACCTTCTCCTTGGCCTACCTCGCCTCCTCCCTCCTTCAACTTCGCTCAGATATATCTTTTTCACCACTCTATTGTTATCCAGACTCTCCACATGACCATTCCATCACAGTACACTCTCTTCAATTATGGTGTCCACAGACTTCATCACTGCATATATTTCATGAATCACATTATTTCGTATCCTATCCACCCTCTGTCCTCCACATACATTCCTCAGCAGTCCTATCTCCACTGCTCTTACTCTTGACTTTTCATTTTCATGCCACACCATAGTCCCACATCTATCTGTTAAGGCTGACACTAACACTCCCTCACATAAGCCTCATGCAGCTGCAACACTGAAACCTCTATTTCTTATCAAGGCCTTCACTGCACCAGCCACCTTTCTTCCCTGTGTCACTCTTCTTTGAGCTTCCTTTGCACATTTTCCTCTCTTTTCTTTCATTTGAACTCTCTCACTAATTCCAGTCTCTCTCCATTCACTGTAATATTGCACTGGGAGTCAACTTCTCTCTCAATACCCATCACTTTACTCTTTTCTGCATTCTACTCTCAAGGCACAACGCTCACAGACATCAGCAAAACTCTCCACTAGCCTACCAAGCTCTTATCTGGTACTTGCAAACAGCAGTGCATCATCAGCATACAACAGATTTGAATATTCCATCCATCGCCATTCATTACCAGTGCCATCCATCTCTCTATTACTCGTGTTTTTACTACTCTCATCATCCCATCCATACACATATATTGAATGACAATGGGGATATCACACACCCTTGTCGCACGCCCACACCGATTGTGAACCATTCACCTAGATGTCCATAAACCCTTACACATGCTTCACTTTAATCACAGAAACTCGTGACGGCACCTAGCAAGTTACCATCTACACCGTACATGCGCAAAACTTTCCACAGTCCTCTGTCCACTTTGTCGTATGCATTTTCCAGATCCATGAATGCCATAAACACCTTATGGTCTTTCTCACAAGCGTTCTCTGCTATCTGTCTCACTGCAAATATTTGATCCACGCATCCTCTGCCACTCCTAAAGCCCCCCTTTTCATCACTCACTAGGACTGATGATATTTCTCTTACTTTCTCTATAATATTTCTTCTATATACCTTCCCTACTACACTCAATAAACTTATGCCACGATAATTCTTGCACTCACTCCGCTCACCTTATTTTTGTTCAGTGGTACTATTGGGGCCAGGAGTTGTTAGCCACCCTCGTCTAGCCAACCCGTGTATGTGGCAGCGTCGCATTCACGAGCGCAGAAGTTGCCTTCGATGCATTTCTGTCGAAAAATATCCCTTCAGCTTTGGGCTTGTGCAAAAGGATAAAGCAACAGTAATATTCACTTTGAAGGTTTGACTCTGATAACACGAATATATCATACTGATTACTGAATAACTTGTTTCTCGTATAGAGCCAAGCAAGTGACAAATATGTATATTTGGGTCCACTCCACAACTTTCTGAAGGTTTGAACCAGCGAACACAGAGTGAACAAGTTCAAAGCATTCACTTGTTACCAGGAGAAAGAGAGAGAGAGAGAGAGAGAGAGAGAGAGAGAGAGAGAGAGAGAGAGAGAGAGAGAGAGAGAGAGAGAGAGAGAGAGAGGTTTTTGTTTGAATTAGTTTATTACGCCAAAGGCGTCAGTCCAATGTACAAATCATCGACAAATTGACGTTAATAACATCAGAATCAATTAGTCAAAAGTAGTAATTAAAAAAAAGAAAAAAATTAACAGTAACACATTAGAGGATTATGGCAAAGATTTGTATGTACAGCAAATAATGTGAGGCAGGACCAGCCAGCATGGCAGCATTCTCAGCACCCACCAAAACGTGGGTATCGAGCGAGAAGATTGTCACCCAGCAGCAGATACTGACAGATATCCACCAGCGGCCGTCCTCGGGGCAGCAAACCTTCAACTTGAGGGCAGTGCAGACAGTAGTGTTCCAGTGTATTACTGTTGCGGGCGTAACACAGGAGGCACGAGGTGAAGTGGGGTGCATCCTCCAACGCTGTGACTTGCCACACTGACCTGTAGCCGAGGCGTAACCTGGAAGCCACCACGTTGTGCCTCCTCACCCTGAGTCCCCGACGACGGTACTTGTAGCGGTGGTGGCAGAACGCATCATAATGTTGGATGGAGACGCTGTTGGCTCTCTGACGGTCTCTGTGATGGCTGATGGAATTGAAGGTATGAGCACGGACCCTGGATAGGTATCAGGAGAATGAGGGTGAAGGACCAGCACCACGGGCAGGTAGTCTACAGGCAGCTTTCGCTAAGTTATCAACACTCTTACTGTGAATAATGCCTATATGGGAGGGAATCCACAAAAACTTTACTGTCAGTGCAGGTTGAAGGACTAGGGCCAAAAAGGACAATATTCTATGCACAACAATGTCATTCAGTTTAGGGAAGGAAAGAGACTGAAGGGCAGACTTAGAATCACAAATCACCAAACCATTAAGACCACGTTGACAGAGGAAACTGACTGCATCCAGTATGCCACACAACTCACAGTAAGTGGAACTGGCGGGGGCTGGGAGTCTGTGACCCACCCATCCCCCTGGTGGTGGACCGACTTCAGGGGAGAAGACAGCACACCCTGCTGAACCATCTGGATGCAGGGACCCATCTGTGTAGAAGTGGTTCAGTGTGGGCTCCAAGGATGACACCATAGCAATTGCCTCCAGCGCCGGCTGTCTTTGTAGAGCAGGCAAAGCCGTCTTGAAGGTGGGGGTGTAGTGAACCGATGGGGCGGGAATCATCCACGGTGGAGGACAAGGAAAAACTTCAGCCTTTGGAATGTCGATGTTTAGCCTCTGAATGAGAGAATAGACAGCCTTAATGAGGACACGGCCGCCAGCCTGAAGGGGAGGTACACGTGGGCGGGGCTGCAAGGCATTTCTAATTATAGTGGAATAGTGGGGGACAACTTGAGGGTAATGGAGACATTTAAGAGTGACACGTGTAACTGTTGAATAAATTCTGTCGATAATGGATGGCAAATTCAGTTCAGTTTGCATATTGACAATCCTTGTAGACATTGGACAGCCCAAAATTACTCTCATTACTTTACTTTGAAACATCTCAAGGGGTTGCAGGGATGACAGGGGAAGCTGACTTAAAGCAGGAGAGAGGTAATCTATAACAGAACGGATGAAGGTAATATAAATGGTTCTAGCCACAGGGATGGAGATTCCAGTAGTGTTGTTGACGAGCCACTTGAGGGGAGAGAGGCGCTTTTGTAGCCTATGCAAAAGATCCTGAATGATGGGATGAGTGTGCTGTGCCCGAGTGGCGTGGGGGATGGAGACCAGTGCACCCAGGTAGAGGTACTCTCTGCAAAGAGGCACGATGCAGTGACCGACGGTGAAAACTGGAAGCAGCTTCGGGTTCCGGAGCATAAAGATTCTGTTTTTTCTGTTGATATAATCAAACCACAGTCAGAGGCAGATATAGAAAAGGAGGTGAGCAACTGCTGGAGATTGTGTGGGGATGTAGAGTGTACACATATGTCGTCAGCATAGCAGGTGATGGTGGTACCAGGGATGTCAGGTAACCTTGAGAGTAGTCGGTGCATTAAAACATTGAATAAGAAGGGACTAAGAACACCACCCTGAGGAGTTCCTAAATTGAAGGCTTTTGTAGAGCTGTACGTACCCTTGAAAAGGACCTGGGAGGACCTGTTGGTGAGATATCCTCGTACCCACTTCAATAGTCGTCCTCTGATGCTGAAGTCCACCAACTGATCGAGGATAATGTCCCTATTGGCAACATCAAAGGCGCTCTTCAGATCAATGAAGGCAACCACACTGTTCAGGGAAAGGCAGGAATATAATTCTAGGAGGCAGTGGTGTGTGCAGCGCTGTGGGAGGAAGCCAAAGTGTCTGTGAGACAATACGGATTCTAGCCTGAACATGAGACGAGTGAGCAATATCTGCTCCATCACCTTGCTGAAACAAGAGGTTAGGGAAACTGGCCTAAACTCGTCTGTGCCAGGCTTGGGGATGGGTACGATGGTGCAGCAGGTCCAAGCAAAGGTTGAACCCACTCCCTTACCAACCATCCTGCCCACCCCTCCTTGGTGATGCACCGAACTACCACACCCACCAGTTCAACCTCACTCACCCCACCCACCAGTTCAACCTCACTCATCCACCCAACAGTTCAACCATACTCACCCCACCCACCAGTTCAACCTCACTCACCCCACCCACCAGTTCAACCATACTCACCCCACCCAGCCAACCTCACTAACCACAACCACCCAACGAACTGACTACCCCCCCCCCCCAATATACACACGAGAGAGAGAGAGAGAGAGAGAGAGAGAGAGAGAGAGAGAGAGAGAGAGTAGTGGGTGCAGGGGAATTTTAGAGGAATGAGGTGGGGAAATGAGAGAGAGAGAGAGAGAGAGAGAGAGAGAGAGAGAGAGAGAGAGAGAGAGAGAGAGAGAGAGAGAGAGAGAGAGAGAGAGAGAGAGAGAGAGAGAGAGAGAGAGAGAGTAGTGGGTGCCTGGGAATTTTAGAGGAATGAGGTGGGGAAATCAGGTGCTCAGCATAGTTAAACAGGGATTTTTCCTTTGTTTCGGTTGGCTTTCTATGCCTAAATGACTAAATGAAGGTAAATTAGGAAATATAATAACTGGATGACGAAGTGGTAATAGGGTGTGGCTAATGGTTGTTTGGTCCAAGGTGTGCAGTGGTAAGCCTAATTCCAGGCAACGGTCGCTGTTAAAAGTTGGATATTGTAAGTCCCATTTATTGTAAATATCTCCATGTATGTTTGCAGTGCGTTTATGTCCCGTTGGACTTATTTTCACCCCAGGAATATTTTTATCAATGGACATTTTCACCACTCGGAACAAAATCCCCCAGGGACCTATTTTCCTTCATGACTATTTTTTTTTTTGTCAGAGACGCCTACTTCTCTACGAAAACCTATTTTCCCATGAACTAATTTTCCCCATTGATGCATATTCTCCCCACAGACCAATTTCTCCGTCGACCTTGAACCTCTGCATGGATACAGGTTTCCTACATGGACGTATATCATGGACATATTTTCACAATGAACCTATTTTCCCAATAAACCTGTTATCCGACGTGGTTATATCACCCACTGATGTGTGCAGTTGAAACACAGACCTCTTAACCAACAGACGTATTGCACGATGGACCTGTTGTAACCCACTGGATATATATACCTACTTCAGCATGATTCCAGAATAATATCCCCTGTGGACCGATTTTCACACACTGATCTATTCCCAACTCGGACGTATTCACTCAAAGGACCTAATCCCAGAGGCCTGTTTTCCCACAATCTGTCCTTCCACCTACACACCCACCCATCAACGCACATACCCACAACCTTACTCAGCACAGTATCTCTCAAAACTAGGACGACATAAACCCGTCTTTTGTGTTATCCTACAGGTAGCCCCACCACCCACCCCACTTAATGCACGAACCCCACTCCACCCCACTTAACCAGCCCAACAACCCTTTCCCTCCCTCTCGCCCACCCACTCCACCTAATCCGCCTGTGAAACCACCAACCTACACTAACCAATCCACCCACCCAGTCCGTCACCAACTTACCAACCCGCATACCATGCTCCACAAGTCGGATGACTCGCAATTCAACACACAAACACACACACACACACACACACACACACACACACACACACACACACACACACACACACGCACACACACACACACACACACACACACACACACACACACACACACACACACACACACACACACACACACACACACGCACACACACACACACACACACACACACACACACACACACACACACACACACACACACACACACACACACACACACACAGGCGGGGTGGATTTCCTTACAAGATGAGTCTCACCGCCTAACTCAGTCGGTAGAAAATAGTACTCTTTACAGGGAGGTTGCCAGGCCGTAGATAATGGCCTTCATTCCGGCTACATACACATTATTTTATGCGATAGGAGTAAATAACGTGCTCGAGCTAAACAGGGAATTTTTCCTTTGCCTGATGACGAAGAAGTTTATTTATCCAGGATAACGTCTCGTCGGACAAAATGAAAGATGGGTTTTATTCTGGGTAACGCCAGTTGACTTTGTCAAATCATTAAGCAGGCCTCGTAACTTCTGTTAAATGCCTTATGTTCGCATTTTTTTACTCTGGTAGTTAGCACCTGGAGATTTTTAGCAAACTCATGAGTATTTTTCTCATTAACTGGATATTCCTCTCTTGACAGAGGCAAATTACTTTCTTAATTACAGCTTTTTCTTAAATCAACAGCATTTATCCCCTAATTCATTATTCCTACGATAGCAATCCTTGAAAAAAAAAAAAGAAGAGCGTTTATCACAAAGCAAGATGAAAGAAATATTCATACTATGATCTGTTTTCAGTGGAGCACAGGAATCCATGGTTTCTCATCCCTTGCATTTCGCTGCGCCAGTCTGCCTCCACCTTGACCTCATTCTCCAAAATTCGCAGGCGCCAACCATACACGCTCTCTCTCTCTCTCTCTCTCTCTCTCTCTCTCTCTCTCTCTCTCTATCTATCTATCTATCTCTCTCTCTCTTTCTCTCTCTCTCTAACAAATGAATGTTTCGAACTTGTTCACTCTTTGTGTCCTCTGATTCAAATCTACAGTACGGGAAGTCCAGGAGTGAAATCAAAGAAACATATTTAAGTCACCTGTTTAGTAATTTTTGAGAAAAAATAGTTACTAAATAATAAATGTGATATATTGGTATTATCAGACACAAACCTTCAAATTAAATATTACTATTCCTATATCAATTAGTACAAGCCCAAAGCTGAAGGGATATTTTTTGACAGAAATTCATCGAAGGCAACTTCTGTGCTCGTGAATGCGACACTGCCACATACAAGGGTTGGCTGGACGAGAGGGATTAACAACTCCTGGCCGCAATAGTACAATTACTGCCTTTATTCACTCTGCAGGCACAGTTTCACTCATCCACCTTCTTACATATCTCCAACAAGCACTTCATTCCACTCTCTCTGCTACACTTATGTATCTCTGTATACACCTCATCAGCCCCAGCTGCTTTGCCATTTTTCAGCCGCTTCACAACACTCTTCACCTGTGCGAGTGTCACGTCTCCTGGTACTGCATTCCTTCTCTGCACATCCGCAAAACCCATCATATTTACAGCCGCTCTGCCCTTTCTATGCCCATTCATCAGGCCTTCAAAATATTCTTTCCATCTGGTCCTTACTTCATCCCATTGGGTTAAGAATCTCCTACCTACACCCTTCACACCATCACAGATCTTTCCGCTTTCGCTTCTACATTTACACACACACACACACACACACACACACACACACACATATATATATATATATATATATATATATATATATATATATATATATATATATATATATATATATATATATATATATATATATATTGTGTGTGTGTGTGTGTGTGACCTATCCCTTCCTCTCTTTACCTCGCCACGTTATTTGCGTCAATTGTTTTACTTAACATCTCATTTTCCATCCTCTCCACATGGCCAAACCATCTCATACGATGCATATTTCATGTAGGTAAATGGCACATTAAGGCAACACTTTGGCTGTGCATTATCCATACATCCATATTTGGTTTAACATTTTCTAATGACTTCGTCATCTTATACATTGACTTAAGAAACTTCATTCTCAGAATTACGCACACCAATGTTTTTTTTTTTTTTTTTTTCTGTTAAAGGGTTTGAAAGGTCAGATTATTTATTTCCAGTTTTGCTGAAAAGTTTCTGGTTGATTTACTTAAATTTTTGTCTCCATTTTTGTCCTGGCAAACTTTCGAGTGGTAACCATAAACTAAAGCTTGTTGGCTAGCACCTCGAGGTACAGTGTGTCACCTTTTTTCCCACACAGATGGCCACAGTACGATTACCCAGACACTGTCGTCACTGGTTAGTGGTCCATTGAGCGGGCATGACCTCCTGATGGTAAGTGACGAACACAGCCAGCATTTCCTTGACGTGAGTCAGGTGGTGGTGGCGGCGGCTGGAGCCTCCCTCACGCCTGTCTTCCTCGCCACCCAGTACTCACTCCTCCACACCTCCACTCCCTCACACCACACCAAAGGGTCCCATCTCACCGCCATAATCATCTTCCACCGTGACCCCACCGCCTTCCTCCTCCTCCTGGTGGATAATAAAGACTGGAACCCCAGTTACCTCGTCCTTTTTTGTCTCAACCCACACCTCAACACCACATCACTAATTGTTCAGCCTGTCGTCCAGCGCTCGGAGTTCATCTTGTTGCTGCAGCCACAAGTAGGACGTCAATACTTCATCGCCTACACCAGTTTACCAACAAGCACTAGGGCACCTTTGGGAGTGTGGAGCCCCGAGAAATTCGACACCAGACACGCACTCTTCCCTGATCGTTTCAGGAACTTTGGTGGTAGGGTTTTAAAGGTACCAGTCTCCTGCTATGATGAACCATACTTGTACTTTGGAAAGGACGGGAAATGTGGTGGCGGAAACTCGGACGCGCTTCAGGTCATTGGTGACAAATACAACTTCACTCATAAAATCACCCTCTTCGACACAGTTGAATGGGGAATAAAGGAGAATGGAACCTGGAATGGGATGTTGGGTGATATGATGTATAATAATAAGGACATAGTGATCAGTTCATTCAAGCTTAGCACGGACAATTTCAGTGACTTCGACGTCGTTTATCCCTACTGGCGACTCAGCATTGCAGTTCTCCTTCGCATACCATCGCCCATACCCAAATGGAGGAGTATCTTGTACCCCTTCTCTGCTATGTTATGGTGCCTCACCCTGGCTTCCACCATCGCTGCTGCCTCTCTGCTCTCCTGCTTACTCCACTACCTCCACCACCTCACTGACCCCACTGACATCGTTCTCAAGGTGATTAACATCGTCGATCTGCTACGACAATTCGTGTAGCTGATAATGTTTGCATTTTATTTACATTCCCTTTGGCATACTGGCTGCCAAAGTTTTGCTTTGACTGTTGTATAAGTTGCACTGTAATGGAAAAGACACTCATTGAAATGTGACAGTGTGATGACTGAAAGTACTGTCATTTTGAAACATGAGTTACTGAGCGAGATGTCGTCTCTATGGAATAAATTTTATACTTAAACATAATGTAAGCTTTTAAATTATTTTGTAATTCTTGAGCATAACCTCTGTGGAATTATTTTCTCATTCCATCGTATGAATTTGTATACGAAGTTAAGAATGACCTTCAGTTTATTTGTTTGACAATCTAATATACTAAATATGTGTCCCCACAATGGCAGAAGTTTTCATGATGCATATTATAACAGTCTTTATTACACACAATAATTTCACATAATTGAGAATAACTTTAAATGGAAGATTAAAATGTATTTATATTATAATTAATTATACTTGAAGACCCAGGTGTTTTGTGAAATTATATTAAATCAGTTCATGAATTAGTTTTAACTTAGCAGAGCATAAATGTATAACATACGGAAATGAAACAAAATCGACTCTATTCGTACAATTTGTTTTTGAAGTTATGAATTCATACAGTTATAATGAAGAATCAACAAATGTTATTGCAAATAATCACAGCACATGTATTATTTCCCCATGCCAGGTCCCTGCTGACACACTAAATACACACCTTCAGCCGAATGGATCTCTCCTGAAATTAATAAAATCATTTAACTGTACACAAAAAATCGAAGGAAATGTTCTCCAAGCAAAGGCGTGAAATATTAGAAGTCAGTTACAGTCGCAAACTGGCTGCAAATCCCTCTCATTAGTCTCAAGACAAACAGGTGAACGGACAGTTATGATCATCACTCTGTATCGCTTTAGTGTAGGACAAAGAAGAGGCCTAACTTTTACCACTGCAGCCTAGTGATATTAAACTCGTTCCATCACAACAGTCTGGATTCACACACATACGGTCAACTGTCTCTCGGATGACCTAAAGCGGTGGTGTCTACACCGTGGGTCCACCACCCAGAGGCTATCGAAGTGGAGGACAAGGACAGCATGGGGGCCAAACCACCGCAACCCCCTCCCGGCCTCTTACGGGGTCCGAGAACCTGGGAGTGACTTTGGTCGCCCGTGCAAGTACCACATCTCTCAACACAACACATACAACAACACTTTTTTCAACACCAAGCAATGACTCCCCGGCGGTCATTTCTCGAAGACTTCTTCTAGCTGGTGACACTGGGAGCAATCCAGGACCCATCAATAAATACACATGTCCAGCATCCTGAAAACCTATCACTTCCAGCCGACAGGCAAAAGGTTCAGTTCAGTGCAATTCCTGCAAGATTGGGATCCATTACACCTGCACAACGCTTGCACCCAGAGAATATTACACAAACACCTGGACCTGTTCCTTTATGCTCCTTGCCCTCATCCACTAACCCCCCCACCAACCCCTCTCCTACTTCCTCCACACCACTTCAGCCTGACCCACCGATCCATCCCACGCCGTGCAATCCCCCAACTCTTCACATTCCACCCCAGTCTAATTCATTCCAACCCTTATATCCATCACAGCCCTCTCCAACTCCTCCCTATCCACCCACACCCCCATTTCCCCCCCGTGCTCTAGCACCCAATACACATCGTTCACACAACATTAACATTCATCAATAAACATAGATAGCACAAACACCAAAAAACAAGAACTCACACAACTCATCAAACAACAAAACATACACATTGCCATCTTCCATGAAACAAAACTACGCAGAACGCAAAAAACACCTACATTTCATAATTTCACCACCATTAGACAAGACCAGGCCGACTGTGGTGGTGGTGGACTAATCATCCTGTTACACCAATCCATCAACTTTTCAGATACTAGTGCACACACATTATCAATTCTTCCCACACATGACACCACAACAGATAGAGGCAGTTAAAATACGCACTGGTAACAACGTACACATGACAATCGCAAATACATACATTCCTCCCCAATCATCCCTCACAGTACCACACAATTATTCTCCTCAAATACACCACATCACTAACATACCCAACATCATCCTGGGTGATGATTTCAATGTCAAGGCGCCGGGCTGGCATGTCAACAACACTAACACAGACAGAGGGCTGGTACTACAATCCCAAACAGATAATCTTTTCATCCTCAGCAAACTCCATGAACAAACCCATATCCCACACCAAGCCCTCTTCTTCCCATCATCCCCAGACATCACCGTTTGCTCCCCAAACCTCGCCCCATCAACATCCTGGAGAGTCGTCAGAACCCTTGGATCTGACCACCTCTCAGTCTTCATCACTACCAAACCAGAATTACCCCAGATGGCCACAGAAACACATACACAAGTTATAAGAGGGCCAACTGGGATGCCTTCACAACTGAAACAGAACAACGGTTTGAAACATTAAACAGTACATCCATCACAAACATCAACACCGCTGTGCACACTTTCAATATATTTAATGAAAATGCAGGTAAAAGACACATCCCTTGAGGCAACAGAAAGAGACACAACCGAAACTTCACACCAAAAATTCAAGACCTCATCAATCAACACGACACACTGCAACACTCCTCAACCCCACATACACAAGACACTGTACAACAAACACAAGAAGTCAAAACTCAAAGAAACAATAAAATATCAGAACAGCAAACACTAAATTGTAATAATTATCTCCAAACAATTGATCACAAAACAAACACCAGAAAACTCTATAAAAGACTAAACAGCGTCAGACTCTCCAACAGCAGCATTACGCAATCACATACTACCATCACAACAACAGACGCCATACCCTCAAACAGACAACAATCAAACACTCTCATCAGTCACTTTTCACATGTCAGCCGTCTAAATCCCCATCGCGACGATCTTCGTGTCATCCGACGCATGAGATGGTTCCCCACAGACCCAGACTTCGCACTTTTCAGTCACAACCAGACAAAGCACATCATTAGCAACCTTAGGCACTCATCTGCCTGTGGACCAGACAACATAAGCAACATACACCTTAAACACCTTGGACCACGAGGCATACAAGCACTCACCAACATATCATACTACAGCTACTCGCACAATGTAATACCCAACATCTGGAAGCATGGCACTATCATCACTATCCCCAAACCCAACAAAGACTCCACGTTACCTTCCTCACACCGCCCCATCACACTCCTCTGCACCCCCTCAAAAGTCAGTGGACGACTGGTATTACAGCTAGTTACACCTCACATCCCTCTAGCCTCATCACAACATGGTTTTAGGCCGCTATCATCCCCAAACATTTTTCTTACAGACTTTACACAGAAAGTTCTTGGTAGCATCAATTCATCTAGGCCATAACACAGAACACTCCTAGTCCTACTGGACATTAGCAAAGGTTTTGATGCCATCCCACGCCACAACCTCACAAACAATATATCCAACACAAATATGCACAATGACACAAACAGATAGCTGGCAAACTATTTAGCAGGCAGATGTTCAAATGTAACATTTACTGGTCAGTCATCAAACATCAGAAACATCACAAACGGCATCCCCCAAGGATTTGTTTTGTCCCCTACACTCGTTAACCTATACCTGCACAAGTAACACGCCCGTCTAGCAGCAAACTCTCATACCTTTTCAGTCCAGCTCTCTAATGCAAGAGTTAACCATTACTCCCAATCCTTCATTTATACAACAGGTCAACTCTGGAACTGTCTTCCTCTGTATTTCCTGCTTTGTATGATCTCCAGTTTTTCAAACGCAGTGTGTCCAGGCGTCTAGAAATGATCGGATCTTGAATTTGGCTCTCTCTTGTATTTTGTTTTTCTCCTGGAAGGAACAGTGACTGCGGGCTCGTGGCCTTTGGTTCCTTCATCCTAGCATTAAAAGAAATAATAATAAAAAAATAAAAACACATACCTTCCCATGCGGATGACATAACCCATACACCAAAACGCAAACACAGCTGCACACCTCCTCCAACCTTACCTCAACACACTACATGAATGGTTCGCCACAAACAGACTCAAAATAGCCCCAGCCAAATCTGCAGTGACACTTCTCTCAAACTGGACAGCAGAGCACAGTTGCATTCCACACCTCACCATAAGTAATACATCCCTACCACACACACACACACACACACACACACACACACACACACACACAGACAGACAGACAGACACACACACACACACATAGACACACACACACACACACACACACACACACACACACACAAAATCCTTGGTGTAACGTACATCAGTGTCATTTAAACAACAGATCACAAATATTAAAGGTAAATTAACACCAAGAATCAGCGCCTTAAGGTTACTTGAAAAGACAACATTTGAACACAACATAGAAACCACCATCACAGTATACGAACAGTAATTATATTCAGTGATGAATTATGGATGCCGAGCTTGTTCTAACCTCGCTAAAATACACTACAACACCCTACAGACGATACAGAACAAGGCCCTAAAAATAATCACAGGCTACACATCTACTACACCTAGAGATCATCTACACCGAGAAACCAAATTCCTCAAAGTCAAGGATCATCAGGACATGAGAGGCACACAAATTTTTGCCACAACCTCCACAAACTCACACCATCCACTACAGTAAGTGGCAGCACATCCACACACACCAAGGAACATCAAAACACCCACCACACGATATCATACACAAATACTTTCATTTCTCCTCCCTCGTCCGCCTCAAACCAGCTTCCAGAAGACTATCCATGCCCAAATCATTCGTCGCTCCTTTCAATCAGTTAAAGACAACACACAGCTGCATGCACGGTCTCCTGCTATTCGTCCTCCTGAATCCTCGCCCCTTCGTGAGGACAGGGTCCAACTGGCCAGGCTGAAATGTGGGCATCATCCAGCCCTCTTGAGATATCAGAAGAGACTGGATGACTGTCGCTGACGCCTGTCCACAATGCAACACAGCACCTCATACAACGCACATTATGGTGTGATGATTTCGAGTAAATTGTCTCAGCAATTTGGCAGTGTTGTGCACAATCGCCTCCGCCAACTACACAACATACTCTCCTTGAGAGCTCTTTGGAAAAGCCTAGTCTCGGCCCTGGACTTCCTTAGGGAATCGGGGCTGTTCTGCCTAGGGAACAACAACTACGGTACTTCTGCACTTCCCTTTCCCCTTTCCTTCCTGTAAAAAAAATCCTAGTTACGAGAAGGTTTTGATCGGAGAAGTTATTTGGCCATGCACGAAGATCAAAAGACGTGTGAAGATTTTGAACTCCCGTTTCCTTGTATTTCCTGCGTGAACGAAGCCATTTTACTACAGAAAATTGGTCATAAGTTTCTCAGTAAGTCTGGACCCAGGCAGACAAATTCAAGGATGTTATACATTAATCTAACTTCAGTGTGGTTGCCACTCTGATGTATTAGCTATCTAACTGTTATCTGTAATAAGAAATATATCGTCTGTCTATGTTACACTTTTGTGTGAGGGAAAAAAAGCTGTAAACCTTGATGACCTTTTTGCATTTGAGAACCATAATTGTACGTCATCTAACCAGAATTACCATTTTAGTGTGTTTCAGTTTACTTTCTCGAACTGTGACAGGATCAAATGCAGAACTCTATATTTCTGATCCAAAAGTTACGCAGAATGGAAAGGACTGTTAATATATCTATCTATCTATCTATTGCCAGACGCCTCAATCCCGTTTGGGGTGGCCACAAACAAATCGCCTCCAAGTCGCCCTGTCCCCCCGCCATTTCACGGCCCTGCTCCCAACTCACACCCCCCTCTCTCATATACCTCTCCACCCAATCCCTCCATCTCATCCTCGGCCTCCCCCTCCCTCTTCCCCCCTCCACCTCACTCACATACACTCTCTTCGTCAGT
Organism: Coenobita brevimanus; assembly: GCF_032717465.1. NCBI lineage: Eukaryota > Metazoa > Arthropoda > Malacostraca > Decapoda > Coenobitidae > Coenobita > Coenobita brevimanus. The sequence continues at coordinate 38,666,464 of NC_136997.1, read as the reverse complement.
CTTTCACCCTCCATCCTCTCCACATGGCCAAACCATCTCAGTGTGTTCCTCATAACGCTTCCTATCACATCCACATCCACACCACAACGCTCCTTTATATCCTCATTCGTCAGCCTGTCTCTCCACGTGACTCCACAGGTTCCTCTTAAATAACTCATTTAATATATAAATCTTTAAAAAGATAATGACATTTCGCTTTTTTATAGATCTGTTCAGATAATTCCATGAATCTATCTCCGTAATTCCTTTGCACGATTTTTCTGCCTTGAGATCAGATTATATGAGACGTCCGACATATTCATATGTGATGCAATATGCAACTCTCGATGAAATCCACCCGGACACCTATGGAACACAAGCAGTGGTAAGGATCACTGTCTCATAGAACTATCCTTTGACAAATATGAACAGACAATGTAGCAAAAGGAAGAACCAAGGGTCTGCCTTCGTGAGACTCTAATGAACTGCACAACACTGTCAAACTGCTGAGGCAATTTACTCGGAATTATCACACCATAATTATTAAACTATTATATGATTCAGATTTTTCAATCTCAATGAACCTGGAAATTTGGTATTCTGGCAAAAACCTCCATTAATCATTTCAGAATGATGTCACGTAAGCATTATCTCTTTAACTTAGGGGATACCTCTTCTAGTGCAATGTTTATAGGATTTTTTTTCATTCATTGTATGGTACAGACGGTGTTCAGGGTGCTGGATCAGGCAATGGATGTCAAGAGGGTTACATTTCCCATGTTGTAAATTCCCACCAAAGTTCCCTAGATATGAATTTCACCTAATATTCAGGGCCTAAACTTTCTTTATTCCCTACTTAAAATTCGCAGGTTACTAATTACCATATAAATTCCCAGGTTATGTCGGGTCTGCTGGGTCAGTCCATGAATGACAGTAGGGTGCGGGTGTTTTCGTGGGCGCGTGTGTGGCTGATTTTCTGGTGGGTGGCTGTGGACATCTTAGCAGCGGCCTACATGAGCAACCTTGTGTCAGTGCTTACCGTACCCGTCTACCCACACCGTATACAGACACTGCAGGAACTGGCTGAATCTGATATCATGTAAGAGTAGCATAATTTCTAGTTTTAGCTCTTTACTTTTTATAATGTCTTATTATATCAATGTTCTTTACAGTACTTTATATCAGTGGTGCATACAGACGCTGGCGGAACTGCCTTACTCAGACATGAACTGAGGATTGATTTTTTATCTCCATCTTCATTAACCCTCTTTTGAATTAACTTGGTGCTGGATAGGGACGCCTTCATGTGGTGGCATCGATATAACTGGATGGCTGCACTGCCTGGTTATAAAACCGTCCCTCAGCTACTTTCCTATTGCCCAAAAGGAGCAAGGTGGACTGCAGAAGGCAAGTCAAGCCTGCAGTTCGCCGGGGTCGCGTGTCAAATGAGTGTAGGGTTACAACTACTACTACCCTACTAGCAAACAGACTTTGGAGCAATTAGAAGGTTCATACATAGTGCGAGAATAGAACCATCTCTGCGAATTTAATTTTAATCAAGACTAATTTGAATCAGTTTACTCTTTATTTAAAATCATATGTCTGTGTTCACTACCTGCCCTGTACAGTATACACAATTTGGAAGAATTTGTTGAATCTCGGATACTGTGTGGGTTTAAGAAAATTCGTGTTGACGTTCATGAGATATAATGGAAACACACACACACACACACACACACACACACACACACACACACACACACACACACACACAGGCGGGCAAAAACATTATAGCTCCGCCTTGTAAAGGCTGGCGTTAAGTATCATACGACTCGGCGCCAACTAATTCCTTTTATATAAACAGCAATTTCAAAGTTTTGAGAAACTTTAATGGCATAATCTAAACCTCCTTCTTTCAGTTCTTTCACGGTAGACTAAAGACGATTAGTTCCCCAGGCCCTAAAAGATTCAAACAGCCCTTCTACTTCACCCTGAGGCACTGGATGTGCACCCACGTGGAAGTGTTCACTGCCAATCATCTGCAGGGAATGTGTCCTGACTTCCATAATGCTCATTTTTCTGCAGACGATAGAGTATCCTTCCTTCTTATACTCTTCTTTTGTTCATTTCACATGACACCCGTTACAGAAGTGGCGTTGATATATTCCTCTCTCTCTGTACCTGAACCCTCAAAAATGTGTAGTCGAATTAGAAATTTCTTATATTCTGAAAAAATTGCTAGACTCCTAAGACGATATCACTGAATTTCAAAAGCCAATGTTAAGTGTTTAGGTAACGTAATGTGGTGGATCATTAATTATGTCCGCAACAGTAGGCGACATATTCCTTTTCTTCATTTCCTCCTCCTCCTTCTCCTCCTCCTCCTGTTCCCTTTTTTCATCATCATCTTCTTCCAGCCCCGGCATTATGGGCGGTGGCGAGTTCCTGCACCAAGCCCTCCTACAATCAACCAACGAAGTGTACCAATCCCTGGGGCGTCGGCTGTACCTGGATTTCAGCACCTCTGACGATCCTGCGGCCTTCCTCCTGTCGCAGGTTCAGAACGGCACACACGGCTACGTAGAATCCATTGACTATATTATCGTCCAACAGATCAAAAGAGACCTTGTTCGTACCACGTATATTATGGATGAGAAGGTAGTTATCTGACTGTGAGTTTACAAGTCTACATAAAACTAACTAACTAACCAAGTAACTAAAATCCCACTTAGGAGGGCTAGGTTGTTAGATCCAGACATTTAAAACGGGGGTACCAGTCACTCATTCCTGGGTGGCAATCAATGAGCACTGCATCAACTCAAACATACTCTACGGCTTGAACCTTTATGGGCTAAATCGGGTTGAAGCCCCTCAGCCCACTAGTCCAGCAGACGTCCATTTATTGAGCTTTTGACCTAAGTAAATTATAATTAAAAATCATCAAAACAAAATGTAATCATGATGACGCTAACTCCGACCTAAAGATGGGATGGGATGGCGAAAAAAATCTTACATCAGTATTTTCTACATTTATATACCATAAGAGACCTCTGACTTACACACACACACACACACACACACACACACACACACACACACACACACACCTTACATTATGTGTTTCTAACAGCTAATGATTTTTATTCAGATTTGGAGAGACCTCTGGTGGTAGAGAGAGAGAGAGAGAGAGAGAGAGAGAGAGAGAGAGAGAGAGAGAGAGAGTGAGAGAGATAACAAAGACGACAGTAACCATGAGTTTCAGTCCTTGTGTACAAAAATGTTAGCTAGATAAATGGAGCTGCTACATTTAATGCGTGTGTGTGTGCGTGTGTGTGTGTGTGTGTGTGTGTGTGTGTGTGTGTGTATGTGTGTGTGCGTGTGTGTGTGTGTGTGTGTGTGTGTGTGTGTGTGTGTGTGTGTGTGTGTGTGTGTGTGTGTGTGTGTGTGTGTGTGTGTGTGTGTGCGCGCCCATCTACACACACACACACACACACACACACACACACACACACACACACACACACATTTCTCTCTCTCTCTCTCTCTCTCTCTCTCTCTCTCTCTCTCTCTCTCTCTCTCTCTCTCTCTCTCTCTCTCTCTCACCAAACCATTATCCACCCTCACAGCTCTACAAGAACCACATGACGTGGTTTCTTCCCCGCAACACAGCCTTCACCCCTCTAATATCCCACAGCCTTCAGCGCATCATGGAAACAGGCATACTGGGAAAAATATATGAGACGCACGTTAGGAATATCAACGTACCCACCACACAAGTAAGTTGAGATGCACGGCTCTGTTTTCACCTTCAACTCTACAGATTGAATGATAATTATCATCACCAGTGCAGCACAAATCAGACCATTATTATTATTATTATAATTATTATTATTATTATCATGCAAGCAGGGCAGATCAGACCATTATTATTATCATCATCCAAGAAGGGCAGGTCAGACCATTATTATTATTATTATTATCATCCAAGCAGGGCAGATGAGACCATTATCATCATCATCATCACCTTAGCAGCGCAAATTAGGCAACTATAATCATGATCATCACCGTACCAGTACAGATCAAGATCATTATCACCATTATCATCACTGCAGCAGTGCAAATCAGACATTATTATCATCATCGCCATCGCAGCAATACAAATCAACACCACTATTAACATCATCGCCGTAACAACACAGATCAGACCATTTATATCATCACGATCATCACCTTATCAGTATACTGGTAAGTGCGAGGCGTAGTCTTTGTTAGCCGTCGCCCAACTGACATCATTACCATCAACATTACTTAACCATAACCTGACCTGACCATGACATAACAAGGATAACAAAGAAAAAGGTCTAAGGTCTGACAACTAGTACTTCCAGTTTCATATCATTAGGACTTGACGAATGCCGACAGGAAAGTGGAGGTTGATCTGAATACAACAGTTGGTCAGTTTTTAAGACATCAACAATACAGTATTAAACTGTCAAGAGGTAATAACATAAAAATGGGTATCCAGACTATCCTTGTTTGTAAGACAATATAAATATTTTAAATTCTCATGAAGTGACAAACACAAAAATAAATACACTGACAAATCGTGTTCTATACAGGTTCGTGGGACGGGTGTACTGAACTTGGAGCATCTACAGGGAGCCTTCATAGCACTGGGTCTGGGTGTTGGTCTGGCTGTCTTTACCCTGCTGTTGGAGTGTGTTGTTAAGAGACAATATGATGCTTACCTCCATCACCACCACCACCACCAGTAGCACATACAAGGCGCCTTCATAACACTGGGTCTGGATGTTGTTCTGACTGCTCTTCTCATACAACTAGACTTCATCGTTAAGAACCAACGAAGTTTTCCCAACACCACCATTTAACAACGCTGACGAACATCACCTACATCCTCTCCACCAACACCACTCAGCTAACACTCAGTGCCAACATCTTGCCGTCACAACTACGGTCAATCTATACCACCAACATTACATAATCAATATTAGGTGCTGGAGAAGAACGCCTTCAATTGGTGGCATCAGTATGGCCGAGTGGCTTCGCTGCCTAGTTAAACAAACGTCACTCAAATCCCTTTGTATCCCCCGAAAGAAAGATGGTAGATTGCAGTGTAGGACAAAATTCAGCCAACACTTGACTGGGTTCACATTCCACATGAACCTGGAACTGCTACTACCACCAGTCCCACATCTTAACATCATAACTCAAGAACCAACATCACCACTGCTACCAGCACACAGCTTCATTAAGATCCAGCCAACACTGCTACCACACACCGAACACCACCTTCATACCGCCAACAACAACAACAACAACAACAACAAACTCAACAACACCAAGCAAATAAAATAACCTAAACTTAACTGACTTGAGGTAATCTTGAAGAATAACCTTGTACGTACCACTGTGGAAATGTTTTGTTATATATTTACTTTGTTTTAGAATAAAGTATTATATAGATTCCCTGTTATGATCATTTAATAGAGGTCCTGCACCGGAAAAAAGAAAAAAAAAGTTTTACGGTAAAAAGACTGTCAGCAAATATACCAGAGAAATACCATAAATACGACGGTCAAACAGTAAATAACTTAACGACTACGACTACAGTTCATGGTTAAAATAGTAAAACTTACATTTTGACCGTAATTTCATTTGTGCACGAAACCCGAAAATTTTACACTCCGACCGTAAAATTTTTCTAGCTTCTAGAGTAAAGAAATGCAGTAAAACTTTACTAGGACCTATTTACACCATTAGGACCTGTACCCTATGCATGGTTTTTACTAAGAAAAATTGTTTTGAATTATCATTTTTAATGTTATACATATTATTTCCATAATTCGATAGAATTCAACAAACGGATTGTCAGACTTTTAACATTACTTCTTTTCAATAATGAACATAGTAGAGTTGTGTTCAATGAAAAATCAATGGAAATATTTCTGAAAATTTTTTACTGTATTTTTTAAAGTAAACTTTAAACACTGGCTGATACCATAAGGGAATAATATCCTTTACGCTGATATGCATTAAAATATTTTCCAAATTGAAATACTCAGTGTTCATCACTTCATCTTGTTTAACGGAAAAAGAGGGAATTTTGTTGTTAAACGAGTGCTGCCGAGCTGGCTCAAAAGTTTAAGCCTAACCAGGAAGCTGGGTCACGCAAGGACATTATGATTGCATGAAGTTCAACCCTTTTTGATGACTAGGAGGGGGTATTTGTTCTTATGGGGTTGATTTTCCTCAAAGTGTGCAGCTAGCAGACATTCATGAAAAGGGATATACTGGGTTGCTGTGTGCTGTGATCTGATATTTGCAGTTAGCCTACCTGGTTAACTCCCACGGCTATTCATCCCTATATAAATGCAGTCTCAGAAAAACAAATGCCCTGTTGGTCATCAAAAAGGTTAAATTTCATTCATGCAAAGTGTCATTCGCCTGGCTCACCTGTTTTCTGGTTAGCACAGACAGAGGGCTGATACTACAATCCCAAAAGATAATCTTTTCATCCTCAGCAATCTCCATGAACAAACCCATATCCCACACCAAGCCCTCTTCCCATCATCCCCAGACATCACCTTTTGCTCCCCAAACCTCGCCCCATCAAAATCCTGGAGAGTGGTCAGAACCCTTGGATCTGACCACCTCTCAATCATCATCACTACCAAACCAGAATTACCCCAGATGGCCACAGACACACACACACACACACACACACACACACACACACACACACACACACACACACACACACACACACAAGTTAAAAGACGGCCAACTGGGAGGCCTTCACAACTGAAACAGAACAACAGTTTGAAACATTAAACAGTACGTCCATCACAAACATCAACACCGTTGTGCACACTTTCAATATAATTGATGAAAATGCAGATAAAAGACACATCCCTTGAGGCAACAGAAAGGGACACAACCGAAACTTCACACCAAAAATTCAAGGCCTCATCAATCAACACGACACACTGCAACACTCCTCAACCTCACATACACAAGACACTGTACAACAAACACAAGAAGTCAAAACTCAAAGAAACAATAAAATATCAGAACAGTAAACGCTAAATTGTAATAATTATCTCCAAACACTTGATCACAAAACAAACACCAGAAAACTCTATAAAAGACTAAACAGCGTCAGACTCTCCAACAGCAGCACTACGCAATCACATACTACCATCACAACAACAGATGCCATGCCCTCAAAAAGACAACAATCAAACATTCTCATTAATCACTTTTCACATGTCAGCCGTCTAAACCCACATCGCGACGATCTACGTGTCATCCGACGCATGAGATGGTTCCCCACAGACCCAGACTTCGCACTTTTCAGTCACAACCAGACAAAGCACATCATTAGCAACCTTAGGCACTCATTTGCCTGTGGACCAGACAACATAAGCAACATACACCTTAAACACCTTGGACCACGAGGCATACAAGCACTCACCAACATATCATACTACAGCTACTCGCACAATGTAATACCCAACATCTGGAAGCATGGCACTATCATCACTATCCCCAAACCCAACAAAGACCCCACGTTACCTTCCTCACACCGCCCCATCACACTCCTCTGCACCCCCTCCAAAGTCAGTGAACGACTGGTATTACAGCTAGTTACACCTCACATCCCTATAGCCCCGTCACAACATGGTTTTAGGCCGCTATCATCCACAAACACTCTTCTTACAGACTTTACACAGAAAGTTCTTGGTAGCATCAATTCATCTAGGCCACAACAAAGTACTCTCATAGTCCCACTGGACATTAGCAAAGCTTTTGATGCCATCCCCCGCCACAGCCTCACAAACAATATATCCAACACAAACATGCACAATGACACAAACAGATAGCTGGCAAACTATTTAGCAGGCAGATGTTCAAATGTAGCATTTACTGATCAGTCATCAAACATCAAAAACTTCACAAACGGCATCCCCCAAGGATTTGTTTTGTCCCCTACACTCGTTAACCTATCCCTGCACAACTAACACACCCGACTTGCAGCAAACTCTCATCCTTTTTCAGTCCAGCTCTCTCATGCAAGAGTTAACCATTACTCCCAGTCCTTCATTTATGCAACAGGTCAACCCTGGAACTGTCTTCCTCTGTCTGTATTTCCTGCTTTGTATGATCTCCAGTTTTTCAAACGCAGTGTGTCCAGGCGTCTAGAAATGATCGGATCTTGAATTTGGCTCTCTCTTGTATTTTGTTTTTCTCCTGAAAGGAACAGTCAGTGACTGCGGGCTCGTGGTCTTTGGTTCCTTCATCCTAGCATTAAAAGAAATAATAATAAAAAAATAAAAACACATACCTTCCCATGCGGATGACATAACCCATACACCAAAACGCAAACACAGCTGCACACCTCCTCCAACCTTACCTCAACACACTACATGAATGGTTCGCCACAAACAGACTCAAAATAGCCCCAGCCAAATCTACAGTGACACTTCTCTCAAACTGGACAGCAGAGCACAGTCGCATTCCACACCTCACGATAAGTAATACCACATACACACACACACACACACGCACACACACACACACACACACACACACACACACACACACACACACACACACACACAAAATCCTTGGTGTAACGTACATCAGTGTCATTTAAACAACAGATCACAAATATTAAAGGTAAATTAACACCAAGAATCAGCGCCTTAAGGTCACTTGAAAAGACAACATTTGAACACAACATAGAAACCACCATGACAGTATATAAACAGTAATTATATTCAGTGGTGAATTGTGGATGCTCAGCTTGGGCTTCTAACCTCACTAAAATACACTACAACACCCTACAGACCATACAGAATAAGGGCCCTAAAAATAATCACAGGCTACACATCTACTACACCTAGAGATCATCTACACCGAGAAACCAAAATCCTCAAAGTCAAGGATCATCAGGACATGAGAGGCACACAAATTTTTGCCACAACCTCCACAAACTCACACCATCCACTACAGTACATGGCAGCACATCCACACACACCAAGGAACATCAAAACACCCACCACACGATATCATATACAAATACTTTCATTTCTCCTCCCTCGTCCGCCTCAAACCAGCTTCCAGAAGCCTATCCATGCTCAAATCATTCGTCGCTCCTTTCAATCAGTTAAAGACAACACACAGCTGCATGCACGGTCTCCTGCTATTCGTCCTCCTGAATCCTCCCCCCTTCGTGAGGACAGGGTCCACCTGGCCAGGCTGAAATGTGGGCATCATCCAGCCCTCTTGAGATATCAGAAGAGACTGGATGACTGTCGCTGACGCCTGTCTAGGAAGCAAAACAGCACCTCATACAACGCACATTGTGGTGTGATAATTCCGAGTAAATTGTCTCAGCAGTTTGGCAGTGTTGTGCACAATCGCCTCCGCCAACTACACAACATACTCTCCTTGAGAGCTCTGTGGAAAAGCCTGGTCTCGGCCGTCGACTTCCTTAGGGAATCGGGGCTGTTCTGCCTAGGACACAACAACTACGGTACTAATACTACTGTCTCTTGAAACAAAAGTTTCTTTTTGCAGGAGGAAGTAGAAACACAAAAAGCTTCTGCACTTTACTTTCCCTTTTCCTTCCTGTAAAAAAAAATCCTAGTTACGAGAAGGTTTTGATCGGAGAAGTTATTTGGCCATGCACGAAGATCAAAAGACGTGTGAAGATTTCGAACTCCCGTTTCCTTGTATTTCCTGCGTGAACGAAGCCATTTTACTACAGAAAATTGGTCATAAGTTTCTCAGTAAGTCTGGGCCCAGGCAGACAAATTCAAGGATGTTATACATTAATCTAACTTCAGTGTGGTTGCCACTCTGATGTATTAGCTATCTAACTGTTATCTGTAATAAGAAATATATCGTCTGTCTATGTTACACTTTTGTGTGAGGGAAAAAAAGTTGTAAGCCTTGACCTTTTTGCATTTAAGAACCATAATACTACGTCATCTAACCAGAATTACTATTTTAGTGTGTTTCAATTTACTTTCTAGAACTGTGTCAGGATCAGGTAATATATTGCAGTCTGAAATCCTGCAGAACTCTATATTTCTGATCCAAAAGTTACGGCAGAATAGAAAGGGCAGTTACTATATAAATCTTTAAAAGATAATGACATTTCGCTTTTTTATAGATCTGTTCAGATAATTCCATGAATCTATCTCCGTAATTCATTTGCACGATTTTTCTGCCGTGAGATCAGATTATATCAGATGTCTGACATATTCGTATGTGATGCAATATGCAACTCTCGATGAAATCCACCCGGACGCCTATGGAACACAAGCAGTGGTAAGGATCACTGTCTCATAGAACTATCCTTTGACAAATATGAATAGACAATGTAGCAAAAGGAAGAACCAAGGGTCTGCCTTCGTGAGACTCTAATGAACTGCACAACACTGTCAAACTGCTGAGGCAATTTACTCGGAATTATCACACCATAATTATTAAACTATTATATGATACAGATTCTTCCATCTCAATGAACCTGGAGATTTGGTAGTCTGGCAACAACCTCCATTAATTATTTCAAAATGATGTCACGTAAGCATTATCTCTTTAACTTAAGGGAGACCTCTTCTAGTGCAATGTTTATAGGATTTTACTTCAATCATTGTATGGTACAGACGTTGTTCATGGTGCTGGATCAGGCAATGGATGTCAAGAGGGTTACATTTCCCATGTTGTAAATTCCCACCAAAGTTCCCTAGATATGAATTTCACCTAAAATTCAGGGCCTAAACTTTCTCTATTCCCTACGTAAAATTCGCAGGTTACTAATTCCCATATAAATTCCCAGGTTATGTCGGGTCTACTTGGTCAGTCCATGAATGACAGTAGGGTGCGGGTGTTTTCGTGGGCGCGTGTGTGGCTGATTTTCTGGTGGGTGGCTGTGGACATCTTAGCAGCGGCCTACATGAGCAACCTTATGTCAGTGCTTACCGTGCCCGTCTACCCACACCGTATACAGACACTGCAGGAACTGGCTGAATCTGATATCATGTAAGAGTAGCATAATTTCTAGTTTTAGCTCTTTACTTTTTATTATGTCTTATTATATTAATGTTCTTTACAGTACTTTATATCAGTGCTGCATACAGACGCTGGCGGAACTGCCTTACTCAGACATGAACTGAGAATTGATTTTTTATCTCCATCTTCATTAACCCTCTTTTGAATTAACTTGGTGCTGGATAGGGACGCCTTCATGTGGTGGCATCGATATAACTGGATGGCTGCACTGCCTGGTTATAAAACCGTCCCTCAGCTACTTTCCTATTGCCCAAAAGGAGCAAGGTGGACTGCAGAAGGCAAGTCAAGCCTGCAGTTCACCGGGGTCACGTGTCAAATGAGTGTAGGGTTACAACTACTACTACCCTACTGGGAAACAGACTTTGCGAGAATAGAACCATCTCTGCGAATTTAATTTTAATCAAGACTAATTTGAATCAGTTTACTCTTTATTTAAAATCATATGTCTGTGTTCACTACCTGCCCTGTATACACAATTTGGAAGAATTTGTTGAATCTCGGATAATGTGTGGGTTTAAGAAAATTCTTGTTGACGTTCATGAGATATAATGGAAACACACACACACACACACACACATACACACACACACACACACACACACACACACACACACACACACACACACAGGCGGGCAAAAACATTATAGCTCCGCCTTGTAAAGGCTGGCGTTAAATATCATACGACTCGGCGCCAACTAATTCCTTTTATATAAACTGCAATTTCAAAGTTTCGAGAAACTTTAATGACATAATCTAAACCTCCTTCTTTCAGTTCTTTCACGATAGACTAAAGACGATTAGTTCCCCAGGCCCTAAAAGATTCAAACAGCCCTTCTACTTCACCCTGAGGCATTGGATGTGCACCCACGTGGAAGTGTTCGCCGCCAATCTTCTGCAGGGAATGTGTCCTGACTTTCTTAATGCTCATTTTTCTGTAGACGATAGAGTATCCTTCCTTCTTATACTCTTCTTTTGTTCGTTTCACATCACACCCGTTATACAAGTGGCGTTGATATATTCCTCTCTCTCTGTACCTGAACCCTCAAAAATGTGTAGTCGAATTAGAAATTTCTTATATTCTGAAAAATGTGCTAGACTCCTAAGACGATATCACTGAATTTCAAAAGCCAATGTTAAGTGTTTAGGTAACGTAATGTGGTGGATCATTAATTATGTCCGCAACAGTAGGCGACACTCAAAAGGCTTAAATATTTCATATTCCCTTTCTTCATTTCCTCCTCCTCCTTCTCCTCCTCCTCCTCTTCCCCTTTTTCATCATCATCTTCTTCCAGCCCCGGCATTATGGGCGGTGGAGAGTTCCTGCACCAAGCCCTCCTACAATCAACCAACCAAGTGTACCAAACCCTGAGGCATCGGCTTTACCTGCATTTCAGCACCTCTGACGATCCTGCGGCCTTCCTCCTGTCGCAGGTTCAGAACGGCACACACGGTTACGTAGAATCCATTGACTATATTATCGTCCAACAGATCAAAAGAGACCTTGTTCATACCACGTATATTATGGATGAGAAGGTAGTTATCTGACTGTGAGTTTATAAGTCTACATAAAAATAACTAACTAACCAAGTAACTAAAATCCCACTTAGGAGGGCTAGGTTGTTCGATCCAGACATTTAAAACGGGGGTACCAGTCACTCATTCCTGGGTGGCAATCAATGAGCACTGCATCAACTCAAACATACTCTACGGCTTGAACCTTTATGGGCTAAATCGGGTTGAAGCCCCTCAGCCCACTAGTCCAGCAGACGTCCATTTGTTGAGCTTTTGACCTAAGTAAATTATAATTAAAAATCATCAAAACAAAATGTAATCATGATGACGCTAACTCCGACCTAAAGATGGGATGGGATGGCGAAAAAAATCTTACATCAGTATTTTCTACATTTATATACCATAAGAGACCTCTGACTTACACACACACACACACACACACACACACACACACACACACACCTTACATTATGTGTTTCTAACAGGTAATGATTTTTATTCAGAAGATGGAGAGACCTCTGGTGGTAGAGAGAGAGAGAGAGAGAGAGAGAGAGAGAGAGAGAGAGAGAGAGAGATAACAAAGACGACAGTAACCATGAGTTTCAGTCCTAGTGTACAAAAATGTTAGCTAGATAAATGGAGCTGCTACATTTAATGTGAGAAAGAGAGAGAGAGTGTGTGTGTGTATGTGTGTGTGTGTGTGTGTGTGTGTGTGTGTGTGTGTGTGTGTGTGTGTGTGTGCGTGTGCGTGCGTGAGTGCGTGCGCGCGCAGCTACAGACAGACAGACAGACAGACAGACACACACACACACACACTCTCTCTCTCTCTCTCTCTCTCTCTCTCTCTCTCTCTCACCAAATCGTTATCCACCCTCACAGCTCTACAAGAACCACATGACGTGGTTTCTGCCCCGCAACACAGCCTTCACCCCTCTAATATCCCATAGCCTTCAGCGCATCGTGGAAACAGGCATACTGGGAAAAGTATATGAGACGCACGTTAGGAATATCAACGTACCCACCACACAAGTAAGTTGAGATGCACGGCTCTGTTTTCACCTTCAACTCTACAGATTGAATGATAATTATCATCACCAGTGCAGCACAAATCAGACCATTATTATTATTATTATCATGCAAGCAGGGCAGATCAGACCATTCTTATTATTATTATTATTATCATGCAAGCAGGGCAGATCAGACCATTATTATTATTATTATTATTATCATCATCCAAGAAGGGCAGGTCAGACCATTATTATTATTATTATCATCCAAACAGGGCAGATCAGACCATTATTATTATTATCATCATCCAAGCAGGGCAGATCAGACCATTATTATTATTATCATCCAAGCAGGGCAGATCAGACCATTATCATCATCATCATCATCGTAGCAGCGCAAATTAGGCAACTATGATCATGATCATCACCGTAGCAGTACAGATCAGGATCATTATCAACATTATCATCACTGCAGCAGTGCAAATCAAACATTATTATCATCATCGCCATCGCAGCAGTACAAATCAACACCATTATTAACATCATCGCCGTAACAACACAGATCAGACCATTTATATCATCACGATCATCACCTTATCAGTATACTGGTAAGTGCCAGGCGTAGTCTTCGTTAGCCGTCGCCCAACTAACTGAAATCATTACCATCAACATTACTTAACCATAACCTGACCTGACCATGACATAACAAGGATAACAAAGAAAAAGGTCTAAGGTCTGACAACTAGTACTTCCAGTTTTATATCATTAGGACTTGACGAATGCCGACAGGAAAGTGGAGGTTGATCTGAATACAACAGTTGGTCAGTTTTTAAGACATCAACAATACAGTATTAAACTGTCAAGAGGTAATAACATAAAAATGGGTATCCAGACTATCCTTGTTTGTAAGACAATATAAATATTTTAAATTCTCATGAAGTGACAAACACAAAAATAAATATACTGGTAAATCGTGTTCTATACAGGTTCGTGGGACGGGTGTACTGAACTTGGAGCATCTACAGGGAGCCTTCATAGCACTGGGTCTGGGTGTTGGTCTGGCTGTCTTTACCCCGCTGTTGGAGTGTGTTGTTAAGAGACATTATGATGCCTACCTCCATCACCAACACCACCACCACCAGTAATACATACAAGGCGCCTTCATAACACTGGGTCTGGGTGTTGTTCTGACTGCCCTTCTCATACAACTAGACTTCAGTGTTAAGAACCAACGACGTTTTCCCAACACCACCATTTAACAGCGCTGACGAACATCACCTACATCCTCTCCACCAACACCACTCAGCTAACACTCAGTGCCAACAGCTTGCCGTCACAACTACGGTCAGTCAATACCACCAACATTACATAATCAATATTAGGTGCTGGAGAAGAACGCCTTCAAGTGGTGACATCAATATGGTCGGGTGGCTTCGCTGCCTAGTTATACAAATGTCACTCAAATCCCTTTGCATCCCCCGAAAGAAAGATGGTAGATTGCAGGGTAGGACAAAATTCAGCCAACACTCCACTGGGTTTACATTCCACATGAACCTGGGACTGCTACTATCACTAGTCCTACTTCTTAACATCATCATTACTCAAGAGCCAACGTCACCACTGCTACCAGCACACAGCTTCATTAAGATCCAGCCAACACTGCTACCACATACCGAACACCACCTTCATATCGCCACCACCGCCATCACCAACATCAGCAACAACAACAACAACAACCTCAACAACACCAAGCAAATAAAATAACCTAAACTTAACTGACTTGAGGTAATCTTGAAGAATAACCTTGTACGTACCACTGTGGGAAAGTTTTGTTATATATTTACTTTGTTTTAGAATAAAGTATTATATAGATTCCCTGTTATGATCATTTAATAGAGGTCCTGCACAGCAAAAAAGAAAAAAAAAGTTTTACGGTAAAAAGACTGTCAGCAAATATACCAGAGAAATACCATAAATACGACGGTCAAACAGTAAATAACTTAACGACTACGACTACAGTTCATGGTTAAAATAGTAAAACTTACATTTTGACCGTAATTTCATTTGTGCGCGAAACCCGAAAATTTTACACTCCAACCGTAAAATTTTTCTAGCTTCTAGAGTAAAGAAATGCAGTAAAACTTTACTAGGACCTATTTACACCATTAGGACCTGTACCCTATGCATGGTTTTTACTAAGAAAAATTGTTTTGAATTATCATTTTTAATGTTATACATATTATTTCCATAATTCGATAGAATTCAACAAACGAATTGTCAGACTTTTAACTTTACTTCTTTTCAACAATGAACATGTTAGAGTTGTGTTCAATGAAAAATCAATGGAAATATCTCTGAATAATTTTTACTCCATTTTTAAAATTAAACTTTAAACACTGGCTGATACAATAAGGGAATAATATTCTTTATGCGGATATGCATTAAAACAGTTTCAAGATTGGAATACTCAGTGTTCATTACTTCATCTTGTTTAACGGAAAAAGAGGGAATTTTGTTGGTAAACGAGTGCTGCAGAGCTGGCTCAAAAGTTTTAAGCCTAACCAGGAAGCTGGGTCACGCAAGGACATTATGATTGCATGAAGTTCAACCCTTTTTGATGACTAGGAGGGGGCATTTCTTCTTATGGGGTTGATTTTCCTCAAAGTGTGCAGGTAGCAGACATTCATGAAAAGGGATATACTGGGTTGCTGTGTGCTGTGATCTGATATTTGCAGTTAGCCTACCTGGTTAACTTCCACGACTATTCATCCCTATATAAATGCAGTCTCAGAAAAACAAATGTCCTGTTGGTCATCAAAAAGGTTAAATTTCATTCATGCAAAGTGTCATTCGCCTGGCTCACCTGTTTTCTGGTTACCACAGATAGAGGGCTGATACTACAACCCCAAAAGATAATCTTTTCATCCTCAGCAATCTCCATGAACAAACCCATATCCCACACCAAGCCCTCTTCTTCCCATCATCCCCAGACATCACCTTTTGCTCCCCAAACCTCGCCCCATCAACATCCTGGAGGGTGGTCAGAACCCTTGGATCTGACCACCTCTCAATCATCATCACTACCAAACCAGAATTACCCCAGATGGCCACAGACACACATACATAAGTTATAAGACGGCCAACTGGGAGGCCTTCACAACTGAAACAGAACAACGGTTTGAAACATTAAACAGTACATCCATCACAAACATCAACACCATTGTGCACACTTTCAATATAATTAATGCAAATGCAGATAAAAGACACATCCCTTGAGGCAACAGAAAGAGACACAACCGAAACTTCACACCAAAAATTCAAGGCCTCATCAATCAACACGACACACTGCAACACTCCTCAACCTCACATACACAAGACACTGTACAACAAACACAAGAAGTCAAAACTCAAAGAAACAATAAAATATCAGAACAGCAAACACTAAATTGTAATAATTATCTCCAAACACTTGATCACAAAACAAACACCAGAAAACTCTATAAAAGACTAAACAGCATCACACTCTCCAACAGCAGCACTACGCAATCACATACTACCATCACAACAACAGACGCCATACCCTCAAACAGACAACAGTCAAACACTCTCATCAATCACTTTTCACATGTCAGCCGACTAAACCCACATCGCGACGATCTAAGTGTCATCCGACGTATGAGACGGTTCCCCACAGACCCAGACGTCGCACTTTTCAGTCACAACCAGACAAAGCACATCATTAGCAACCTTAGGCACTCATCTGCCTGTGGACCAGACAACATAAGCAACATACACCTTAAACACCTTGGACCACGAGGCATACAAGCACTCACCAACATATCATACTACAGCTACTCGCACAATGTAATACCCAACATCTGGAAGCATGGCACTATCATCACTATCCCCAAACTCAACAAAGACCCCACGTTACCTTCCTCGCACCGCCCCATCACACTCCTCTGCACCCCCTCCAAAGTCAGTGAATGACTGGTATTACAGCTAGTTACACCTCACATCCCTCTAGCCCCATCACAACATGGTTTTAGGCCGCTATCATCCACAAACACTCTTCTTACAGACTTTACACAGAAAGTTCTTGGTAGCATCAATTCATCTAGGCCAGAACAAAGTACTCTCATAGTCCCACTAAACATTAGCAAAGCTTTTGATGCCATCCCCCGCCACAACCTCAAATAATATATCCAACACAAACATGCACAATGACACAAACTCATAGGTGGCAAACTATTTAGCAGGCAGATGTTCAAATGTAACATTTACTGGTCAGTCATCAAACATCTGAAACTTCACAAACGGCATCCCCCAAGGATTTGTTTTGTCCCCTACACTCGTTAACATATACCTGCACAAATAACGCACCCGTCTAGCAGCAAACTCTCATCCCTTTTCAGTCCAGCTCTCTAATGCAAGAGTTAACCATTACTCCCAGTCCCTCATTTATGCAACACGTCAACTCTGGAACTGTCTTCCTCTGTCTGTATTTCCTGCTTTGTATGATCTCCAGTCTTTCAAACGCAGTGTGTCCAGGCGTCTAGAAATGATCGGATCTTGAATTTGGCTCTCTCTTGGATTTTGTTTTTCTCCTGGAAGGAACAGTGACTGCGGGCTCGTGGCCTTTGGTTCCTTCATCCTTGCATTTAAAAAAATAATAATAAAAAAAATAAAAACACATACCTTCCCATGCGGATGACATAATCCATACACCAAAACGCAAACACAGCTGCACACCTCCTCCAACCTTACCTCAACACACTACATGAATGGTTCGCCACAAACAGACTCAAAATAGCCCCAGCCAAATCTACAGTGACACTTCTCTCAAACTGGACAGCAGAGCACAATCGCATTCCACACCTCACCATAAGTAATACTCCTCTATCACACACACACACACACGCACACACACACACACAAGCACACACACACACACAAGCACACACACACACACACACACACACACACACACACACACACACACAATCCTTGGTGTAACGTACATCAGTGTCATTTAAACAAAAGAACACAAATATTAAATGTAAATTAACACCAAGAATCAGCGCCTTAAGGTCACTTGACCAGACAACATTTGAACACAACAAAGAAACCACCATCACAGTATACGAACAGTAATTATATTCAGTGATGAATTGTGGATGCCCAGCTTGGGCTTCTAACCTCACTAAAATACACTACAACACCCTACAGATCATACAGGACAAGGCTGTAAAAATAATCACAGGCTGCACAGCTACTACACCTAGAGACCACCTACACCGAGAAACCAAAATCCTCAAAGTCAAGGATCATCAGGACATGAGGGGCACACAAATTTTTGCCACAACCTCCACAAACTCACACCATCCACTACAGTACATGGCAGCACATCCACACACACCAAAGAACATCAAAACACCCACCACACGATATCATACACAAATACATTCATTTCTCCTCCCTCGTCCGCCTCAAACCAGCTTCCAGAAGCCTATCCATGCCCAAATCATTAGTCGCTCCTTTCAATCACTTAAAGACAACACACAGCTGCATGCACGGTCTCCTGCTATTCGTCCTCCTGAATCCTCCCCCCTTCGTGAGGACAGGGTCCACCTGGCCAGGCTGAAATGTGGGCATCATCCAGCCCTCTTGAGATATCAGAAGAGACTGGATGACTGTCGCTGACGCCTGTCTAGGAAGCAAAACAGCACCTCATACAACGCACATTGTGGTGTGATAATTCCGAGTAAATTGTCTCAGCAGTTTGGCAGTGTTGTGCACAATCGCCTCCGCCAACTACACAACATACTCTCCTTGAGAGCTCTGTGGAAAAGCCTGGTCTCGGCCGTCGACTTCCTTAGGGAATAGGGGCTGTTCTGCCTAGGGTACAACAACTATGGTACTACTGCTACTGTCTCTTGGAACAAAAGTTTGTTTTTGCGGGAGGAAGTAGAAACACAAAAAGCTTCTGCACTTTACTTTCCCTTTTCCTTCCTGTAAAAAAAAGTCCTAGTTACGAGAAGGTTTTGATCGGAGAAGTTATTTGGCCATGCATGAAGATCAAAAGACGTGTGAAGATTTTGAACTCCCGTTTCCTTGTATTTCCTGCGTGAACGAAGCCATTTTACTACAGAAAATTGGTCATAAGTTTCTCAGTAAGTCTGGGCCCAGGCAGACAAATTCAAGGATGTTATACATAAATCTAACTTCAGTGTGGTTGCCACTCTGATGTATTAGCTATCTAACTGTTATCTGTAATAAGAAATATATCGTCTGTCTATGTTACACTTTTGTGTGAGGGAAAAAAACCTGTAAGCCTTGATGACCTTTTTGGATTTGAGAACCATAATACTACGTCATCTAACCAGAATTACTATTTTAGAGTGTTTCAATTTACTTTCTAGAACTGTGTCAGGATCAGGTAATATATTGCAGTCTGAAATCCTGCAGAACTCTATATTTCTGATCCAAAAGTTACGGCAGAATGGAAAGGGCAGTTACTATATAAATCTTTAAAAGATAATGACATTTCGCTTTTTTATAGATCTGTTCAGATAATTCCAAGAATCTATCTCCGTAATTCCTTTGTACGATTTTTCTGCCGTGAGATCAGATTATATCAGATGTCTGACATATTCGTATGTGATGCAATATGCAACTCTGGATGAAATCCACCCGGACGCCTATGGAACACAAGCAGTGGTAAGGATCACTGTCTCATAGAACTAACCTTTGACAAATATGAACATACAATGCAGGAAAAGGAAGAACCAAGGGTCTGCCTTCGTGAGACTCTAATGAACTGCACAACACTGTCAAACTGCTGAGGCAGTTTACTCGGAATTATCACACCATAATTATTAAACTATTATATGATACAGATTCTTCCACCTCAATGAACCTGAAGATTTGGTAGTCTGGCAACAACCTCCATTAATTATTTCAAAATGATGTCACGTAAGCATTATCTCTTTAACTTAAGGGAGACCTCTTCTAGTGCAATGTTTATAGGATTTTGTTTCAATCACTGTATGGTACAGACGTTGTTCATGGTGCTGGATCAGGCAATGGATGTCAAGAGGGTTACATTTCCCATGTTGTAAATTCCCACCAAAGTTCCCTAGATATGAATTTCACCTAAAATTCAGGGCCTAAACTTTCTCTATTCCCTACGTAAAATTCGCAGGTTACTAATTCCCATATAAATTCCCAGGTTATGTCGGGTCTACTTGGTCAGTCCATGAATGACAGTAGGGTGCGGGTGTTTTCGTGGGCGCGTGTGTGGCTGATTTTCTGGTGGGTGGCTGTGGACATCTTAGCAGCGGCCTACATGAGCAACCTTATGTCAGTGCTTACCGTGCCCGCCTACCCACACCGTATACAGACACTGCAGGAACTGGCTGAATCTGATATCATGTAAGAGTAGCATAATTTCTAGTTTTAGGTCTTTACTTTTTATTATGTCTTATTATATCAATGTTCTTTACAGTACTTTATATCAGTGGTGCATACAGACGCTGGCGGAACTGTCTTACTCAGACAAGAACTGAGGATTGATTTTTTATCTCCATCTTCATTAACCCTCTTTTGAATTAACTTGGTGCTGGATAGGGACGCCTTCATGTGGTGGCATCGATATAACTGGATGGCTGCACTGCCTGGTTATAAAACCGTCCCTCAGCTACTTTCCTATTGCCCAAAAGGAGCAAGGTGGACTGCAGAAGGCAAGTCAAGCCTGCAGTTCACCGGGGTCACGTGTCAAATGAGTGTAGGGTTACAACTACTACTACCCTACTAGCAAACAGACTTTGGAGCAATTAGAAGGTTCATACATAGTGCGAGAATAGAACCATCTCTGGGAATTAAATTTAATCAAGACTAATTTGAATCAGTTTACTCTTTATTTAAAATCATATGTCTGTGTTCACTACCTGCCCTGTATACACAATTTGGAAGAATTTGTTGAATCTCGAATAATATGTGGGTTTAAGAAAATTCGTGTTGACGTTCATGACATATAATGGAAACACACACACACACACACACACACACACACACACGCAAGCGGGCAAAAACATTATAGCTCCGCCTTGTAAAGGCTGGCGTTAAGTATCATACGACTCGGCGCCAACTAATTCCTTTTATATAAACTGCAATTTCAAAGTTTTGAGAAACTGTAATGGCATAATCTAAACCTCCTTCTTTCAGTTCTTTCACGATAGACTAAAGACGATTAGTTCCCCAGGCCCTAAAAGATTCAAACAGCCCTTCTACTTCACCCTGAGGCATTGGATGTGCACCCACGTGGAAGTGTTCGCTGCCAATCATCTGCAGGGAATGTGTCCTGACTTTCATAATGCTCATTTTTCTGTAGACGATAGAGTATCCTTCCTTCTTATACTCTTCTTTTGTTCGTTTCACATCACACCCGTTATACAAGTGGCGTTGATATATTCCTCTCTCTCTGTATCTGAACCCTCAAAAATGTGTAGTCGAATTAGAAATTTCTTATATTCTGAAAAATGTGCTAGACTCCTAAGACGATATCACTGAATTTCAAAAGCCAATGTTAAGTGTTTAGGTAACGTAATGTGGTGGATCATTAATTATGTCCGCAACAGTAGGCGACACTCAAAAGGCATAAATATTTCATCTTCCTTTTCTTCATTTCCTCCTCCTCCTTCTCCTCCTCCTCCTCTTCCCCTTTTTCATCATCATCTTCTTCCAGCCCCTGCATGATGGGCGGTGGAGAGCTCCTGCACCAAGCCCTCCTACAATCAACCAGCCAAGTGTACCAAACCCTGGGGCGTCGGCTGTACCTGCACTTCAGCACCTCTGACGATCCTGCGGCCTTCCTCCTGTCGCAGGTTCAGAACGGCACACACGGCTACGTAGAATCCATTGACTATATTGTCGCCCAACAGATCAAAAGAGACCTTGTTCATACCACGTATATTATGGATGAGAAGGTAGTTATCTGACTGTGAGTTTACAAGTCTACATAAAAATAACTAACTAACCAAGTAACTAAAATCCCACTTAGGAGGGCTAGGTTGTTCGATCCAGACATTTAAAACGGGGGTACCAGTCACTCATTCCTGGGTGGCATTCAATGAGCACTGCATCAACTCAAACATACTCTACGGCTTGAACCTTTATGGGCTAAATCGGGTTGAAGCCCCTCAGCCCACTAGTCCAGCAGATATCCATTTGTTGAGCTTTTGACCTAAGTAAATTATAATTAAAAATCATCAAAACAAAATGTAATCATGATGACGCTAACTCCGACCTAAAGATGGGATGGGATGGCGAAAAAAATCTTACATCAGTATTTTCTACATTTATATACCATAAGAGACCTCTGACTTACACACACACACACACACACACACACACACACACACACACCTTACATTATGTGTTTCTAACAGGTAATGATTTTTATTCAGAAGATGGAGAGACCTCTGGTGGTAGAGAGAGAGAGAGAGAGAGAGAGAGAGAGGGAGAGAGAGAGAGAGAGAGAGAGAGAGAGAGAGAGAGAGATGACAAAGACGACAGTAACCATGAGTTTCAGTCCTTGTGTACAAAAATGTTAGCTAGATAAATGGAGCTGCTACATTTAATGTAGAGAGAGAGACAGAGAGAGAAAGAGAGAGAGAGTGTGTGTGTGTGTGTGTGTGTGTGTGTGTGTGTGTGTGTGTGTGTGTGTGTGTGTGTGTGTGTGTGTGTGTGTGTGTGCGTGCGTGCGTGCGCGCGCAGCTACACACACACACACACACACACACACACACACACACACACACACACACACACACACACACACACACACATTTTCTCTCTCTCTCTCTCTCTCTCTCTCTCTCTCTCTCTCTCTCTCTCTCTCACCAAACCATTATCCACCCTCACAGCTCTACAAGAACCACATGACGTGGTTTCTTCCCCGCAACACAGCCTTCACCCCTCTAATATCCCACAGCCTTCAGCGCATCATGGAAACAGGCATACTGGGAAAAATATATGAGACGCACGTTAGGAATATCAACGTACCCACCACACAAGTAAGTTGAGATGCACGGCTCTGTTTTCACCTTCAAGTCTACAGATTGAATGATAATTATCATCACCAGTGCAGCACAAATCAGACCATTATTATTATTATTATAATTATTATTATTATTATTATCATGCAAGCAGGGCAGATCAGACCATTATTATTATCATGATCCAAGAAGGGCAGGTCAGACCATTATTATTATTATTATTATCATCCAAGCAGGGCAGATGAGACCATTATCATCATCATCATCACCTTAGCAGCGCAAATTAGGCAACTATAATCATGATCATCACCGTACCAGTACAGATCAAGATCATTATCACCATTATCATCACTGCAGCAGTGCAAATCAGACATTATTATCATCATCGCCATCGCAGCAATACAAATCAACACCACTATTAACATCATCGCCGTAACAACACAGATCAGACCATTTATATCATCACGATCATCACCTTATCAGTATACTGGTAAGTGCGAGGCGTAGTCTTTGTTAGCCGTCGCCCAACTGACATCATTACCATCAACATTACTTAACCATAACCTGACCTGACCATGACATAACAAGGATAACAAAGAAAAAGGTCTAAGGTCTGACAACTAGTACTTCCAGTTTCATATCATTAGGACTTGACGAATGCCGACAGGAAAGTGGAGGTTGATCTGAATACAACAGTTGGTCAGTTTTTAAGACATCAACAATACAGTATTAAACTGTCAAGAGGTAATAACATAAAAATGGGTATCCAGACTATCCTTGTTTGTAAGACAATATAAATATTTTAAATTCTCATGAAGTGACAAACACAAAAATAAATATACTGGTAAATCGTGTTCTATACAGGTTCGTGGGACGGGTGTGCTGAACTTGGAGCATCTACAGGGAGCCTTCATAGCACTGGGTCTGGGTGTTGGTCTGGCTGTCTTTACCCTGCTGTTGGAGTGTGTTGTTAAGAGACAATATGATGCCTACCTCCATCACCAACACCACCACCACCAGTAATACATACAAGGCGCCTTCATAACACTGGGTCTGGGTGTTGTTCCGACTGCCATTCTCATACAACCAGACTTCAGTGTTAAGAACCAAAGAAGTTTTCCCAACACCACCATTTAACAACGCTGACGAACATCACCTACATCCTCTCCACCAACACCACTCAGCTAACACTCAGTGCCAACATCTTGCCGTCACAACTACGGTCAGTCAATACCACCAACATTACATAATCAATATTAGGTGCTGGAGAAGAACGCCTTCAAGTGGTGGCATCAATGTGGTCGGGTCGCTTCGCTGCCTGGTTATATAAACGTCACTCAAATCCTTTTGTATCCCCCGAAAGAAGGATGGTAGATTGCAGGGTAGGGCAAAATTAAGCCAACACTCCTCTGGGTTTACATTCCACATGAACCTGGGACTGCTACTATCACTAGTCCTACTTCTTAACATCATCATTACTCAAGAGCCAACGTCACCACTGCTACCAGCACACAGCTTCATTAAGATCCAGCCAACACTGCTACCACACACCGAACACCACCTTCATACCGCCACCACCGCCATCACCAACATCAGCAACAACAACAACAACAACAACCTCAACAACAACAAGCAAATAAAATAACCTAAACTTAACTGACTTGAGGTAATCTTGAAGAATAACCTTGTACGTACCACTGTGGGAAAGTTTTGTTATATATTTACTTTGTTTTAGAATAAAGTATTATATAGATTCCCTGTTATGATCATTTAATAGAGGTCCTGCACAGCAAAAAAGAAAAAAAAAAGTTTTACGGTAAAAAGACTGTCAGCAAATATACCAGAGAAATACCATAAATACGACGGTCAAACAGTAAATAACTTAACGACTACGACTACAGTTCATGGTTAAAATAGTAAAACTTACATTTTGACCGTAATTTCATTTGTGCACGAAACCCGAAAATTTTACACTCCAACCGTAAAATATTGCTGGCTTCTAGAGTAAAAAAAATGCAGTAAAATTTTACTAGGACCTATTTACACCATTAGTACCTGTATCCTATGCATGGTTTTTGCTAAGAAAAATTGTTTTGAATTATCATTTTGAACGTTATACATATTATTTCCATAATTCGATAGAATTCAACAAACGGATTGTCAGACTTTTAACCTTACTTCTTTTCAACAATGAACATGTTAGAGTTGTGTTCAATGAAAAATCAATGGAAATATTTCTGAAAATTTTTTACTGTATTTTTTAAAGTAAACTTTAAACACTGGCTGATACCATAAGGGAATAATATCCTTTACGCTGATATGCATTAAAATATTTTCCAAATTGAAATACTCAGTGTTCATCACTTCATCTTGTTTAACGGAAAAAGAGGGAATTTTGTTGTTAAACGAGTGCTGCCGAGCTGGCTCAAAAGTTTAAGCCTAACCAGGAAGCTGGGTCACGCAAGGACATTATGATTGCATGAAGTTCAACCCTTTTTGATGACTAGGAGGGGGTATTTGTTCTTATGGGGTTGATTTTCCTCAAAGTGTGCAGCTAGCAGACATTCATGAAAAGGGATATACTGGGTTGCTGTGTGCTGTGATCTGATATTTGCAGTTAGCCTACCTGGTTAACTTCCACGACTATTCATCCCTATATAAATGCAGTCTCAGAAAAACAAATGTCCTGTTGGTCATCAAAAGGTTAAATTTCATTCATGCAAAGTGTCATTCGCCTGGCTCACCTGTTTTCTGGTTAGCACAGATAGAGGGCTGATACTACAACCCCAAAAGATAATCTTTTCATCCTCAGCAATCTCCATGAACAAACCCATATCCCACACCAAGCCCTCTTCTTCCCATCATCCCCAGACATCACCTTTTGCTCCCCAAACGTCGCCCCATCAAAATCCTGGAGAGTGGTCAGAACCCTTGGATCTGACCACCTCTCAATCATCATCACTACCAAACCAGAATTACCCCAGATGGCCACTCACACACACACACACACACACACACACACACACACAAGTTAAAAGACGGCCAACT
Organism: Coenobita brevimanus; assembly: GCF_032717465.1. Taxonomy (NCBI): domain Eukaryota; kingdom Metazoa; phylum Arthropoda; class Malacostraca; order Decapoda; family Coenobitidae; genus Coenobita; species Coenobita brevimanus. The sequence continues at coordinate 38,639,757 of NC_136997.1, read as the reverse complement.
GGGAGGCCTTCACAACTGAAACAGAACAACAGTTTGAAACATTAAACAGTACGTCCATCACAAACATCAACACCGTTGTGCACACTTTCAATATAATTGATGAAAATGCAGATAAAAGACACATCCCTTGAGGCAACAGAAAGGGACACAACCGAAACTTCACACCAAAAATTCAAGGCCTCATCAATCAACACGACACACTGCAACACTCCTCAACCTCACATACACAAGACACTGTACAACAAACACAAGAAGTCAAAACTCAAAGAAACAATAAAATATCAGAACAGTAAACGCTAAATTGTAATAATTATCTCCAAACACTTGATCACAAAACAAACACCAGAAAACTCTATAAAAGACTAAACAGCGTCAGACTCTCCAACAGCAGCACTACGCAATCACATACTACCATCACAACAACAGACGCCATGCCCTCAAACAGACAACAATCAAACATTCTCATTAATCACTTTTCACATGTCAGCCGTCTAAACCCACATCGCGACGATCTACGTGTCATCCGACGCATGAGATGGTTCCCCACAGACCCAGACTTCGCACTTTTCAGTCACAACCAGACAAAGCACATCATTAGCAACCTTAGGCACTCATTTGCCTGTGGACCAGACAACATAAGCAACATACACCTTAAACACCTTGGACCACGAGGCATACAAGCACTCACCAACATATCATAATACAGCTACTCACACAATGTAATACCCAACATCTGGAAGCATGGCACTATCATCATTATCCCCAAACTCAACAAAGACCCCACGTTACCTTCCTCACACCGCCCCATCACACTCCTCTGCACCCCCTCCAAAGTCAGTGAACGACTGGTATTACAGCTAGTTACACCTCACATCCCTCTAGCACCATCACAACATGGTTTTAGGCCGCTATCATCCACAAACACTCTTCTTACAGACTTTACACAGAAAGTTCTTGGTAGCATCAATTCATCTAGGCCACAACAAAGTACTCTCATAGTCCCACTAGACATTAGCAAAGCTTTTGATGCCATCCCCCGCCACAACCTCAAATAATATATCCAACACAAACATGCACAGTGACACAAACTCATAGCTGGCAAACTATTTAGCAGGCAGATGTTCAAATGTAACATTTACTGGTCAGTCATCAAACATCTGAAACTTAACAAACGGCATCCCCCAAGGATTTGTTTTGTCCCCTACACTCGTTAACATATACCTGCACAAATAACGCACCCGTCTAGCAGCAAACTCTCATCCCTTTTCAGTCCAGCTCTCTAATGCAAGAGTTAACCATTACTCCCAGTCCCTCATTTATGCAACACGTCAACTCTGGAACTGTCTTCCTCTGTCTGTATTTCCTGCTTTGTATGATCTCCAGTCTTTCAAACGCAGTGTGTCCAGGCGTCTAGAAATGATCGGATCTTGAATTTGGCTCTCTCTTGGATTTTGTTTTTCTCCTGAAAGGAACAGTCAGTGACTGCGGGCTCGTGGCCTTTGGTTCCTTCATCCTAGTATTTAAAAAAATAATAATAAAAAAAATAAAAACACATACCTTCCCATGCGGATGACATAATCCATACACCAAAAGGCAAACACAGCTGCACACCTCCTCCAACCTTACCTCAACACACTACATGAATGGTTCGCCACAAACAGACTCAAAATAGCCCCAGCCAAATCTACAGTGACACTTCTCTCAAACTGGACAGCAGAGCACAGTCGCATTCCACACCTCACCATAAGCAATACTCCTCTACCACACACACACACACACGCACACACACACACACACACACACACACACACACACACACACACACACACACACACACACACACAATCCTTGGTGTAACGTACATCAGTGTCATTTAAACAAAAGAACACAAATATTAAATGTAAATTAACACCAAGAATCAGCGCCTTAAGGTCACTTGACCAGACAACATTTGAACACAACAAAGAAACCACCATCACAGTATACGAACAGTAATTATAATCAGTGATGAATTGTGGATGCCCAGCTTGGGCTTCTAACCTCACTAAAATACACTACAACACCCTACAGATCATACAGGACAAGGCTGTAAAAATAATCACAGGCTGCACAGCTACTACACCTAGAGACCACCTACACCGAGAAACCAAAATCCTCAAAGTCAAGGATCATCAGGACATGAGGGGCACACAAATTTTTGCCACAACCTCCACAAACTCACACCATCCACTACAGTACATGGCAGCACATCCACACACACCAAAGAACATCAAAACACCCACCACACGATATCATACACAAATACATTCATTTCTCCTCCCTCGTCCGCCTCAAACCAGCTTCCAGAAGCCTATCCATGCCCAAATCATTCGTCGCTCCTTTCAATCAGTTAAAGACAACACACAGCTGCATGCACGGTCTCCTGCTATTCGTCCTCCTGAATCGTCCCCCCTTCGTGAGGACAGGGTCCACCTGGCCAGGCTGAAATGTGGGCATCATCCAGCCCTCTTGAGATATCAGAAGAGACTGGATGACTGTCGCTGACGCCTGTCTAGGAAACAAAACAGCACCTCATACAACGCACATTGTGGTGTGATAATTCCGAGTAAATTGTCTCAGCAGTTTGGCAGTGTTGTGCACAATCGCCTCCGCCAACTACACAACATACTCTCCTTGAGAGCTCTGTGGAAAAGCCTGGTCTCGGCCGTCGACTTCCTTAGGGAATAGGGGCTGTTCTGCCTAGGGTACAACAACTATGGTACTACTGCTACTATCTCTTGGAACAAAAGTTTGTTTTTGCAGGAGGAAGTAGAAACACAAAAAGCTTCTGCACTTTACTTTCCCTTTTCCTTCCTGTAAAAAAAAACCCTAGTTACGAGAAGGTTTTGATCGGAGAAGTTATTTGGCCATGCACGAAGATCAAAAGACGTGTGAAGATTTTGAACTCCCGTTTCCTTGTATTTCCTGCGTGAACGAAGCCATTTTACTACAGAAAATTGGTCATAAGTTTCTCAGTAAATCTGGGCCCAGGCAGACAAATTCAAGGATGTTATACAATAATCTAACTTCAGTGTGGTTGCCACTCTGATGTATTAGCTATCTAACTGTTATCTGTAATAAGAAATATATCGTCTGTCTATGTTACACTTTTGTGTGAGGGAAAAAAACCTGTAAGCCTTGATGACCTTTTTGGATTTGAGAACCATAATACTACGTCATCTAACCAGAATTACTATTTTAGTGTGTTTCAATTTACTTTCTAGAACTGTGTCAGGATCAGGTAATATATTGCAGTCTGAAATCCTGCAGAACTCTATATTTCTGATCCAAAAGTTACGGCAGAAGAGAAAGGGCAGTTACTATATAAATCTTTAAAAGATAATGACATTTCGCTTTTTTATAGATCTGTTCAGAAAATTCCAAGAATCTATCTCCGTAATTCCTTTGTACGATTTTTCTGCCGTGAGATCAGATTATATCAGATGTCTGACATATTCGTATGTGATGCAATATGCAACTCTCGATGAAATCCACCCGGACGCCTATGGAACACAAGCAGTGGTAAGGATCACTGTCTCATAGAACTAACCTTTGACAAATATGAACATACAATGCAGGAAAAGGAAGAACCAAGGGTCTGCCTTCGTGAGACTCTAATGAACTGCACAACACTGTCAAACTGCTGAGGCAGTTTACTCGGAATTATCACACCATAATTATTAAACTATTATATGATACAGATTCTTCCATCTCAATGAACCTGGAGATTCGGTATTCTGGCAACAACCTCCATTAATTATTTCAAAATGATGTCACGTAAGCATTAGCTCTTTAACTTAGGGGATACCTCTTCTAGTGCAATGTTTATAGGATTTTGTTTCAATCACTGTATGGTACAGACGTTGTTCATGGTGCTGGATCAGGCAATGGATGTCAAGAGGGTTACATTTCCCATGTTGTAAATTCCCACCAAAGTTCCCTAGATATGAATTTCACCTAAAATTCAGGGCCTAAACTTTCTCTATTCCCTACGTAAAATTCGCAGGTTACTAATTCCCATATAAATTCCCAGGTTATGTCAGGTCTACTTGGTCAGTCCATGAATGACAGTAGGGTGCGGGTGTTTTCGTGGGCGCGTGTGTGGCTGATTTTCT
>NC_136997.1:38483103-38630603 GCF_032717465.1 Coenobita brevimanus | reverse complement strand
AATTCAACAAATGAACTGTCAGACTTTTAACTTTAATTCTTTTCAACAATGAACATGTTAGAGTTGTGTTCAAGGAAAAATCAATGGAAATATTTCTGAAAATTTTTACTATATTTTATTAAAATAAACTTTAAACACTGGCTGATACCATAAGGGAATAATATTCTTTATGCTGATATGCATTAAAATATTTTCCAAATTGGAATACTCAGTGTTCATCACTTCATCTTGTTTAACGGAAAAAGAGGGAATTTTGTTGTTAAACGAGTGCTGCCGAGCTGGCTCAAAAGTTTTAAGCCTAACCATGAAGCTGGGCCACACAAGGACATTATGATTGCATGTGTCATAAAGACTTTGTAGTTACTTGTAGAGAAGTATATTTTAGACTTGTGGTCGAGCGGCTTTTATATCTTGTAGTAGCTTCCCCACCAGATGTCATGTAGTGACGGGAGAGGTAAAGAATAGTATGGGACTATTTTTATTTGTCTTGGAAATATTAAACCAGGTCTCTCACATGGAAAGAGTATAAGTCCCGGGTAGCTACCTCCCTGTCTCGCTATCTCTCTCTCTCTCTGTTCTAAGGCTAATCTCCGTCTCGACCTCTCTCTTGGGTCGCTTGTCTCCTTCTAAACTCTCTTTCCTAAAATCTGGTGTAGCAGGGGTGTGTCACGTATGTTCCTCATGGTTACCAGATCTTTGTTCACGAGAGGACTGCTGACAGCTAACTGCATCATCTCCTTACTGGCCGCTGTCGTCAGCTTTCCTCAGTGTTAAGAGTGTGTAAGCATGTTTAGCACTGCTCGATTCTCGCAGACACAACACCTTCTCATCATTTGACTTCCTGCTTCTATCTGTCTCTCTATCTATCTATTATGTAGTCCTACATTTGCTCGGCCGCGCGAAAATGGCATACCATCGACATTTAATAGTTATAACATATTAATACATACTACATACACATTATAATGAACTTATAAGCTAATTAAGTGAAATACATAATATTGTAAAGTAACATAATTGTATGAATATTGTATACATATATTATTCATAGTAAATAGTGATTATTCAGTAATATTACATTCTAAATAAGTTGTATACATATTTGAATAAATGCATTAAAGTAAATTATTTAACTGTAATACAGTATGTACTTGGGATATTATAGTGAAATGCATACATGCAAAGAATAAAAATAGTTTAAAATTAAGATTATTGTAAGAGTTATTAATATTTCATTCAAAGATAATGGTACTGGTCTGTCATATATGGGTCATTCTTCTTTGTATTATTATTATTATTATTTTTTAATTTATTTATATATATATATATATATATATATATATATATATATATATATATATATATATATATATATATATATATATATATATATATATATATATATATATATATATAATTAATACTATATACAAAATATATACACTTCATTCAGGGTGGTTAACTGTGATGTTAACCCTCCCCCCCACTAAATAATGACTCCAGATTAGCAATTCTTACATGCATTCTGTGCATTGCCAACAGCAATACTGCAACTACAATGCAGATGATTATAAAGACAGAAGGTGCTTGGCTATACACATAATATGGGTTGAACATACTCAAACTCAAATCTTCCCAGGGCTTCATTGTTTCATTGATCAGCTGCATAGTTTCAAACTTAGGTGAAGTCAACTTAATACTTGTGCTCATGTTTAAGTTCATATTAGGCAGTGGGTGGAAATGTTTGTGTGTATGGTTGATAATGGCGTAGTGATTGATGGTGGAAAAAGTAGACATGGATGGTGTAAATACCGCACAGTAGTCTGGTGCTATGTATAATCCTGAGGCTGATGTATGAGATGGTGGTATATCTGGACAGACTATGTAAACTGATGTGTTATGAGGGAAATAAAAAAACTGCGAGTGTCCAATGCGTTGATGGTGTACAAGTTTATCTGGAGCAAAAGTGAAGTTGCAATGATGATGAATATTGTTATTGCTGATGATAGCCATTTCACAAGGGACTGTATCAGTAGGCTGAAACGTGAAAATGTACGCAGGACAAAGATGAACAGCATGTAAGGATGTGCGGCACTTTCGCTCAATCGTTGACTCACTTGCGAAAGTGACAGTGTCTCGTCTCTTGGAGACCATGATGAGTTCGGTGTCTGTGTTGATGTTGATGATGACCAAAGTGTTGTTGTTCCTATAGGGGAAGGGGTGTATTTGGTATACTGTGAACAGGTCTTCCGTGATGAATGGTACATGAACTATCACTGATGTTGGTGTTAGTGTTGCTTCTAAGTACGGGTAATATTGCATAAATTCCCTACTGCGGAACAATGGCTTCAATTTATGTTTATGTATGCCTTGACTAACTATCTGACGTAGCTCATGAACTGGGAGTAAGTCATTTGTGATCTTGCCATCACCAGCATTCGAAATTCCTTGCATAAGTGCCCTGAAATGATCTCCAGTGTTCTCTAATTGTAGTAGAATCGTGTCAATATGTTCTGTGATGATGGAGAAGTGCTGGAAAAGAGTAACGTTGCCCTCTAATTCATTTATTTTATCTACACTCTCGAGAGCTACGTTTTCTGCTTGTTTCAGATTTTTCACAATTGTCTTCATTGTTGAGTTCTGTCCTGTGATGAATTTATCTTGGTATATTAATACCTGAGCTATCTTATTAAATTTGTTGTTTATTTCTTTAAGGTCATCCTCTGTAGCCAATCCAAAGATGTTCCCAAGAATTGCGCCGCCCAGATCGAACAAACCGCGCTTTTGGCGAGTACGTGTGATATTGTTCCTGTCGCTCAGTACCTCCGTTCCATAAGATGGGAGATCTTGGATCATGACGAGCATAGTTGACTTCGCCTGTTCTAGTTTCCATTTCGCTAACTTCACCATTTCATCCACTTCCTTGGTGTTATGTGCTTGTGAAACATAATTCCCTATCTTGAAGTCCACAGTTCGCATCGGCGTCGCAAGTCTTTCTAGATAAGTAGGTAAGTCATACAAGTAATCTAGACTTATTTCAGTACTCATGACGTCCTTGACGATTGTAGTCGTGGCCGTTGGAGCTATGAGGCATCCTTGTCGTACTATATGCTTGGGGTCTAGGTGCGCATATACTCTTACTATGTATAGGAGAATCCATAGCATAAGTCCCTTCATCGTAACCTACCGAAAAAAAAAATCTATTAATTTCCTATAAAGCTGTGGTTGATGATAGTGATGATGTGCGTTACGGTTGATTGTTATTTCATTTATAGAAGGAGTTTAAATCGATATTTAATTTTCGTAAATGATGTACTGTAGATTTCATTGGAATAGTTGCACCTATGTTCGATTGTTTGGTATATGACCTTAATTTCTTTTTGTAATCATTGTTGTGTTCTTGCTTGGTTTCTTGAGGTACGTTCACCTGTTCGGTTGTATCCGAGGCTGAATAATTATTGGATAATTCCCTTGAAACTCGTTTTAAATGGTCAATATGAACTTGTTTTTCCTCGCCACATGAAAGTGACTTAATTAAAACTTTGTTTGCTTTTATGTTAATTACTCTGTATGGGCCCTCAAATTTAGGGGATAATTTATTGTCTCTCGTATGAATGACTCCATAAACAATGTCTCCTAAGCTGATAGGTGAATATTTTGCCTTCTTGTTAAATGCCTCCGTCATTTCTTCCTTGGACATCGTTAATTGTTTTTTCACTCTTTTGTGAATGTCCTGGAATTCACGTAAACGGAGTTTAGAGTAATCATCGTAATTGTATATAGGCATGCTGTCACCTTCTAGGAGCTCATATGGTAATTTTTTATCTGTGCCATATATAATGAAATGTGGTGTGTCACCAATGGATTTATTTATAGACCCATTAATGGAGGCCTCTACTCTGGGAATCCAATCATCCCAGCTTGCATAATTTTCACTGAGAATGTGTCGTAGCACATCTAATACCTTTTTATTTTGTCTTTCTACCAACCCATTCGATGCTGGGTGATAGGCCAAAACGTTAACCTTTTTGATGTTGTATTGTTTACATATTTCTTGTAAGATCTCAGAATTAAATTCTCCTCCATTATCACTTATTAATACCTTTGGGGTAGTAAAACGACATATTACATTATCTGTTATTGCCTTTGCTACTGTCTCTGCTGTCTTATCTTTAATTGGAGCTAAAATGACATAACGGGAAAAATGATCCGTTGCTACGAATAAGTATAGGTTATTATTGTATGATAATGGCATCTTGAGTAAATCAACAGCGACAACTTCCCATGGTTGATGTGGTACTGGGTAATTACCCATCGGTGCAGGTGTGATTGGGTATCCTTTGTGTTCTGCACATGATTCGCATCTGTCTATATGATTGTTTATAACTCTTCGTAATGAAGGCCAGTAATATAATAGCTGGGCTTGGTTGAATGTCTTATCCTTTCCAGGGTGTCCTGCATGTGGGCTGTCGTGTATCATTCGTAATACTTGGGGTATCATGTCATTAGGTACTACCAACTGGTTAGTATTTCTTTGGCGTTTTGGTTGTTTAGAGTTAATTTTGTATAATGTATTATTGACCATTGTGAATTGTTCAAGTGGGACATGAAGTTTGGGTAATTGTATGTCATCTCCACTTTCTAACTTGTATATTACTTTTGACCATACTGGGTCAAGTCTTTGTGCCTTTGCGATATCCTCGTGGTTTGGGATATTTCCTTTGAGATCTAACGCCGCGACCTGAATTATGTTCGGGTTCCTAGATAATGCGTCAGCTACTATATTCATTTTACCTTGTATATAATGAATTTGTACATTGTAGTTTTCAACTGTACATTTCCATCTTGCTCTCCTCCCAGAAAGGAGTTTTTCTTTAAACATACCCACCAGTGGTTTATGGTCGGTGAATAAGTGGATTTCGTAACCATATACCAAATCTCGAAACTTTTGTAATGCAAAAATCACTGCAAGTGCCTCTGAGTCTGTAGTGCTATAATTTTTCTCCGCACCTCTTGTTTGTCTGCTGGCAAATGCAATTGGTTGATTCTTTCCTCTTTTATCTTCCTGCATCAGTACAGCCCCTAATCCTTTAACTGATGCGTCTGTACAAATAAGAAATGATTTCGTGTAATTCGGATATGCTAAACAAGGTGCATTTGTTAGTTTAATTTTTAGATTGTTAAATGCCCTTTTTTGTTCTTCTTCCCATTGGAATACAACATCTTTTTTGAGTAGTTGGAATAGAGGGAAGGCAATATGAGAGAAGTGTGGTACGAAGGACCTATAGTACCCAGCCAGACCTAAAAATTGTCTAACTTCGTCAGTCGTAGTGGGTTCAGGAAAATCTCTCACTGCCTGTATTTTGTCATCAGTGGTGTGAATACCATCAGAACTTAATTTGTGGCCTAAGAAATTTATTTCCTTAAAGCAAAATTTGCATTTAGAAAGTTTAATTTTTAATCCAGCATCACTAAGCTTTTGTAAGAGTAAGTCTACTTTCCTGAGATGATCCTTAATATTCTTCGTTGCGATAATAATATCGTCAAGATAAACAAATATTCCTTGTCCTAAAATTCCGGACAATACGTAATTCATAAGACGCTGGAACGTACCGGGGGCTGTCCTCAGTCCCATTGGCATTCTTGTATATTGATAATGGCCTCTGTTTGTTGAAAAGGCAGTGTATTTACGTGACTCCTGAGATACCGGAATCTGATAGTATCCGTTTAGGAGATCGATGGTCGAGAATATATTATTCTCAGGACCAATATTCTGTAGAACATCACTTAGCAATGGCATGGGAAATCTGTCTGGTATAGTGTGATTATTTAGTTTACGGTAATCTACTACCGCACGCATTTCTCCATTTCGTTTGGGCACAAAGAAAAGGGGAGCGTTCCACGGAGAAACTGAAGGCTCAATAATTCCAAGCTTTAACATTTCATCGACATACTGATTTGCAAGTGTACGTTGGGAGTGTGGTATGCGATAAGCTGGTACGAAAATTGGTGGTGTTTCTGGGTGCACATTAATCATGTGATTAATCCAAGTTAGTACACCCTAATTGTTCTCCGGGCAATGCTACGGTGTCCCTGTGTGTTTCCAGCAGGGTTAACAAATCATTTTCTTCGTCAAATTCACCTGAGTGAATTAAATTCTCTTTTATTCTTTCTCTATCCGTAGATTTTATCTCACTTGTTACTCCACCAATATTTATTTCCTTCACAGGGGCGAAACATTTTTCAATATTAACTATGCAAGTTCCCTTCTTCAACTGAACTTCCCCATTCATGTGATTAATAATGAATATCTGAGTTAGCCCTTCGTCGTTCGTATGACATAATGCGTTTTCTATTGACAATCCCTTTACTTTACATAATTCTTCTAAGACAAGAACAGTACTATTCCGTAATTTGCTCTTTATGGTAACCTTCATGTATGAATTAGGTGGTATAACCAAATCATTAGTGAGATGGGCTGGAAAAATTGATAAATCAGTACTGTTATCTGGGTCACTAATTCTGGAGGATGGGGTTGCTGCTGTAAGTGGATTTATACACTCATCTGTTTGTGTATGTTTGTTTAAGCCTTTAATATTACCAATTCTTTTTGGCTCTCTTCTACCAATCGGTGAGGGCTCTGAAAGTATTTCCTCTATGAATTCATTATCAAAGTCTATTCCATTCATTTGTGGGAGTATAGTTATGTTCTCAGTTCTCATGGATCTTAAGCCCAGTAACATATGAGCTTTAATTGCTAAGTTTTCAACGATATAGAACAATGCAGAGAATGGTCTTGTAGTTTCTGTGAAACTGAGATTTAATCTTATCATACCTTTTACCGTAATCTCTTGACCATCTACTGTGTATAATTCTAAATCAGCTTCATCCAGAAAAGTTACTTTCTTTTTATTTTTAAGAATTCTGTTTAGTTCTTCATGTGTTATTAAGTTCACTGGAGAGCCTGTATCTAAAAATAAGGAAACGTTTTGATCCTCACATACCGCTGGTATCAAGATACACTCATTTCCCAACATGCCTCCTATGTGAAGTTTAATCTTGTTCATCTTTACGTTTGTTCGTTTTTTGTCATGACTTGGTCTTCCCCCGATTTGAACATAGACACAATTTTTTCTACTGTTTTGCAATCACTAGTCCAGTGCCCTTGGTATCTATGATGCCTACAGTAAGGACCAAATCCTTGTGTCTTTTGATTATCCTCTTTTGCCTTGATAAAGCATTCATACCTTGTGTGTCCTGGTTTTGCACAGTAATGACACAGAATGGACCTATCCCTTGACTGTGACCTACGAGGTGATTTCCCATAAGAAGTGTTGTTTATGGCGCGAGACCTGCTCGGGCTGCGCGAAAACTTATGAAACTGCCTGTAGGAAGGCGTGTGGGAACGAGGTCTAGGCGTCTTTGTTTGTTTGGGCTGCCTCATTTCTGGTCGCGATCGATTTTGTTCTCTGTTTGGGGTCGGTGTAGATGTTTTCACAGCTGATACTGTCTCAGGTACCCTGATTCTACCAGAATGTGCATGTGTGTCGACCACACCTGCTTTACTGCACTGCATCTCTACCTCGTTCATTAAGTCTAGTAAGCTCATTCCTGGGGTGTACGCGATCGTTTTGGCGATCTTAAGGGTTCTATCAGGTAATTTACACAAGGCAGCTACATAACCAATGATGTCCACGACGAGGTCTGGGGACATCTTTCCGTCATCTGTTATCCACTTAGAATTCTCCAGAGTAGCTAATAGGGTTCTCTTGATTGTGGAGACATCAGCAGTTATTTCACTGAGCACATGGTTTGTAATGTGCTCCCTTACAAGATCTACAATTTTATGTAATTCTGGAATTATACCTGGCAAGAAGTTCATACCTCCAGAAAATTTCTTCAGAAATTCAGTTTTAAATTCATCATATGTCCTAGCACGATGTAGCTTATCGGAGCGCAATAAATTGCTTGCTGGACATCTTTCCTGGCTTATGCAAGATGAAAAAATAGCAATTTTCTCTTGTTCATCTAGTATGTGGCACTTGATGAACATTTGTTCGCACTGACTGATTAATGAAATGACATCAATGCGATCCTTGTCTGTGCCAGAGAATTTTGGGGCAGTCTTATCCTCGTGATACACAAAAACGTGAGGTGTGGTTTTTAGATCAGCAGTATTTGGTTCTTGATTCATATTTAATGATTGCCCTGTTAATTCAACTTGTACGAGTTTATCGTTATGTGAGGGAATGGTGGAATATGTATGACCGGACCGGTGAACCCTGTTAAGTATATTGGCATACTTATGCAAGGCAGCTGCAAAGTCGTCACTCTCTATGTCTGAAGGGGTTTCCCACTCATCATCCGAAACTCCCGTATTTGTTTCTTTATCTATAACGTGTGGTGAGGGTTGTACAATGGGTGGTCTGTCTCTTAATTGTGAGTCTGATGTTGTGGCAATTTGTGTGTCATCTGGTATTAATGTGGGTGGTGGCGAAAATATTCCTGTCATTAAGATATGATGTTATGAAGTACGCCTCTTGTTTATTTATGTCCTAGCAAACTAGATGAGTAAATAAGTTGAATATAGCTAATTTTAGCACTGAGAAGAAATGAGCAAGTATAATTTTACCCACTTGATACAGATCGTAGAGGTGTGTCGATACAAAAGTCGATCTCGGAAGAAAATAAAGGTTTGATTGAAGATCTCTTGATAATTCTAGTGGTGTGTTGATGGACGATATTACTCAGGAAACTCCATGGCCTGGTATTTGTAGTGGTTAACGGCTGTCCCAGGCAAACCTCCGCATAGAACGTCGAATTTCCAACTTAACTGTGAAAATAAGTGAATATGAGTAGGAGCTATGTGAATAATGAGTAATGAGTAGTGGGTGAGAAGTGCCTGGTGTCAGTCACACGTTGCTTGGCATGGCAGACTCGCGTTGTGATGTCATCTCAGCACATGGTGACGTCGGCTTCCCACACTGGTAGCTGTGGTGAGTGAATGAGTAGCGATGAGTAACTTGAGTGAAGACGAGTCAGTAAGATGAGTTGTGAGTCGTGTCTCACTCTTCGTTTGTTTGTTCCGTTTTTCTATGTGGATGTTTTCTCGGTCCTTTTCTCTAGTGATTTACTCGTTGTGGGATGAAGACTGCCGCTACTTGTAGGTGCGTGTAGAAGATTATACAGACGACGTAGAGTTGTTAATTGTAGTTGATTGTAGATGGCTGTAGTTGATTGTAGATGGCTGTAGACTTTGTAGACTATTTGCACTGTAGGCTGTATTTTGTAGGATTCAATGTAGAACTGAAGCTAATCTTGTAGTCTCGGTTGCTTTTGTAGAAATTTGCTTTTAATTCGGAGACGATGTCCGCAGATTTGCTGGTTTGTCGTTAAGCTACTTGCAAGGCGTTGAGTGATCTCTTGACTTCTGCATCAGCGTAATGATCTGGGAGACGGAAGGGGCTGGATGGAGAGAATACTGTCAGAAGCTGATGTTGTTGGTTGTTTTCAATCTTGATATTTTGTAGGAATTTAATGTTGATTCGTAGACGAGGTTCGTATACGTTCGCTGCTACCAAATGTCATAAAGACTTTGTAGTTACTTGTAGAGAAGTATATTTTAGACTTGTGGTCGAGCGGCTTTTGTATCTTGTAGTAGCTTCCCCACCAGATGTCATGTAGTGACGGGAGAGGTAAAGAATAGTATGGGACTATTTTTATTTGTCTTGGAAATATTAAACCAGGTCTCTCACATGGAAAGAGTATAAGTCCCAGGTAGCTACCTCCCTGTCTCGCTATCTCTCTCTCTCTCTGTTCTAAGGCTAATCTCCGTCTCGACCTCTCTCTAGGGTCGCTTGTCTCCTTCTAAACTCCCTTTCCTAAAATCTGGTGTAGCAGGGGTGTGTCACGTATGTTCCTCATGGTTACCAGATCTTTGTTCACGAGAGGACTGCTGACAGCTAACTGCATCATCTCCTTACTGGCCGCTGTCGTCAGCTTTCCTCAGTGTTAAGAGTGTGTAAGCATGTTTAGCACTGCTCTATTCTCGCAGACACAACACCTTCTCATCATTTGACTTCCTGCTTCTATCTGTCTCTCTATCTATCTATTATGTAGTCCTACACATGAAGTTCAACCCTTTTGATGACTAGGAGGGGGTATTTGTTCTTATGGGGTTGATTTTCCTCAAAGTATGCAAGTAGCAGACATTCATGAAAAGGGATATACTGGGTTGCTGTGTGCTGTGATCTGATATTTGCAGTTAGCCTACCTGGTTAACTCCCACGGCTATTCATCCCTATATAAATGCAGTCTGAGAAAAACAAGTGCCCTGTTGGTCATCAAAAAGGTTAAATTTCATTCATTCAAAGTATCATTCACCTGGCTCACCTGTTTTCTGGTTAACATGGTAAGGGTTAGAACTTTTTAGCATCCCTTGTAACTTGGTGTACCGGTTGAAAATAAATGCCAACAATATGTTTGCACCTTGCGCTGTAATATCCTTAAGGTTTTATGCATTGTCGTCGTGACGTTGTGTATTGTCTACATCGTTTCAGTATTTTTTTATTTTTTTATTTTTCAGTTGAACGATGACACTTGAGGCTAATATAATACGAATGAGTTCCTATATACTTTTGTGATATTTATCCACTTTCCCAAAAGGAAATATCATAGATACCATAATTTAAAGGTCTAATCATAAGGATCCCTAAGGGCAGATGGAGGGGATATTTGGCAGGGTTTCCAACTTGAAGGAAAATCTGCTAAACCTAGCAGATTCGCTACCTCCACAGTGGCGACTTTTCGCTTGTAAGCGCTAGCGGATTATCTAGAGGAATTTTGCTGGGTGTAGTGGAGGCTCTAGAGGATTTGCAGCATGAATGATATGATATTCTACCAATAAATTAAATTAAAATTTCTTGTTTCCAGTAAAGTGAAACGATCAACTTTTAACACTTTATCAGTGCCATTAAAATTTCCCCTCACCCCAAGTTCACACTCGTCATCAATAGACTCTGCCATTCCACATGTCTAGTTTGCATTGATTTTTGTAAACCGTTCACAGACGCCGTCAGCAACTGTTCATCATCACTGATTGGAGCTGAATCTTGGAAGAGTCTTTTATTTTGCATTCTACCCTCAAATCTCTTCTTCATGCAATATTTGTTTCATAAAATACCAATATCTTGTAGGCCTTGTCACGGGGTTTTGTGAACTTATATATTAAAGAATACTTTATATGTTACTTGAAAATATGGACAATGAATTGACCGTGAAATCAAACAATAAGTTTTACTTTATGCCAGTTTACTTCGCCGATTCTCTAATGGTGAGAATTTATAAACTTTTCAACAGTACACAACAGAGACTAATTACTGACGAGTGCTGTGTGTAGTACTGTTAGCCTCTCGAGAAAGTGACTCCACCCCTGACAATCAATAACTAATACTAATAGTAATAAACAGGTTCTTGCTGGTTCATTAACTCCTGGCTGGCACAACGGATTTAAGCTTAATACAAAAGGACTGGCCTAAGTGCCAGGTATGAATAATGTAAAGCATTTGTGCGAACTAGGAGCGGCAACTAAAATAAGCTTAATGTGGAGAAATAAAACACGATTTTAATTACATTAAGCTCAAAGAAAAGAACTATAAATTTATTGATTACATTGAATTAATTTTACGTTACATGAGTCTCAAAATGAATTCAAAATAACAAGGAGAATACACTCACTCGCTCACTCAAAAGCTAAACTTAAACTTAGGAAAAACGAAAAGAAATACTGGTCAGTAGAGGGGGCTACACGGAATAACTAGGCATCGATACGTAGGACGGACACTGCAATACGCTGAACCTCTTCGCTGAGTCACCGTCTAGGTGGAGATTTCAGGAACTCACTGTTGGGCACACGAACCAGATCTCACGACGATCAAAGCCTGACTAAGTTCAAATTATGAAAGAAGGTGAGGGCTGGCCATGTTTGCTTCAACAGTCAACGGAAAGAAAGTGAGTGATATACAGTCACAATAAATCACTCAGTGAAGGTGTTAATGTCGTGCGCAAGGATGATCACTTATGAAACAGTGAAAAATGTTCTGAAAACCGTCCCAATTGAGTGAATGCTAGGACGGTTGAACTGAGTGATACTTAGTGGGAATTCCACTAGAATTCACGGTTTTCACACTGAAACATAATGTTACGAACCTACAAATACGCTCGTGCAAGTTCGTGACATTACGCCGCATCAAAATCAAATTTTTTCTTAAAAAAAAAAACAAATGTTATACATAAATCCTAACTCAGTCACACAAGATTCACACTGTGGTGTGTGTACTATCCTGCTACAGGAGAAAATCACAGTCGCCCATGAGCTTTTAAACCTCATATTTACGTTAATAGAAGCAAGCTTGAGGAAAAAAATCCAAGACAACCGTGAAAAGTCCTGTACTTAGGTCAAACTGAGCGAAAAGTTCGCTACATTTACATTAACAACTAATTGTTATGTAGCGTGATGTATGTAATACACGGTGTAGGTGTGACAGTTGTGGTGTAACTGTGCCTAAGTGAAAAATTATGTGATACAAATCAATAGTAAATAAAGACAACGAGGCAGAAGAGACGAGACAGCAGCATGCAACGACGATCAGCTGATCTGCATGACAATGGTGGACCTGCCAGCTGCACCTGCAAAAGCAATCAAGGTGGAGCATCAAGTGTCATTTCTCTTTCTCTCTGCCCAGCAATCAGTACTTATGTTACAAAAGTACACCATTATTCTATTAATGGATACATTATCAACCAGGAAACGTAGTTCCAGGACGAGGAGCTGAATGAAAAGACTGGGCGTCTGTGCAGGACATCAAATGCTGCAATTCGCTAAGCCAAAGGGGCCCAGTTTACTGGTTAAACTCTAAACCTACATTATTATTAACCAGGAAATGTGGTGAAACTGAGAGTAAAGACTGGGTGTCTGTGCAGGACATCAAACGCTGCAATTCGCTCAGGACCCAGTTTACTGGTTAAACCCTAAACCTACATTATTATTAACTGGGAAACGTGATCAAACTGAGCAAAAAGACTGGGCGCCTGTGCAGGACATCAAACGCTGCAATTCACTAGGGACCCAGTTTACTGGTTAAACCCTAAACCTACATTATTATTAACCAAGAATCATGGTCAAACTGAGCGAAAAGACTTGGCGCCTGTGCAAGACATCAAATGCTGCAATTTGCTAGGGACCCAGTTTACTGGTTAAACCCTACTCTACACTTACGACTAACATTGGCAAGCTGAGAATCCCTACACAATCTCAGGCAGGTCACATTTTAACACCCGCCGTGGGTGTGAACACTCATGTGGATAATGTGCATTTTCCAGGAATCCTCAGAGAGGCCCACAGCTCGAGACACCACAAGATAATTCATACATAGCCTCGGATTGTCCTTACAGGGTTCTCAAACTTCCTCTTAACTTACGGTATACATGTATATACCTGGATGTAATGTGTCCTGTGGACCAACGGGTGAGACGTCAGTTTTTTTTTTATGTGAGGAAGAAGGAACCAAAGGCCACGAGCCCGCAACAAGAGCTCCCTTCAAGAGAAAAGCAAAATACAAGAGAGAGCCAAATCCAAGATCCATTCATTTCGAGATGCCTGGACACACTGCTTTTGAAATACTGGAGATCATAGGCAGCAGGAAATACAGACAGAGGGAGACAGTTCCAGAGTTGACCTGTTGCATAAATGAAGGACTGCGAGTAACAGTTAACTCTTGCATTAGAGAGTTGGACAGAAAAGGGATGAGAGTTTGCTGCTAGATGGGTGCTACGCACCCATCGTAGAGGTGGGGGAATGCATGCAGACAGTTCAGAGGAGCAGTGATCATTAAAGTAGCAATAGAAAAGAGATAAAGATTCAACAGTGCGGCGAAGAGACAAAGGTTGAAGGGAGTCAGTAAGAGGAGGAGAGTTAATGAGACGAAAAGCATTTGACTCCACCCTATTGAGAAGAGCTGTATGTAGGGAGCCTCCCCACACATGAGAGTTGTACTCCACAAAGGGGTGGATAAACCCATGTGTAGAGTCAACAACTGTGCAGGGGTAAAGAAACAACGGAGTTGGCTCAGCACATCCAGTCTCTTGGAAGCAGATTTTACAAGAGATGTAATATGATCTTTCCAAGATAAGTCTCGAGTAAATGAAACCCCAAGCATGTTCAAGGACGATGCAGGATTAAGCTGAATATTATTAAACACCAGTGGGTACACCTGTGGAAGATTTTGACAGGTTGATAGGTGTAAGAACTGAGTCTTAGATGCATTAAAAACAACAAGATTATTTTCACTCCAGGCAGAGATACAAGCCAAGTCAGACATTAGGTGTGCCATAGCCTCATCCCTTGTTTGTTGAAGTAACTGCTGAGATAGGCATTGCGGGAACTGAATGGAAAGGTGAAGGGTGGAGTCATCAGCATATGAGTGGATAGGGTTAGATGTACAGCTTATAAGGTCATTGATGAATAAAAGGAAGAAAGTTGGTGATAGGACAGAGCCCTGAGGAACACCACTGATGATAGATCTAGGAGAAGAACGATGGCCGTCTACAACAGCTGCTATAGAAAGACCAGAAAGGATGCTAGCGATGAAGGCACAGATAGAAGGATAGAAACCGTAAGAGGGCAGTTTGGAAATTAAAGATTTATGCCAGACTCGATCAAAAGCCTTTGAGATGTCAAGTGCAATGGCAAAGCTTTCGTCAAAGTACCGAAAGGAGGATGACCAGGAGTCTGAAAGGTAGGTGAGGAGATCGCCAGTGGAGCGTCCCTGACGGAACTCGTACTGATGATCAGAAAGAAGGTTGTGATAGGAAAGATGCATTAAAATTTTTCTATTGAGAATTGACTCGAAAACTTTTGAAATACAGGACGTTAAAGCAATTGGACAATAGTTGGAGCGTTGGGAGTGATCACCCTTCTTTGGGACACGTTGAATGTGAGCAAACTTCCAGCAAGAAGGAAAGGTACAAGCTGATAGACAAAGGCAAAAGAGTTTGCCTAGGCAGGGTGTAAGCACAGAAGCACAGTTCTTAAGAACAACAGGAGGGACTCCATCAGGCTCATATGCTTTGTTAGTATTGAGGTGAGTGATGGCAGAAAATACATCAGCTGAAGAAATTTTAATGTCAGCCATGAGAAAGTCTGAGGCGGGCATTGATAGAGGAACAGCTCCGGAATTGTCTAAGGTGGAATTGGAGGAGAAAGTCTGTGCGAAGAGATCTGCTTTATCAGTAGAAGAAATAGCTACAGAACCATCAGAGTAGAACAGAGGAGGGAAGGATGATGAGGTAAAGTTGTTAGAAAGGTTTTTGGCAAGGTGCCAGAAGGAGTGGGAAGAATTCGAGTTGGAGAGTTGAGAGCATTTAGTACGGATGAAATTATTTTTAGCGGAGCGAAGAACAGACAGCACGATTCCGGGCAGAAATGTAAAGGTGATGTGATTCAGGGGTGGGTTGGCTCCGGCACCTTTTGTAGGCCCTTTCCTAGTTGCGGGCAGCATTAGAACAAGCGTGATTAAACCAAGGCTTTCTTGCATTAGTCAAAGGATATGAGAAAGGAATGTATGCTTCCATACCCAAGAGAATAACATCCGTAATGTGCAAGGCACACTCAGATGGCTCACGGCCATGGAAGCAATAATCATTCCAGGGAAAATCAAAGAAGTACTGCCTGAGGGCCTCCCAATCTCCAGCTCCAAAATGCCACAGACGACGTTTCTCTGGAGGGTCCACAGGCCGTACCGAAGTGATAGGACAGGTTAAGGTGATGAGGTTGTAATTGGAGGAGCCCAACGGAGAGAAAAGATTAACAGTGTAAGGAGAAGGATTAGTTGTAAGGAAGAGGTCAAGTATTTTGGAGCTCTGTCCAAGGCGGTCAGGGATACCGGTAGGGTGCTGTACAAGCTGCTCTAAGTCATTAAGGATAGAAAAGATGTAGGCTTGTTACCAGGTGGATCAGTGAAAGGAGAGGAGCGCCAAAGGTGATGGTGAACATTGAAATCTCCTAGAATGGAGATTTCAGAGAAACGAGAAATGGATAGAATGTGTTCCATCATAGAAGTAAGATAGTCAAAGAATTTTTGATAGTCAGTAGAATTAGGGGATAAGTAAACAGCACAGATATATTTAGTCAGAGGATGACAGGAAAGCCGACGCCAGAGTGTAGAGAACTCAGAAGAATCAAGTTCAGGATCACGAGAGCAAGATAATTCGTTGCGTATATATACACAACAGCCACCTTTGGCTTTGAAATGAGTATAGAGAAAGTAGGAGGATACAGAAAAGGGTTTGCTGTCAGTTGCCTCAGACAGCTGAGTCTCAGTTAGAAAAAGGTGAGGTTTAGAGTAGGAGAGGTGGTGCTCAACAGAGCGATAGAGGAAAAGGCCGTGAATGTTGCAGAAATGAAGAAGAAGAGAGTCAGACAGTGGTTCCAGGCAGCTCAAGTCATCACCGGGAAAGGGGCGGAAGGTGGGGGTATTTATGGTCCCCCCCCCGGGGACTCCGAGGCTGGGTGATAAGACACCATGATTTTTTTTGAATTTTGGAAATGGAAGTGTAGTGTGTACTGTGCATGTAGTTTGGTGTAGATAGTTAGAGAAGTTTGTATTGGAGAGCATGCTGGCCTACTCTCTGTGCAACTGAGACACTGAAAAAGTTCAGCAATGGGGGATGGTCAGGAACTAATCCTGAGGGCTGATGAAACGTGAGTTCCAGCACTCCCTGTCATCAGCTTTCCATCCACCTCGGGAGTACTGCCCTGCTCGACTGGTGCTACAGTCTACTCCTCTGATTACTGGTACACTTTTAACTGGGAACCAGGCTGGTCCTTCGATTGCTCAAATCTCCGAGGACGCCTTTCTTATGGAACCCAGCATACAACAGTTGCCCGTGTTAGTCAACAGTTAGCAGGTGAGACATCAGGTCTGTGCCTACGTTGTAACATCCCTTGATGTATCTCACAACAAAGTTAAACTGCTGCAAATACAGTATCCAGCGTGTCAATCTTTCATTAGCCGTCTTAGTCATGCTGAGACTAGTGAGTAGTATATGATCAGTTTCCACAGTGAATGGTGATCCATATAAATAATAGTAATATTTCTTAACACCTTCAACCACGGCCAAGAGTTCCTTCTCAACAATACTGTAATTCCTCCTGGCAGGTTTTAGCTTACAGCTGTGGTATGCCACTGGGAAGATTCCACCTTCCGATTCTTGCATTAACACGGCACCTACTCCATCTTGTGAAGCATCAGTGTACAGTATGAAAGGTTTGTTGAAATCAGGCAACTGCAAGATAGGCTCCTTACACAGCATATTCTTATGGGTGGCAAAAGATCTCTCTTGCACTTATCCCCATTCAATGGTGTTTGGAGCATGTTTCCATAGCACCTCGTACAAAGGTTTGGCAAAGAAAGCAAAGCTGGGGATAAAACTCCTATAATACCCCACTAGGCCAAGGAATGCCCTAACCTGTTTCTTGGTCACGGGTCTTGGGGCTTCTCTAATCTTCCTGATCTTGTCACCCTGACACCTGCAGCGATTGTTGCCAACAATATGTCCGAGGAACTCCACATCACTGTGAGCAATTTTACACTTGCTAGGCTTCACAGTCAGGTTGAAACTCTGGAGTCTACTGAAGACAATTTCCAAGAGTCTGAGGTGCTCCTCCAACATGGCAGAATGAACGAGGACATCGTCAACGAACATCTCTACTCCTACAATACCATGAAGAACTTGTCTCATGGCACGACTGAATACTGCTGGGGAGGTGGTAAGTCCACATGGAAAGACTTTATATTGATACAACACCCTAGGAGTAGCAAAGACAGTGAACTGACGGCTCTCGGGGTGAAGGGGAATCTGAAAGAATCCCTTCACCAAATCGAGCTTTGTGAAATATCATGACCCTGCCAGCTTGGAGAAGATGGCAATGTGGTCACCCATTGGCTCAGCATCCACTTTGGTGATTGCATTTAGCCTCCTATAGTCGCCACAAATCCTGACTCCATCATCCTTCTTGTGGACTACTACCATTGGACTGCAGTAAGGAGATGAGGACTTTTCAATAATACCCGCAGTCTCCATGTCAGCAATTTCGTTGTCTACTGCGTACAGTAGTTGCATGGGAATCGGATATGGCTTAACCTTTACGGGAGTATTGCTGGTCAACTCAATTTCGTGACAATCAACCTTTGCGAATCTAGTTGGTCAGAGAAGATATCAGCATACTGACAGAGTAGTGACCTTATGGCATTCTGGTCACCTAATGCTAAGTCAGTGTTTAATAAAACATCTCCGACAGTCTCCTCCTGACGGGTCTGAATGGTTAAGGGCTTGTCATCATGGTCATCAGCTGGGATCACCGCAGCTGCCCAGGTTTCTTCCAGTGGCTGGTAATTGACATCAGCTACTCGTAGGCCAATCTTTTCGGGGTTTGACTCATGTTAAGCCTTCAACATGTTAACGTGCAACCTATTACGAAGATTCCCCATCTGAATTATGTAGTTGAGGTCTGAAATGCACTCTGCTGCATCAAATGGACCCTTCCACTGTCCCAAGAGCATGTTCTGGGCAGTGGGGAGAAACACCAAGCACTTATCGCCCGGACTAAACTTCCAAAGTTTTGCCTTCTTATCATAATAGGCTTTCTGAACTTCGTGGGCCTTGATCAGTTCTTCCTTAGCTAACTCGCACGTTGACTGGAGGCGGTCAGCTAGATCAAGGACATAGGTGTAGGTGGTCTTGACTTCAGGGTCGGTTTCTCCATCATCCCATAACTCGCAAAGGACTTGAGGTGGTCCACGGACCGACCTTCCATACACCAGTTCAAAGGGTGAGAACTTCAAGGAATGGTGTGGGGCTTTTCGATAAGCAAATAGAAGAGGAGCAATGAACCATGGCCATTTCTTTGGCTGTTTGGCGACCATGCACTTTAACATCTTGAAAGTCCCATTGAACCTCTCACACAACCCGTTACACATGGGATGATAAGGCGTAGTTCGCAGGCCTCGGATGGACAACAACCTGAATGCTTCATTCATCATTGCAGAGGTGAACTGCAAATCCCGGTCGCGTAAGACCTCTTTGGGGATACCTATGCGACAGAACACTTCAATCAACGCCTCAGCAACAGTGATGGCCTCTATATTCTTAAGGGTCACGGCTTCAGGCCACAGTGTGCTGAAGTCAACAATAGTGAGGATATACCTTGATCCATCACTTGCCCTAGGAGAGATTGGCCCAACAATGTCAACTGCTACTCTCTCGAACGGTTCAGAGATTATAGGCATTGGTTTCAGTGGTGCAGGATGGACACATCCCCGGTCAGTGGTACGCTGACACACATCAGAGGAACGCACAAGCCTAGTTATTTCCTGTCCCATTCCTGGCCAGAAAAAGTCAGAATGGATGCAGTCAGACCTTTTCTTTTGGCCCATGTGACTTCCGATCACAGAACAATGACCTAATTCGAACACTGCTCGGTGATACTTTGTGGGAACGATGAACTGCAGTCGAAACTCACCCTGGGGTGTTTGTGACTCACGGTATAGCCGTCCTCGCTTACGAAGGAACCTGGCTTGACCTCCCCATGAATACTTAATCACTTTACCCTCCAGCTTCTTATGCACTGAGGCAAGTGTCGGATCAGACTGTTGTTCTTGGACAACATCTTGACTACGAATCAGATCTTGCGGCATTGCGATGGTCAATGGGGTGACACGATTCGGAGCCTTGGCCATGGCTCGTGTTACTGCAACAGCCGAAGTTTGAGTAGCAACATCTACAGCGTAACTGTTTTTGACCCCCGGTATGTTGCCGATAATGAGGTCAAACAAAGGTTCTGGCATGACTACAGCAGCTGTCAAGCCAGTGTAGAAAGGAGATGCCACCTGGATACGTGCCTCAGGGAACAACCTCACTGATCCATCAATAAGTCTAACTTGGATCTGCTTACCCATGTACTCGTCAGGCCGAACTAAACTTTGCTTGAGAGGGCAACCTGAGGAACCATTATCTCTCAGGACATTTACAGAAACACCTCCCACAAACCATGGCTGAGGAAGAAAGGCAGTGTTACTGGTGGAAGGGTCTGAGGAGGTAGCAGCCAGTCATTGGTGAGACTGCGGAACGAACGATGCAGGAAATGTGGCGCCCTGAGAACTTGATGCCTGAGGGGTCGTGCTCACCATCTAAGGAGTTGGAGCACTGACCACCTGAGATGGAGAGTTCACTGTCGCTGGGGGGCTAGTGAACTGTGGGGAAGTACCTATACTGGTGGGATTGGTACCACTGTGCGCTTGTTGTGGAATGAAGGCTGCATTTCCATCCTGCCTCTGATACACTAAAGTCGATTGTCCTCACTGAGGGTTACATGGTTTGTCTTTGCCCTGCTGCTGCTTGAAATACCAGTACTGCTGCTGGTTAGGGTTCTGCTTGTCGTACCACTTCCACTCAGGTTTCTGGGTATTTTGCCCCTGGTCCTTCTGTGGTTTGTTTGGACCTTGGTCATTATTCTGAGAACAGCCTTGTTGCTGGGGTTCAGTCTGAAACGGTTTCCCAGATTTGTCAGCTTTCCTGTTCCAGGTGTGTTGCTTACGAGTTTGATACCCGTATGCAGTGAAGAATGCACCAGCCTTCTCAACGATTTGGCTGGCATCCCTTACCTAGCAGATCTTAAGCTGAGCCATAAGTCCAGCAGGCCACGACTTTTCTAGCTGCATGCGCAAAATAAGGTCAATTATCCCCTCACACGTGGAAGGAGTTTCATTTTTCTCCATCCACTCATCTAAGCAAGCAGTAAGCCGATCAAGAAACTGAACTGCAGTCTCTTTTTCTTGTAAACGTGCCCTCATAAACTGACTCTTGGCGTCATCAACTATAAGACCGTACGCTTTCACGAGTGTGGCCTTCATCATCTCATACATAAGATTGTCTCCACGAATTCTGTGGAGAATATCGAGGGCAGGGCCCTCAAACAGGCTAAGAAACTGAAGCCGATTAGCTGCCTCATCCAGCTGGTACAGCTGAGCCATGTCCTCAAAACGAGCTATGAATGGCTCAATTCGCTTGCCTTCCTAGTATGGAGGAAGCTTGATGTGTGGAGTCGCCAAAACATGTGCAGGGAGAGCGCTCGTGGAGCTTGGGTTAACTGCACCAGATGTGTCTGAAGCCTAGGAGTCTCGCTTGAGCCTCAGCATCTCAAGTTCATGTTTTTCAAGAGCCTCACACACAGCACGTTCAAGTTCTCGTTGTTCTCGCTCATATTCACCTTCTCTCACGTTGTTCTAACTCATGTTGACGTTCTCACTCTCGTTGTTCTAACTCGTGTTGACGTTCTCTCTCTCGTTGTTCTCCCTCGTATTCACGTTCTCCCTCACGTTGTTCTAGCTCAAGTTCGTGTTGTTTTTGCTCGTATTTGTGTTGTTCTCGCTTGTGTTCGCGATGGATTCTACGCTCTTCACGAGCATCATTCTCACGTTGCTGCTCGTAACTAAACCGAGGGATACATACTCTTTGACTTTTTCGGGGTAGCTAAGCCCCATGTCTTTAGCTTCCTGAACATAGAGATTAGTATTGATGCTAACTCAGTCTGAGTGAACTAAAGACTAAGTACTCGCTGCTATTTTGCAGAGGAATGCCAACAATCAAGAGTAAAGAATATAGGCACAGGTTAGTGGTGACCAGTTTTATCTAGTTAACTGGTAAAGAGAGAAAAAAAAAAAAAAAAAAAAGACTGACTGTGAAAACTATTACATAAAATTAATAGAAATGAATCAATAATCACCAGTAACATAGTGCCTATAGACTTTAATGATAAATACCTAAATATGAGTGATTGAGTATTATCTCGTTAATAACTTTAGAGCTAGGAGTTAGTATCCTGGCGAGGTCGCCAGATGTCACGGGGTTTTGTGAACTTATATATTGAAGAATAATTTAAAGGTTACTTGAAAATATGGACAATGACTTGACTGTGAAATCAAGCAGTAAGTTTTACTTTATGCGAGCTTATTTCACCGATTCACTAAGGATGAGAATTTATAAACTTTTCAACAGTACACAGCAGAGACTAATTACTCACGAATGCTGTTTGTAGTGCTGTTAGCCTCTCGAGAAAGTGACTCCATCCCTGACAATCAATAACTAATACTAATAGTAATAGACAGGTTCTTGCTGGTGCATTAACTCCTGGCTGGCACAACGGATTTAAGCTTGATACAAAAGGACTGGCCTAAGTACCAGTTATGAATAATGTAAGGCATTCATGCGAACTAGGAGCAGCAACTAAAATAAGCTTAATGTGGAGAAGTAAAACACGATTTTAATTACATTAAGCTCAAAGAAAAGAACTATAAATTTATTGATTACACTGAATTAATCTTACATTATATGTCTCAAAATGAATTCAAAATAACAAGGAGAATACACTCACTCGCTCACTCAGAAGCTAAACTTAAACCTAGGAAAAACAAAAAGAAATGCTGGTCAGTAGAGGGGGCTAAGCGGAATGACTGGGAGCCAATACATAGGACAGACGCTGCAATATGCTGAACCTCTTCGCCGATTCACCATCTAGGTGGAGATTTCAGGAACTCACAGTTGGGCACATGAACCTGCTCTCACGACGATCAAAACCTAACTAAGTTTGAATTATGAAAGAAGGCGAGAGCCTGCCGTGTTTGCTTCAATGGTCAATGGAAAGAAAGTGAGCGATATATGCTCACAATAAATCACTCAGCGAAGGTGCTAATGTCGCTTGCAAGGATGATCACTTATGAAACAGTGAAAAACGTTCTGAAAACCGTCCCAATCGAGTGAATGCTGGGACGGTTGAACTGAGTGATACTCAGTGGAAATTCCACTAGAATTCGCGGTTTTCACACTGAAACAAAATGTTACGAATCTACAAATACACTCGTGCAAGATTGTGACAGGCCTTTTCCAGTGACGTCACAGAAATCACGTGGTTTTGTTTACAATTCGATATCAGATGGCAAATTCCTTGCAGTAGTGACTGTCCAGACAGGGCTGTCAGAGGTGGAACTGTCAAATATATACAGAAATCTGGATCAGTGCCATGAAGACATGTACAGGAACATGATAAAGTTTTTGGTGCTGGATCCTTAAACCATATCTAGTGAGAAGTTCACCATTTTCAAGGATTGGGGACCAAAACAAGATCTCAGATATGGTGACCTCTATCATTATTTGTTGAACACCTCATCAAAGTTCACCAGGGCATCCCACAAGGTAAAGAGACATTCACACTGTTTATGCTTAATATAGCTAGCTGCAGTTGACTTATAGTACATGTAAATTATCTTGGTAATCAGTAAATTTTTTACGTGGGGCCAAGGGAGTAGGGATTGCATACATTGACTGTGAATCGAGTGGTTGATGAATGGAATAGGTTACCAAGTGATGTAGTTGCTGCCCCTTCTCTAGGTTTCAAACACAGGTTAGATAAGCATATGGCAGGTATAGGCTGCACATAAAATTTGTCATTCTTGGGGTCACACTTCTGTGAGAGCTGCCTGGCATGGCCCTGCATGGGCTATTTTAGGAAAGGTAGAGAAGTCACACTTTTCTGGGAGCTGTCTAGCATGGGCCTATTGGCCTACTGCAGTTATTCTCTCTTCTTAACCCCTCTGCCCACGATGACACATTTGTCGTCATTTGGGTGTGTCTGCAACTATACTCGATGACACGTTTATCGTCATAAAAGCATAAAAACCTTCATCAGAGAAAAAGTCTTTGGCTGATCGGCGTCATTTTTGGAAGCGTCATAGTTCCCGCGTCTCATCAAAAGTAATGACTTGGCAATCTCAGGGCCCGAGATGTGCAGCAGCACAGGCAGGTTGATTAGTTCCGCATGAGCTGTCGAGGGAGAAGGTAGCGTGCGGCTAGGCATTTAAATTGTACTCTTCCCTGTCCTGGGACACATGTCATATTCCACTATACCAATAGTGCCTGTGTTTACTTTTTGGGCACTATTGTGATTAGGTTTGGTGTTTGCAATAGGGAATGAGGTTTTCGTGAATCATTCCTGGCTGTTATCAGCCGTTGGCCCAACAAAGATTGTGCTAGGCCTACCCTGTTTTTCAGCATGTCCCAACAACTACACTCCTACTCTGCACCCAATGTGAGTATTTAACCACTGAATAACAGTGAAAGTGAATCAGGCATATATAGTGTGCAATAGCTAGTGAGGAAGGGCATGGTGAAACGTTTTGCAGAGCGAGGCGGGAAACCGCCTGAAGACACGGCATTATCTTGAACGGATTGTTTGGCAAGGAGTTGATGAAGTCCTTGCTTTATGCTGATATATTATGGATAATGTTATTGTGCAACAAATAGGAGTATAATGCAACCAGTGTACATGATGAAATATTGGCTTGGGCAGGAGTCATGTACGCCTTACAACCACGGCACGCCGTTGTCAGAAGGGGATAAAATAGACAAGGTTTATAGTGATATTTGATTTTATCATATTGTTATATTTATTCCATATGCTTTCTGTGTGAAACAAAGCATGAGTGTTATTGATATGTTTATCGTATGCTTGTGTGGATGAACGTAAACACTGCACCACGTGCTTGTCGGAAAATGTCGTCTGTGATACCTTAGGTATTGCAGATGTGACATGCAGAGCACGTTTAGGTACTCTTGTGGTAAATTATACTGTATGTTTCATAACATGATGGATTTGATTGTGTATTATGAAATAAAATCGTAAACTGCATCATCTTCAGGTAAGGGAAACATCATCTGCTACACCTTAGCAGACAGGTAAGGGCCACATGCTTCTACTTGTTGTGGTGTAATATATTGTTTATTTCATATATTGATAGATTTGGTTATGTTTTATGTGAAAGACAGTAAATGACTGACCCAATTGCTTGTAGGAAAGAGTGCATCTCGTACATCTGAGTTAGCACAAAAGTAACGACATGCAATGCGATATCATGATAAGGTGCATTTACATTTTATTGCTGAAATATACCATGTATCTCATACAGTGATATATTTTGTTATTTGTTTATGTGAAAAGAAAGTGAAAGTGAACCACATGCTCCTCTAGAAATCATCGTCTGCTACACCTTACTGCCCAGGTATGGGCCATGTAATTGACCTACGTAGGACATGCATTTACATTTTTTTGGTGAAACATACTGTGTATCTCACATATTGATATAACAGGCAACGTATTATGTGGAAATAACGTGAAAGACTGAGCCACGTGCTCGTAATGAAGTGTGTGTCGTACACCTGAAATAGCACAAAGGTAGCGAAATGCAATGTGAGGTTAGGAACACGTGCTTTTAGATTTTTTTTTGGTGGAATATACTTTGTATTGCTTGTATTGACATATTTAGCTATGTTTCATGTAAAAAGACAGTGAAAAAATGACCCACATGTTCGTAATGAACAGTGTGTGTCATACACCTGAGCTACCACAAAGGTAGCAAAATGCATTGCGAGGTTAGGAACATTTGCATTTACATCTTTTTTTTTTTTTTTTTTGAAATATACTGTGTATCCTATGTACTGATATATTTGGCTATGTTTTATGTGAAAAGACAGTGAAAAAATGACCCGTGTGCTCGTAATGAAGAGTGTATGTTGCGCACATGACCTAGCACAAAGGTAGCGAAATGCAACGCAAGGTTAGGAGCACGTGCATTTACATTTGTGTGTGTGTGTGTGTGTGTGTGTGTGTGTGTGTGTGAAATAAACTGTGTATCCCATGTATTGATATTTTTGGCTATGTTTTATGTGAAAAGACAGTGAAAAAAATGACCCACGTGCTTGTAATAAACAGTGTGTGTCTTACACCTGAGCTAGCACAAAGGTAGCGAACTGCAAAGCGAGGTAGGAACACGTGCATTTACATTTTTTTGTGTGTGTGTGAAATATACTGTGTATCCTATGTACTGATATATTTGGCTATGTTTTATGTGAAAAGACAGTGAAAAACTGACTCACTGCAGCATGTTCTCGTAAGGGAAACGCCGTCTGCTGCACCTTAGTGCACAAGTAACAGCCTACAGAACAAGTCCATTTACATGTTACAGGTGAAATGTACTGTGTATCTCATAAAAATGATAGAGTTGGTTATGTGTAATGTGCAAAGAAAATGAAAGAGGTAACCACGTGCAAAGAAAATGAAAGAGGTAACCACGTACTATTGGCCCCTTCCTGTGCGCTAAGTCAGGTGTAGGAGACGAGGTTTTTCAAGGACATACACGTATATAACGAACCCTTGCGTTGTGCCAGTGTTGAGCCAAGTTCTTGGCTGGGTGTGAATAAAATATCTTGACTCCTTTATTTCAACTCACACTCCTACCACAACATTGGACTGCCACAGGGTCCACAATCCCTCAGACAGCAATTTATTCTCCAGTTGGCTTGCAATGACAGCAGTCTTGCAAAGATGAAACGCAGGTTGGCACCACATGAGGCATCAGTTCCTTGATGAGGTAGAGTCAAAGAGCGACATTGAAAGCGGCCCTTCTGGGGTGGAGGAGGTTGAGCTGCCACCATCTGGTCAGGAAGTGGAGCTGCCCTACCAGCTTCCATCGCGGAAACTACACCACCATTATCGGCCAGCTTCACTGGAGAATCCTCCCCGCCTGTAGGACCTGTTTGTCCCACTGCTCTTTTCATCGACTCCAAATCTCTAGGCCCCTCTGCCCCCCTTGGCGAGCCAGTGTCACCGGAAGCCGGGCCATCGTTCGTTGTGATGGCCCTTCCCCCTGCTTCTGCCATGCAGGATGATACGGTGACATCCTCAGTGGCCAGGACGAGGAGACTGGTGTCCCCAGAGCCCTCTGTCTCGACCTCGTCCAAGGCGTCCCATCCCAGATGAGGGCGCTGTGGTCCACTACCTGGACACGGGGGACGTCCAAGGGGTCAGAGGGCAGACCGAAGGATGTCAACAGGCTGACCCCTGTTGACACCCTGAAGAGGATCCTGGGTGGAACAGTGGCCCATTCACACCGAACCATGAGCCGTTCACTGGCTCCCCAGGGATCCAGGTAGATATTCCAACAACTCCCCTGCAGTTCTTCCAGCTCTTTTTCACACGGGAGTTGTTGTCATACCTCACTATGGAAACCAACTGGTACGCCACATGTCTGGGGACTCAGCTGGATGCCTGGTTCTCCTGCAATGAAGAGAAGATGGCCAAGTTCCTGGGGTTATACCTTTTCATGGTGGTCGTGCACATTACGACCATCAGGCACTACTGGCGGAGCTCCGAGCTGCACAACTGCCCTAGGGTATGATGGGCGATGAGTGGAAGGCACTTTACTGCCATCCTAAAGCACTTCCACGCCTTCAACTCGCTCGCCATTCCCCGGGACAACCAAGATTAGCTCATCAGCATTCGCATGGCCATGGAGTATCTCTTTCAGCGGTTCCAGTCAGCGTACCTACCCAAGAAGCAGCTCAGCCTGGATGAGGGCTCTCTGGGGTGGAAGGGCCGGCTGTCCATCCATGTGTACAATCCCCAGAAGCCCACCAAGTATGCCATCAAGATGTACAGTTGGCCAAGAAGAAAGTGCAACCAAATATGCTGGTGTGTGGCGATATCTGGCAGCTGCTCCGTAGTAAACACTCGTATTTTTTCAATGGATCACTCAGAATCTACAGCCTTTGTAAGGATGCACGTGATTGCCTGAAGCGTTCAGTATCGGAATAAATGTTTTGTCCCAAATTTATTACTGAATATTAACTACGCGGCAAGAAGTAATGTATACAGATGATGTCTATGTGCTAAGTAAGCAAGCTGTAATTACAGTTACAGCAAGAATAACACGTAGCAATGAGTACCGATTAACTTATGGTATTGTGTTAGCACTGAGAATGGTGTTTCAGGGGTTAGTTTCGAATGATTTTGACCTTTGAAGCAGCGGAACCTGGCCGAGGCACATTGTCTAATTGGTATCGGTATCTATCGAGATGCAAAGTTTCCTTTCGAAATGGGCTAATATGAGACGTTAGGTAATTACACACGCTCTGAAAATTAGTGTAATATATAAGTGATATAAGATTGGCCATTCCAGTTCAACATCACTAGCAATGAATATTTTGTAAATCATTTATGAAAGTCTTATAATATTCCCTCAATACGATGTCATTTATAATTACTTCATTTTGGTTACAGCAAGTTAAATTTAAAAAAGAGAGAATAATTGCATGCTCCACTGAAGGACCTACCTTAACTATTCCCTCTAGTATCATGATTCATAACCGGATACTTCATGCAGTTTAACTACTTCATTGCAAATTGATACTGACAGCAGCCAGTGTCCACACTATCAATCTGGTAGCACCTACTTATAGTGCTCCACCCGTGAGTAGGGGTCTCAACCTCGGAAAAATTACCCCCAGCGCAGGCATTGCAGTCATTCTGCATTTAAACACATTTATCGTTATATTTACGCTAGGTCCATTGTCTACATAAACGGATGTATTGTTTGTGTATGTTATGGCCAACGATCCAAACGTATTTGGAATATAAAAAACAGCATAGGTAGGCTGCAATGCTCTAGTAGGTCAACCAGAGATCAAACTCGCTACCCTGAACCAGCAGCCATTCACCCTTCCTCCATTTCCCCATGTCAGTGCACCTCGCCGCATCACCATCAATTCGACAACAGATATAACCTGACTACCTTGCATATTGTGATGTTCGTGTAGAAACTATAAACACCTATTAAATGTTTGGATTTCGATATGATTCAGTGTTGTTTGCTTTAATTTCATAGGATGTCTACTATGAGGAGATTGCTCCAGTCGAACTGGAGTGACCTAAAAGCCATGCTCGGCATACCTCTTCACACCACACGTTGTTCCCATGAATCCTTCCTCCCTACTCTTCTCACTATGGTGTGGAAAGGAGGGATACCTTTAACAATTATATATTCTCATGCCTGTCATTGCACCCATATGTACTGCTGCCGGGCATTCGTGTTGTTTTATTTTATTTTATTTTTGTCAACCATCACTTACTTCTATGTAGTTCACGATACAGTAACTATTTTATGAAAAGAAGGGTCGGAATATGTAGGTAAGAAAACTGTGAAAGACGAAATAGAGACGACGGCAATTTTCGGCATTTAACCTTACATTATACCGACACATTTTTGCTGCATACTGTTAATTATACGAGGCTAGCTAAACTGATATCGTCAGATAGGAGTTTTGGCTTCATTGTGACCGAGAATGTCTGAGAGCTATATCAGACACTAACACGTTCACCAAGATGTATAAATGTTGCTAATGAGTAATATACTTATACGTTCGTTAGAAACAGTGAAGGTTAATACTATATTTTCCTTTGATCAGTGATACTATTATCAATCACAGGGAAGTGTGTATCGGGGCTCCAACACATTCTTGTAATTCACTGTGTAGCCATGCGCTTAATAATCAAACCATTGCTTTACATTTATTTTTATTTCTGCACATTCTCTTCATACCTTTAATGCACAAGTTTTATATTTCCACCCTCTA
Organism: Coenobita brevimanus; assembly: GCF_032717465.1. Lineage (NCBI taxonomy): Eukaryota > Metazoa > Arthropoda > Malacostraca > Decapoda > Coenobitidae > Coenobita > Coenobita brevimanus. The sequence goes on along the minus strand of NC_136997.1, from coordinate 38,601,026 downwards.
CATATTATCCCACTGTAAATAAATACATTTAAGTTTTACTTACTAACGTTAGTAGGGAAACAGAAATATCAACATGCATGAAAGTTATTAACCCTCCTCAGGTAATGTGGGGTCTGTGGGCCCCCACGCTATTTTTCTTAGTGTTTTTCATATATTACTATAAGGTCTTGGGATCTGGTTTTCCCTCTACCTTCCTGACTAGTAGACTAGTTTAGGGAGGTGATGGGGTCAGTTCGGGATCTGGCTCTGTTTTCGCAATAAAGGGCCTTTGGGGTCCAGTGGACCCCACTTTACCTAACCTGTGATTATTTTCCCATATATCTATCTATCTATCTAGTTATCTATTGCCAGACGCCTCAATCCCGTTTGGGGTGGCCACAAACAAATCGCCTCCAAGTCGCCCTGTCCCCCGCCATTTCACCGCCCTGCTCCCAACTCACACTCCCCTCTCTCATATACCTCTCCACCCCATCCCTCCATCTCATCCTCGGCCTCGCCCTCCCTCTTCCCCCCTCCACCTCACTCACATACACTATCTTCGTCAGTCTTTCACCCTCCATCCTCTCCACATGGCCAAACCACCTCAGTGTGTTCCTCATAACGCTCCCTATCACATCCACATCAACACCACAACGTTCCTTTATATCCTCATTCGTCAGCCTATCTCTCCATGTGACTCCACAGGCTCCTCTTAAATAACTCATTTCCACTGCTCTCCCTCTTGACTTGTGTCCTTCCAACAACGTCCAAGCTTCACTTCCGTGCGTTAGAGTTGGTATCACAATACTGTCATGCAGTAACTTTTTCACTTCCTTGCTCACTTCCCTGTTTCTTATCACTGCTTTCAAAGAACCAGCAACCTTTCTTCCCTGCTGTACCCTTTCAAGCACTTCACCCTCCAAACCTCCATCCTTACTCATCACACTACCCAAGTACTTAAACGTACTCACATATATATCTTCCATAATTTTTTTTTTTTTTTATGACGTGCTTCTCTTACTGCTTACAGAAACATTGGCCATTACTGTACAGCATGCAATGATAGAACACTGGTGGAGCATATCAGTGTTGGTATGGCAGCCACTAATTTCAGATGGTATAAAATTTGTCAATGTTTTTTCATTTAATTTTCCATAAAATATTTCGTCACTTATATTTCCATACTTTTTGCACTAAATTGAAGGAGAAGGCCTACAGAAGTTGTGCAAAAACGATTTTTTCAATGAATTTGTAAGTATTTTTGACGAGTTTTTAAAGATTGGGGTCTGACAGACCCCACATTACCTAAGTAAGGATAAAATTATAGGTTTACCTGAGAAAGTTAAATGTGCTCCATAAAAAGCATGACAAGGAAGTATTGCAAGAAGCAATATTACTGGACAGTTCTGTACTTTGTATAACTACCAGTCTTCACGATTACACTGTGGAGGCGCTCTTGGACGGAAGCCACGTGGTTGTGAATTCCCTCTCAAGACTTGCAACTCCGATGTCATGTGTTGCATGAGTTGCTCTGGCGTTCTTTCCTGTGCTGGCTCCCACGTATTCACAATGTTAGCCAGCACGTTTTCTATAGGGTTCAGGTCAGGGCTGTTGCTAGGCCAGAGTAGATCAACGTGGCGCTGTTCGTCAAACCACCATTTCACTACCCCAGCTGTGTGAGCAGGGCTGTTATCCTGTATGAAGATAATGGTCTGTGGATATGGGAGAGCGTGGGAGCGGACAGGGGGCATCATCACTTCCTCAAGGATCTCCGAATACTTACTTGGAGTGAACCTATCCTCTGTCTGTGTGACCTGTCCAACCCCCTACAGGAAAATCCATCCCCGCACTTTGCAAGTCACATAACCGCTGCGAGCTACCTGGTAGATGTTCTCATAATATCTAGAAGACATGTTATATAATGTACTGTATAAAGACATGTTTTGGTTTTTATTTCGTATGTTCACACTTCTGTTGTATATATATATGATATATATATATATATATATATATATATATATATATATATATATATATATATATATATATATATATATATATATATATAATTATATATATAATTACTTCGTATTGTCTCTCCTTCAACAATAAAGTTTCCCATAAGATGTGGAGGTGAATGTTTTCTCATCAGAGAAAACTACTCTCCCCTAGTGGTCCAAGCCTTCCTCCACATAACGCTGGGCAAATTGGAGCCGAAATTCCCGATGATGGTCCGCTAATCTGGGTTTGATCGCTAGTGTTCGGTGGCGATAGCCCATTTCCTTCATCCTCTGCCGTATAGTCTCCGCAGACACATCCAGCTGCAACTGTTCTCTAGCTGCCACAGCGTTGCTGAATGGATGGGTTTCAAAATACTCTCATACGCTGCTCCTCTTCAGCAGTGGTTTTTCTCACCCGTCCAGGTTTAGGGTGATCTCTCAGGTTGCCTTCCGCCTCCCACCTCTTGAGCCAGCAACATACAGTGGTGCGGTGAATGCCAAGTTCCTCTGCTATATTGCAAGTTGATAGGCTACTCTCACTCATTCCCACTATTCCCCCCTCGCAGGGCATGTTTGTCACCTTGACGTTGTTCTCTGCTGCCATGACGCGCTATGAAGGTGGGTGAGATCTATGGATCCCTGATCACATAATTTCATGATGTGGGGCAATGAATGACACTTCATAGCAGCAAGCTCTTATTAATTCATCTAATGATTCAACCTCCCTATCTATCCAAGACCAACATATTTATGATAATTTAATTAATTACTTTCATTAATTAGTATTATTGACTCACACAATACAGATTGGATGATATTTCACTGTTTAGACCATTATGCTACCTCTAGACTCTTCCTATTTGCTATGATGCCAACTACTGTGATTTTGAACTGATATTAAAGCACTTTTAGTTTCCGTAGTTTATCATCTCACATATTTGAATATAGTCCAATCGTTACTGGTGAACGTGTTAGTGTCTGATATAGCTCTCAGACATTCTCGGTCACAGTGAAGCCAAAACTCCTATCTGACGATATCAGTTTAGCTAGCCTCGTATAATTAACAGTATGCAGCAAAAATGTGTCGGTATAATGTAAGGTTAAATGCCGAAAATTGCCGTCGTCTCTATTTCGTCTTTCACAGTTTTCTTACCTACATATTCCGACCCTTCTTTTCATAAAATAGTTACTGTATCGTGAACTACATAGAAGTAAGTGATGGTTGACAAAAATAAAATAAAATAAAACAACACGAATGCCCGGCAGCAGTACATATGGGTGCAATGACAGGCATGAGAATATATAATTGTTAAAGGTATCCCTCCTTTCCACACCATAGTGAGAAGAGTAGGGAGGAAGGATTCATGGGAACAACGTGTGGTGTGAAGAGGTATGCCGAGCATGGTTTTTAGGTCCCTCCAGTTCGACTGGAGCAATCTCCTCATAGTAGACATCCTATGAAATTAAAGCAAACAACACTGAATCATATCGAAATCCAAACATTTAATAGGTGTTTATAGTTTCTACACGAACATCACAATATGCAAGGTAGTCAGGTTATATCTGTTGTCGAATTGATGGTGATGCGGCGAGGTGCACTGACATGGGGAAATGGAGGAAGGGTGAATGGCTGCTGGTTCAGGGTAGCGAGTTTGATCTCTGGTTGACCTACTAGAGCATTGCAGCCTACCTATGCTGTTTTTTATATTCCAAATACGTTTGGATCGTTGGCCATAACATACACAAACAATACATCCGTTTATGTAGACAATGGACCTAGCGTAAATATAACGATAAATGTGTTTAAATGCAGAATGACTGCAATGCCTGCGCTGGGGGTAATTTTTCCGAGGTTGAGACCCCTACTCACGGGTGGAGCACTATAAGTAGGTGCTACCAGATTGATAGTGTGGACACTGGCTGCTGTCAGTATCAATTTGCAATGAAGTAGTTAAACTGCATGAAGTATCCGGTTATGAATCATGATACTAGAGGGAATAGTTAAGGTAGGTCCTTCAGTGGAGCATGCAATTATTCTCTCTTTTTTAAATTTAACTTGCTGTAACCAAAATGAAGTAATTATAAATGACATCGTATTGAGGGAATATTATAAGACTTTCATAAATGATTTACAAAATATTCATTGCTAGTGATGTTGAACTGGAATGGCCAATCTTATATCACTTATATATTACACTAATTTTCAGAGCGTGTGTAATTACCTAACGTCTCATATTAGCCCATTTCTTAAGGAAACTTTGCATCTCGATAGATACCGACACCAATTAGACAATGTGCCTCGGCCAGGTTCCGCTGCTTCAAAGGTCAAAATCATTCGAAACTAACCCCTGAAACACCATTCTCATTGCTAACACAATATCATAAGTTAATCGGTACTCATTGCTACGTGTTATTCTTGCTGTAACTGTAATTACAGCTTGCTTATTCAGCACATAGACATCATCTGTATACATTACTTCTTGCCACATAGTTACTGTTCAGTAATAAATTTGGGACAAAACATTTGTTCCGATACTGAACGCTTCAGGCAATCACGTGCATCCTTACAAAGGCTGTAGATTCTGAGTGATCCATTGAAAAAATACGAGTGTTTACTACGGAGCAGCTGCCAGATATCGCCACACACCAGCATATTTGGTTGCACTTTCTTCTTGGCCAACTATACATGCTGGCTGAGTCGTCCTCGGGCTACATGTGGAACCTCGAGGTCTACATGGGGGTGCAGCATACCGTCCAGAACACCATGTTGGGCCTCGTGGAACCGTTGAAGGACCAGGGCTATAAGTTGTTCATGGACAAATATTACAATTCTGTAGCCCTGTGCGAACGACTTCGCTGCAGGATTTTATGTGTGTGGGAGCCTACAGCTGCCTAGAGGAGCGTCACGCCAGCTGCAGGCCATCGTCAGGGCTAAGAGCCTGCCCGAGGGGGGCATGGCGTACAGGCACAAGGACAATGTGCTAGTCCTGCTGTGGAGGGTGAAGCACATTGTGAACATTGTGGCCACCTTCCACACTGCGAACACCATTCCGAAGAGGGTTCGAAGAAAGGTGCAGATTAATGACAGGCAGACAACCTATGTTGATAAGGCTGTTTGCAAGCCTGTCGTTGTGGAGGGGTACAACACGTACATGGATGGGGTGGATCATTTCGATCAGATGGTCCAGTACTACCCCATCCAATGCTGAACTGTCAAGTGGACGAAGAAGATCACATTCTACTTCGTGCAAATGGCACTGTTCAATGGGTTTGCCTTGTTTAAGAAGTAAAGATGTGGGCAAGTAACTCTCCTTGAATTTGTGGAGATCATCTACAATCTTCTGCATTTCCACGAAGAGGACTGGCCCGCGTCTGGACACACACTCCACCACGCCCCAGATTGACCTACCCGGCGGCCAGCACCAGCAACACCTGGCACCCAGCAGGCACAACCACCAGTGCCAGGATGGGCTCAGCCACCACCAGCACCAGCACAGCCTGCAGGACACCCCACACCAGCACCACCAGAAGCAAGGCCATCACAGGTGCCACCATCACCACCAGCACCACCTGCAGGAGTCCCATCAGCGGTACCAGCACCGACACCACCTCTAATTGCTGGTCCGTCGGGAGAACCCATGCCTGGGCCTCCAGGTCCTGCATGATAGGGCCACAGAGAACGAGGGTATCCAAGCAAGCATCGCCGGGTAATTGATGATGATGTGAGGTTCGATAGCACTCTGGACCACCACCGGGCAAGGATCTCCGACAAGAAGAGGCTCATGTGTACCTTGTGCTTCAAGTTTAGGGTGATGAAGGACAAAAGGAACATGTATCCTGTGTGTGATGTGCCGCTTTGCATGGGTGATTGTTTAGACCGGTACCATACCGAGCGATACCTTCACTAGTGGAGTATACACACACACACACACACACACACACACACACACACACACACACACACACACACACACACGCACCGCTCGCTGGTGCAGTGGTAACGTTCCCGCTTGCCAACTGGTGGATGGGAGTTCGCACCTCGCTCAGGTTGCAAAAAGTTTCACTGACGAAGTGGGAGGTTACTGTCCGCCTTGAGCAAGGGGACGGGTGTGTGCGTGTGTGAAGGTCACACCCTTGCCCTTAGATCGGACTATATGAGCTCACAGCTCCCTTCCGGGAGGGTAAAAGCTGACGATCACGACCATGAAGTGATCCTGACCGACCCAGTGAATTATACACATATGTAATGCCCTGAAATTTGGTCACCACCCTCAATGTAATGCTGAGAATTTTAGAGATTATGAAAAATGGGGTAGAGTGATCTTATTAGAGAATTTTAGAGACTAAGAGAAATGGGGTAGTGTGATCTTATTTGGGAATTTATGGGGAATGTGGTAATGTGATCTTAGTTGGGAGGGCATGAGTAGTTAGATATTAGCACACCTTGCCGGCCACTCAGTCTCATCTGTATCACTCCTTAAAGGATAGCAAAACTCGAACTCGAAATAACCTAAGGTTTACTAAGCATTAAGAACTGAGACTGCTTACTCTTCAAACTGTGCATGAACTCAAACGAGATAATAATGAGGATCTATATTACTAGAAATATGAAACTTTACAAGCTAAGTTAATATTGAAAGAGTATTGATACACGCGGACATTAAATCCGTGGTCACATTTGGACTCTCGGGAAGATTCAAAGAATACTGATACACATGAATATGTTAATCCCGGGGTCACAGTTGGACTCTTCGGGAAGATTCAAAGATTACCACCAAGATATTCTCTTAAGATTAAACTCATATAACTCATGAATCATATGCAGTAGAGTTACAGTAATTATATGAACGGTGATCAGATCGACTGTAGTCATAATGGACCAGCTGATGTATTTGTTATTTAGGCTGCATGGACTAGGAAAAAAGGGGGAGGGGTGATTTAATGTGAGGTGTTTGGCAGTGGCTTGCATGGACGATCTCTGTAACGATGAAGAGGAGCGACGGTCTCATTATTCAGTACAAGAGGGATCTAGGGAAATATCACAAATTTAACTTACGTATGTAAGGACTTATCACACAAGGCAGAGAGGTTGGAGGGGGGGGTGAGAGTTCGGGCACTAACCTGTAACAATGAAGAGGAATGGTGGTCTCATTGCATGACGTGGCTCTCCCTGCCTTTGATAATCACCAAGACAGTGTTCGGGAATCAGCTAAAACTTTAACTAATTACTTTGTAATATTTTGTTTCTACTGGATCTCCAAAGAATACCAGATATACGTTTGCACTCAACATACGTAGGTAAATGACTTACGATGTTTAAAATTTTTGTACTAGGCATGCAGGAACTTTAATCATAACGAAGCCAAATCAATTAGGACTTCGAACAGTTTTATTACCCGTGTCAGTTACATATACCTATGTGATGGTAAACACAACTCAATAACACAACTTCGCTCTTCACAAACGAAAATCTGTAACAATCTTACTTCAGACACTCTCAACTCACCACTGCATAGTTCAAAAGGGGAATATTATTAACACTGACGTGTAAATTTCAAGATCAGAATACGAAGGAAGACATTTCGCGATGTTCAATCTCTACTAAACTTCCGCGGTTATACGTCCGTATGTATAACAGTTAATCATAATCGCACCAATACTTGACTTAGTGCTACCAATAACAGAATTATGCTCACATTATGAATATAAGTTAAGACTAAACTTAAAAATAAGATTTAATGGCTAAATGAACTGTAAAGATTATATTAATAATATTACCTAAGCTTAAGATTACACTTACAATACTAACTTATACTAACTTATGCTAATACTTATAATTATGGCACTACACACACACACACACACACACACACACACACACACACACACACACACACACACACGCACACACACACACACACACACACACACACACACACACACACACACACACACACACACACACACACACACACACACACACACACACACACACACACACAGTACAAAACTCTTCACCTCCCAACTGATCTGGTCCTGAAGGAAGATCATCGCCACTGGAGAAGTACATGATATTCTTTTTTCATTTATCTGTTTACATCTGTTTATGTCAGTATATTTACATATACATATATAGTGTTATTTACCTCAACACAAATCTCTATCTATCTATATACCTAGGCTGCTTCCCCCAAGGAAAGGGAGGTAGCCGAGACAGGACGACACACTCCCCATTTACTCATCCATTCAAACACATTCATTCACATCTTAGCCCCAAAGGGGAGAACGGACAGATCTTCACCGCACCACACCGCACAAGAGTCAACTGCACAATGCAATCAGTGACATCCGCAGCAGGGCCCGACAGCAGAGCTGGTTTACCCCTGCCACATCATAACAGACTCATCCCCTTACCCGCACCTGACCTGAAATAGCTGATCAGACCAAATGCAGGAGAATATCCCCTCAGGGCTGCGTCATCACTTATTGATTCACAATTTCTCTCCATTTATTTCTGTCACGCACAGCCACTCTTCCTTGCTCAACAGACATCCCTCTCGCATCCAGCGCTCTCTTCACACTGTCCATCCATCCTATTCGTGGTCTTCCTCTCAGCCTTACACCTCTCACATCAGATCTAGTTATCGTTTTCACCAATCGCTCATTATCCATTCTCTCCATATGCCCAAACCATCGCAACACCCTCTACTCAACTCTACCAGCCATCTCCTGAACAACTCCAGTTCTCCTTTGCACTTCATCATTCCGCACTCGATCCATACGCGTCACTCCACACATACTCCTCAGACACCTCATCTCCATTACATCTCTCTGCTACACCCATATTCCATGTTTAAGCCCCATATAATGCAGTCGGTACCATAACACCCTTATACAGCCTTCTCTTTACATCCATTCTAAGCAAACGACATCTAAACACTTTTTTAATTCCTCCCAGCACCTTTCCTACTTCATTTATTCTAAACTTCACTTCTGCATCTATTCTTCCATCCACAGCAACATGTGACCCTAGATATTTAAAACACTACCTCCTCAAGCAACTCGCCATTCAAAACTATATTCATCCCCCTACCATCTACCAACCTCGTACACTTCATCACTCTACCCTTATTCTCATTTACTTTCAATTTCCTCCTTTCACACACCCTTCCAAACTCCTCTACCAACTGTCTCAATCTCTCCTCTGAATCAGCCACCAGTGCAGTATCATCTGCAAACAGCAGCTGCTTCAGATTCCACTCTCCACCATCAACATTCACCAGACTCAGACCTCCACCTAAAACTCTTGCATTCACTTCCCTTACAACACCATCCATGTAAATATTAAACAACCAAGGTGACATCACACATCCCTGTCGCAGCCCCACTCTCACTGGAAATCAATCACTCACAGCATTTCCCACTCTTACACACGCTTTACTATTTACATAAAAACTTTTCATCCCTTTTAGTAACCTACCATCAAGTCCATACAATCTTAAAACAGTCCACAAAGCCTCCCTATCAATTCTATCATACGCTTTCTCTAAATCCATAAATGCCCAAAACACATCCTTGCCTTTCGCTAAATACTTTTCACACACTTGTCTCACTGCAAGTGACAGGGAAATAAGTACAGCTTCAGTTTTAGTTGCTAGCAACAGGTTTAGTGTTCATGTGTGGTTTCAGAGAGGACTAAAAACAAAACAGAAGGAATTATATAAAATAGTTGTTGGTGTAAAACCAAAGAAAGTGTAGCTAGCAAGCCTAAAAGTGTTAGTGCGCTACGGGAAAATAACATGAGCGTGCGTGGTTGACAGCGGGTCAGCACGCGGCAAAATACACCGTAGTTTTTTGCATTTTTCTCGAAAACTATGAGGCCTAGGATCACCGTGCTTTACTGAAATGAAAGGGAATGAAAATGTGCATAGGATGATGAAATAAAAACATAAAGGTGCCTAGAAAAGTCTTCACAAAGGCTCCCCGAATAAAAAAGTTGTCTTTCGAAAATGGGTTTTACTTTTTCGCTTATTACTCGAAGACCATAACTCGCATCAAACTAGGACCTGACCCATTCGAAAGCTAATAAAATTCTCTTTCGATTGATGGAATAACATGTAGAGATTGATTAGTAAACATTCGACTTATGATGTTGGGATGTGAAATTATGATCCCGAATGTTTATTCTGAGGGCCCTAGCATACGTATAGTGTTTTTTTGTGTGTGTGTGTTTTTTTTGCTTATCGTGTAGAACAAACATCGACTTATAGGAATATGGGGATTTTGTGGCAAAATAAATATGTTTGGATGGTGAAAATAAGGCGAAAGTACACATTTTTGGAGCTCATGGCAGTTGGGGGGGAGGGGAGAAAAGCTCGTACATCATAACCCAGAAAACTTATAAACTTATCTGCACACAAAGGGGTTAATCTTCAAGTTAGGTCCTAGGTTAGGTTAGGTTGGTTGGGTTAGCTTGGTTTGGTTTTAAAAAATAGTTATTTCTGACAGAACTGAATATTAGATTCAAATTAATCACACTATAAACCATTAAAAAATGAATATTTTAAGCTTCAGTGTGAGTTAGGTGTAATTCTAGAAATTTGAAAAAAATTTACCCTTTTTGGAAATTTCAGTAATTATAGGCCTAGATGCATATACACAGCCTGTATATGTTAAAAATAGTTTAACATAAAATGCATTACTGACAGTATACAGTATATATGCCAGAACTTTCAAGTTAACTTTTACAATTCATTTGAAACATAACACTGGCACAAATTTAAATTAAGGCCATTTATTTTATGCTGATGAATACCACAACATAAAACTTAAAGACTTTAACAATATAATTTTAATGATCATACATTTTACATTAACAAGAAAGTCATAGTACATACAAGGGCTGTTGGTATAATACACTCGGAAACCATAATCTCTAGCCCACCTGGGTCGGTGCCGGAGGTTAGTACAGCGACCTTTCTGGACGGAGGCACACTCAAACTATCACGAGGTAACACACGCACGAACACACACAGTCCTTATGAACCATTCAAGGCTTCGCTCTGAGTGCGTCGTATGTTTAATCATTCTGCTGTATTTAATGTTAAGCAGTCATACTATGGCTATATAGATGTCATTATGTATAAGAACTGTATGTGGCATTGTATATTCATTATATAGAGACACGAAGAAATGGAACGTAGGTTGTAGTTACGAAAGTAAGAATGGAAAATATAGACTTCCAAAACATCCAGTGCTTCGATATAATGTATTCAGCGTTTGTGTGTGTGTGTGTGTGTGTGTGTGTGTGTGTGTGTGTGTGTGTGTGTGTGTGCAAGCGAGACAAGGAAGTTAACTTTTGTATTCACGTGCAAGTGTGTGTGTGCAAGCTAGACAAGGAAGTGAACTTTTGTATTCATGTGTGTGTGTGTGTGTGTGTGTGTGTGTGTGTGTGTGTGTGTGCAAGCTAGACAAGGAAGTGAACTTTTGTATTCATGTGCATGTGTGTGTGTGTGTGTGTGTGTGTGTGTGTGTGTGTATTGGTATCATCAGGCGTCAACCCTTATAGTGAAGGTTAATATATACGGTAATTAGTTCATATATGAGACAATTCAGACATAAGCTGGTCTGAGCATAGTGCCAGATCACGATGCTTCCACCACACCCCATCTATATCTTTTATTTCCCCTTCATTCGTGTAACTACGTATATGAAAGACCATATTTAATTAACCATATATTTAAGGAAACTTAACACACACCTGGATCAGTCATTCCTCATTTGACACACTTATATCGTAATACTTTGACCATCCCACCTGGGCACACGGAGGCCCACGGTAACTCCCACGGGGAGTCTGACCACAAAGGGCCGCAGAGCGATCACCACTCTCAAGTGCCGCTCGCATAACTAGGGAAACAGGAGTTCGGTGTCACCCTATAACTACCAGGAGGCGAATACGGGAGACTGGCAGACAATGTTTCATCCCAGCGCGTAAGAAAACCTTTACAGAGGCACAAAAGGAAGCATGGAAAAGGTTTGCTAAGGCGTATGTGGATGTGGGATTCGATATTTGGAGGTCCGTCATTTTCACCGATGAGAAATGTTTCAAGGTCTGTCGCAGTAGTCGGTCACCAGTGTCGGCAATTACATAATACAAGATATGACTGAAGACACATCCATGAGAAATCGACAAGCTGTCGTGTAACAACCTCCATGAATGGATGGATGTGGTGGGGAGGTGATGTTGAACATACTGCAGAGCAGTATATAAAAATTCTAGAGATATCCTTTCTTCCACTGGGGCAAGCATATCCCATCCTAGACCCATGGTCTATTTACATGGTGCAGGACCGCAGTCCAATACCTACAATTTGGGCAGTCAAGCGTTGGTTTGACGTGCACTCACAGATTATTCTATTGGACTGGCCCCCTAAAGGGGCCTATTGTAACCCAACAGAAAATCTTTGGACGCATATGGTTGCTGAATGTGGTGTTGAGGAGAAAACGAGGGAGACAGTGAGGAGACACGCACATAATGTGTGGGAGGGAATAAGTAGGAGGCTGAACATCTGCAGCAATCTGGTAGATTCCATGCCCGCCAGATTGCATGAAGTTATAACAGCAGATGGAGATTGGACAGGGTATTAACCTTTGGGCACGAGGTGTCTCAGTGGTAGCAGCCTTGCCTCGGGCTCCTGTAGTCAGGAATTAAATCTCCGCCTACGACGGTGTCTTGTGGGGGGTGGCGGGGGAGGTAGCACCTCCTGTAACCTCGTTGGGGCCACATACACATTACACATTCTTTTCTAACTCTCGGGAATTTGTCAAGGTATTTTACTTTGTGGTTTTACGTCACTTCACATAAATATGCTTATAATGTCGAGGCAAAACTATACATAACTCTTGGGAATATGTCCACACAAAATATGTGTTACTACAATAATCACATATGTTTACAATGTTTATGCATAATACATGTGAAAAATATTTTTGGTGTTTCAGGTAATCAATAGTCATACCCCTAAAACATTCTTGTTGCGCTATGTGCATGTGTGTGTGAAATAACTAGTAACTGATCCACATTAGTTTGGTAAATATAGAAGTGAAAAGTAAGCACAAAGCCATATGGATACAGTTACACGGAAGAAGGGAAATATGGATGAACCATAGTTTTGATGGAAACAATGTGCTATGGGACGATGCGCACAATTACGAATGGGCGAGCTATCACCGACGATAAATGGAAACACCCCTTTATGAAACATCATTCCTTCTATGGATGAAGCTTGGCGTTACAGAAAACACACACACACACACACACACACACACAAACGCTGAATACATTGTGTCGAATCACTGGGTGGTTTGGAAGTCTATATTTTCCATTCTTACTTCCGTAACTACAACTTATGTTACTTTTTCTTAGTGTCCCTATTTAATGAATATACAATGCCACATACAGTTCTTATACATAATGACATCTATATAGCCATAGTATGACTGCTTAACATTAAACACAGCGGGATGATTAAACATACGACACATTCAGAGCGAAACCTCGAATGGTTCATAAGGACTGTATGTGTTCGTGCTTGTGTTACCTCGTGATAGTTTGAGTGTGCCGCCGTCCAGAAAGGTCGCTGTACTAACCTCCGGCACCGACCCAGGTGGGCTAGAGATTACGGTTTCCGAGTGTACTGTACTTATCCTCTCAATGGTGATTAAAGTATTTTTGTACTCAGTGAGATATGTATATTTAACTGGCGCATGTATTGGCAGTTTGGCTTTCAGTGGAGCAATGAAACCGGAAGTTATACATGGTAGTACTAGTAATTATGCTATAGTTGTAACTGAGACATAGTTTTGCATACATGCTGACAGTGGTATATTACAGTTTTACAATGAAGTGTTCAGTAGTGTTCTGTACTGCACTACTATTAAAATGATCCACCATGACACAAATATCAGTTTCAAATGAATCACACTGAAATACACTGAGAATTTAAAAGAAATAAGTTTTAACCTAACCTAACCAAACCTAATTTTACCTAACATTACTTAACCTAACCTAACCTTCAGTATGACCAAACCTGTAATTTAATCAGTTTTACTTACACATCATTCTTGATCATCACTGTTATGGAGAATATTGATTATGTCCCATTTCATTTGGGTGAACCTCTGGAATAATACCAAAACAAAGTTTGTGACATGGACCGCCCCCCCCTTTTCCCACGCACACACATGGCCATGTGGGTCTTCTGCTCTGTGACATTAACATAATTAGGATATCCCAAGACATCTGCAGCCACAAAGAATGATTAATATGCCCGTATCTATTCACAAATCATCTGCTCACCTGATATGAAATGCTTGCTACAGAGCCAGGTGTGGGCTGTCGGCTGCTAATTTTCCATCTTCACGGCACCTATCCACTTATGTCGCCTTTCCTCATTGGTTGGGAACCGGTAAAAGTGTACACCACTTCCGGTATTCTGCCTTGTCTTACAGCCGAAGGCACAGCAGTGGAATACCTTTGTGGAATCTGCAATTGTCTCTCTCTAGACTTATGATAATTTGCCGTCCAGTGTGCCTCCGTAAACAAAAGTCACATGACTCGTGACTCATATGGAAAAGATCTATTGACACGGTGGCGTCGACAGGCTGTCATTAGTCCTGCTGCTGATGCAGTACTGGAGTGACTAATGGATCCATCCTTCGAAAATTCTTGTCTTCTTGACCCTGACCAGCCTCCTCCCCCTTCACCTCCAGCCAAAAACCCTGCTTTTGATTCTAAGCAACCTCCTTCCCCTTCACCTCCAGTCTCAAACCCTGCTTTTAACCCTGACCAACCTCCTCCCCCTTCATTTCCAGCTCCAAACCCTGCTTTTGACCCTGACCAACCTCCTCCCCCTTCTCCTCCAGCTACAAACTCTGCTTTTGACCCTGACCAACCACCTCCCCCTTCACCTCCAGGCCAAACCATGCTTTTGAGCCTGACCAACCTCCTACTATCACTCCCCCATTCTAATGCCGAAGTTGAAAGATTGTTCAGTGAGGTCAACATTGTGAAAACGAAGCTTAGGAATCGTTTAACCCACCCCGTCCCGACCACTTTTTGACCACTGGTACCCCCCAATCCCGACCATTTTTCGACCCTTTTTTTTTTTTTTTTGCTAAAACTTTCGCTTTTGGTGAGAAACATCGAAAATTCATAGAGAAATCACTCACCTGAGGTTTAAAATACTCATTACAGGTAGGAGAGCCTCCTTACCTTACTGGGTTTTCTATCAGGCTGGCACCAAAGAAAACGAGTTCTATGGGAGGATAACTATTTCACACCACTCATAAACGGTATTTATTTATTTACTGTTACGAATTTATATGTAGTACAAGAGTATATTGGTTTTCAAGCAGTAATATAGGCATTATAAGCATTGTTTCACTCACTAATACCTGACCTTTTTTTGCCACATTACCTGATCATCATTTCTAACTGTTTCTTCCTCTAATGCTATGTAAAGTTTGTCTTCCACATTGTCATTGATTGGGGAATCACTCTGGCCCTGAATTTCGTACCGTGGCATGACATGGCTATACTGGCCAGGTCACTGATAACAGGCGAATTGCTGAGACAATGGCATGCAGGGGGGGGGGAGGAGGTCATGCTGGGTAAGGCATTGTCTCTGCCTGGCATCTTGTTGAGGAAGGTGTCACGTGTATACGTACCAAAAATGACTCGCGAAAATTGAAAATTGTGGAAATTATGAACCTTGCAATTGCAGGACGTTGAAGTACGTCCCCGGGATTAGCTGCGACAAAACGTGAGGACGTGGAAGTACGTCCCCGGGATGCCGCGGGTTAAATACAACTTCTGTAAATGCTATTATTTCCGTGAAAAGTGGGTTCAAGAGGGTTGGTAAATGCCGCTGCTCGTATGACTTGCCCAAGTCTATGTTACAACAGATAGGAACCCTGGCAGCCTATAAGCCTACTTCAATTATTTCTGGAGAGCAAGACTGTAGGCCTATCACTTCAACAGCAGTGTTCGTGGATACAGCAGATGACGAGAAAGTGGATGGTATCCTATTCTCTCTTTAGGTGAGTAGCCTAACAAATACACATTATTACATATTGCTTTATAATAATCTTGGGTATTATGTAGGCAATTTCACAATCTAGCAGAGTTTGTTGGCCAGTACAGTAGAATATCATCATCCACAGTTGGCAACCCTAATTCTCGGTCCTCCTGTTTTTTGGTTTGTCTGGAGCAAGGTTACGGACTCCTGCCTGGAGCTTTCCTTCTCCTAGCCCCATTTTGAGTTAGTGCACCGACTTTTATTCCCCCAAAAGGTATTTTGATTGTACTGTGCCTACATTAGTAATGTTTTGAAAGTGATATCTGCCCTGGAAATTGTGACATGAAAAGAGTGCAGAGCAGTTGTGTGTGAGATGCAGAAACAGCTGTTGTCAGCAGTTTGACACCCTAGGATAAGGTCAGCGAGTCACCCTTGATAAAAAAAAAAAGTATTGGCACCCTTTCACTGTAAGACATTATGATACACAGAGTTTGATTTTTGGAAAATAACACGGATATGTTGGTATTGCAGTTGTGACAGTTTCCAGTTAGTAATGTCTAATCCCACACTTTCATGCGGTATTGCATTATAATGGGCATTGTTCACAACACGCACATGTGTGAAGAAGCATTTCACATCATATCTAACCCCAGGGAGCTGATACTTTTTTTTTTTTTTTTGTGGTTACACCACCGTGATACAGGAACTGTTTTGTAATTATGGAATAATGTGACAAATTCTTATCCTATACAGTATCGTCCTAACACCTAGGGGTTAGGGTGGTCAAAGGGCAGCTGCATTATCTAATTCCTTGAAATATTCCTGTGATAATTTTTTTTTTTCAATTAAAGTATATTACTTTTATTTCATTGCTTCAAATTACCTGAATGCTCCAACAGTTTCAGGAAAGCAAGTCTTGGAACAAGTCTTGGAGCAAGTCTTGGTGCAAGTCTTGATATAACCAAGTCCTGGCAGAGTATTTTACTTCTGACACTGGGTCCAGCATGGCCATTGTCTGGTTTTCAAGTATTTTTCAAGTCTTGCCTAGGCCCGGAACAACTCCAATCTCCCTGTTGTCATTTAGCATGTGTGGAGAAGCAGTACATAAATAAAGGACCAACATCTACAGTAAGGTGTTTCGTCGACGTCCTGCATGACCCTGCTCTCCTTCCGAGTAAGTACAATTGAAATCACCAAGAATTTGGTGATCATAAATGGTGAACTCTACCATGTGCTTCATGTACCCTTCAACAAGTTATAGTGTGGACACCCCTATGTATTATGTCCATTTATTATTATTTTAATATGTAATATTAATAATAATTCCTGGAATATTTCATGTTCATGAACCTTAAATTTAAATGTACTGATTACTTATTACTTGTAAATGATTTTTTTTCAGTACACAGGGATTTGGATGACCCACATAAGCATTAAAATAATCTTTAACCCGAGACGTCCCATCGACGTATGGGTACGTTCCAACATTTTGCATTTGCCAGTCCCATTGATGTACTGGTACGTTTTGCAATTGCAAGGTCCCTAATTTACACAATTTTCAATTTTCGCGCGTGATTTTTCATACGTATACACGGGACACCTTCCTCTATTCCTCTACAAGATGCCAAGCAGAGACAATGCCTTACACCACATAACCTCCCCCCCCCCGCACGCCATTGTCTCGGCAATTCACCTGTTACCAGTTACCTGGCCAATAAAGACATTCAGGGCCAGAGTGATTCCCCAATCGATGACATTGTGGAGGACAAAGTTTACATAGCATTAGAGGAAGAAACAGTCAGAAATGATGATTAGGTAATGTGGCAAAAGAAGGTCAGGTATGGTGATGAGTTAGTGAGTGAAACGATTCTTATAATGCCTATATTACTGTTTGAAAACCAATATACTCTCGTACTAACATATAAATTCGTACCAAATAAATAAATGAATACCATTTAGGAGTGGTGTGGAATAGTTATCCTCCCACAGAACTCGTTTTCTTTGCAGCCAGCCTGATAGAAAACCTAATAAGGTAAGGAGGTACTCCTACCTGTATCGAGTATTTTAAACCTCAAGTGAGTGATTTCTCTGTGAATTTTCGATGTTTCTCACCAAAAGCAGAGGTTTTAGCCAAAAAAAAAAAAAAAAAAATCCAAAAATGGTCAGGACTGGGGGGTGTTGGAGGTGCGAAAGTGGTCGGGACGTGACGGTTTAAGACAGTACATAAAATATACTGTAGTCCCTATATTTTTTTATATTGGCGGTCAATCTCAAACATAATGCATTTCCTATTAAAACAACTGAATCAACGGGAATCAGAACTGCGCCAAAAATGCAAATGGGACTGTTTATTTGGAGAACAGCTTAACCAATGTCTTGAACTACAATGTAGGTAATGATGAGCCAAAAGTTATCTGCTTTGTTACTTAGGAAAACGAAAGCCTTCCACAAAATCCACCAACTCCAAAGAACGTAAGAACTGGTTACCAGAATTGTTTTGACAGAAAGGATGGGAGATAACAGGAAAAGAATGGAGTAGACACAAAAAACGATTGATAAAGATAAAGCAAGAAGTAGGTAACTCTACGTATGCTGGTATGGAGGACATATTCATGGTAGGGTGGGGGTGGGGGTGTCCAGGCCATATACTGTATATTATAATGAGCATTGCGGCTGCTTGTCATCTGAATTACTCTCAGGACTTGCTGTGAGGGGATCTATTTATATTGTAATAATATATGCAGCTTGTCCTTAAGGGTTCAGCTGAAAATGTCACGACTTGTAACATTTATATATTCAAAGTGAATACCCCCTGGGGGTAGTTTTTTTTTTTTTCAGAATACTCCCCCATTATCACTGCTTGCCATACAAGGCGATTAAAAGGGTTGGCGGAGGGTTAGTGCCCCTCTCCGGAAAACAACAAACTAAAAAGACGAGCAAGAAGCCTCGGACAAGGACTGACCGAAAGATGATGACCAAGGACCAGACAAAAGACATGGTAATTGTAACATGGAATGTAAGACGTGCGAATGATGAGGTGAAAGAGAGAGAGATTGTCCAGGTGCTTGAGGGTGCGAAAGTTGATGTACTGTATGTGGAGTAACTGAAACTAAATGGAGAGGTGAGAGTCTGAGAGAATGGGAGTATGGGTGGCATATATGTGCAGAAGTAAGTGAGAATGAGAGGGCAAAAGAAGGAGTGTGTATAGTTGTGAGTAAAAGATGGAAGAAGAACATAAGAGAGTATGGATCAGTTGGGTCAAAGATTGAAAGTTGAAATACAAATGTGGGCGATTGTGTGTGTGTACGCACCAACGCAAGATCGTGCAAGCAGAGTGAGAGAAGAGTTCTGGACAAATGTGGAAGTGTGCATGGAAAAGTTTGGAAGGAATGACAGAGTGTTTTTGATCGGTGATATGTATGGTAAAGTAGGGAATGTGAAGGTGGATGGAATAGTTGGTGAGTGGGGTGTGCCTGCTGAGATAGATGAGAATGGCAGTGCGTTAGTGGACATTTGTGTTAGGAGGAGGTTGGTGATAGCCAATACCCTCTTCAGGCACAAAATGATCCACATGTATACATGGTGAGTAATGAGAAGGGTGGGTGGTGAACTGAATGAAAGGAAGGCAATGATTGATTATGTGTGTGTGGATGAAAGGATGTGAAGATGTGTAATGGATGCAAGAGCTTATAGAGGCTGGGGGAGTGGACTTTCTGACCACTACTTGGTGGTGGCCAGAATCAAGATCCAAATAAGATGGAGAAATAGAAGAAGGGGAGGACGGGAAGAAGGAGTATTTGCAAGGAGAGTGGAAAGGTTACAAGAGGATGAGAAAAAGGCAGAATATAAAAGAGAAGTGGAGGAACGATTGGGCAAATATGAATTGGAGCAGATGGGGGACGTGGAAGGTGTGTGCAGGATATTCACAGAAGAAATATGTGCAGCATGTGAGGTGGTGTGTGGGATAAAGAGAAGACGGACAGGGGTGCAAGGAACAGTGTGGTGGAATGAAGAGGTGAGACAGGCTGTGGCACAAAAGAAGAATGAATACAATGAATGGATGAGAAATAGGGGCGTGGAAGAAGTTGAGAGGCGGAAGAGAGAGTTATATGTAGAATGGAAGAGAGAGGTGAAAAGATTAGTAAGAGAGAGTAAGAAGAGAGTGGAAGAGGAATTTGAAAGGAATTTGAGTGTAAAGTGGAGAGACTGTAAGAAAATGTTCTGGAAAGAGGTGAAGAGAGTAAGACAGGGTGGAGGTGAAGTTAGCAGGGGAGTGAAAAATAAAAATGGTAGATTACTAGTGGAGAAGGGAGAAAAAGTGAGCAGATGGAGAGAACACTTTAAGGAATTGTTAAACACATAGGATGAAAGTAATGCGAGTATAAGTGGCTGGGGAATCCCTGGGAGAAGGAGGGAGGTGAGAAGACAGGAAGAAATCAGTAGGATAGAAGTTGTGGAAGCAATGAAGAAAGTTAATTTAGGGAAAGCCCCAGGAATTGATGGAGTGTGTGGTGAAATGCTGAAGCATGAAGTAATAGAAAGGATGTGGAAGATGTTCAGAGTGGCCTGGGAGGAAGGTAGAGTCCCGGAGGATTGGAAGTCAGGTATAATTATTCCCTTGTACAAAGGGAAAGCGGAAAAAGAAGTGTGCGGTAATCATAGGGGCATTTGTCTTCTTAGTATAATAGGAAATGTGTATGGTCGGATACTCATTGGCAGAGTTAGAGAAAGAACAGAGGAATTAGTTGGAGAAGAACAGGGAGGCTTTAGGAAGGGAAGAGGTTGTGTAGATTAGATATTCATTTTTAGATCTTTAGTGGAAAATTTTCTAGAGAAGGGAAAGAAGTTTTATGCGGCTTTCATGGATTTGGAGAAAGTATATGACAGGGTGGATAGACAAGGATTGTGGAAAATATTAAGAATATATGGAGTAGATGAGAAGTTGCTGAATGCTGTGAAGAGTATGTATGATAGTGCTAAGGCTGCAGTGCGTGTGGATGGGGAACTGAGTGAACTTTTCTCATTGAAGGTTGGGTTGAAACAGGGATGTGCCATGTCTCCATGGTTGTTCAATCTGTACATAGATGGGGTAATTGAAGAGGTACAAGGTAGGGTAGTGGATGTTGGAGTGGCCCTGGTGAGATAGGGTAGTGTTTGGAAACTCTCTGTACTGTTGTTTGCAGATGATACGGTGTTGTTGAATGAAGACGAAGGGGAGCTGCAAGGCTTGGTGGATGAGTTTGGGAGAGTGTGTAAGAAACGGAATCTAAAGGTGAATGTAGGGAAGAATAAAGTGATGGTCTTTGAGAGAGGTGAAGTCAGTGAATGTACAGTGAGGTTGGATGGTGAGGAACTGGAAAATGTGAGTACGTTTAAGTACTTGGGTAGTGTGATGAGTAAGGATGGAGGTTTGGAGGGTGAAGTGCTTGAAAGGGTACAGCAGGGAAGAAAGATTGCTGGTTCCTTGAAAGCAGAGATAAGAAACAGGAAAGTGAGCATGGAGATGAATAAGTTACTACATGACAGTATTGTGATACCAACTCTAATGTATGGAAGTGAAACTTCGACGTTGTTGGAAGGACACAGGTCAAGAGTGAGAGCAGCGGAATTGAGTTATTTAAGAGGAGCCTGTGGAGTCACGTGGAGAGACAGGCTGACAAATGAGGATATAAAGGAGCATTGTGGTGTGGATGTGGATGTGATAGGAAGCGTTAGAAGGAATACACTGCGGTGGTTTGGTCATGTGGAGAGGATGGAGGGTGAAAGGCGGACGAAGAGAGTGTATGTGAGTGAGGTGGAGGGGGGGAGAGGGACGGGGGAGGCCGAGGATGAGATGGAGGGATGGGGTGGAGAGGTATATGATAGATGGAGGGATGGGGAGGAGAGGTATATGATAGATGAAGGGTGTGAGTTGGGAGCAGGACAGTGAAATGGCGGAGGACAGGGCGACGTGGAGGCGATTTGCTTGTGGCCACGCCGAAAGGGATTGAGGCGTCTGGCAATAGATAGATAGATAGAACTGGTCAAGCTCTTCATTCATTAAGATGCTTAAAGTTCAGAAGCTTTAGTCCATCCATCATCCAATCCTTTTTTTTTTTTTTTTTTTTTTTCCCCCAGTAGGAGCATAGGGGCCTAGGGCTGGGCCCGATATTTAAGGTGATCAGCCACACTCACCCACGAGTGACATTATGTGATCAATAAATTCTTACCACCCCGTAGATATAAAGCTTTACAGGCTCAATCCGGGTGAAGCGTCTTAACTCACTAAACTACCAGGCATCATTTCATTATATGGTTACCACCCAGTGCAGTAAATGCTTTCCTGGTTTATATGAAACCATTTGACTGTCACTCAGTGCACGTTCATCTAAAGGCAGTACCACATCGATTGAGTAAATGATGGGCGCCCCCACCTTTCACAATAGAAGATTTAGACACTGATCCAATGGGAAGTGATGTCAGTGGAAAGACCTCTTTAGCTACCAGGGTATCAGGAAATAATATTGTGCTCTTGACCTTGTTCATATGGTACAAGTGATGGGGAAGAAGTACCAGTTCAGTGCTTAAAATATCTTGCGATAAAATATTGGGGGAAATGAGTATAAAAAATAAGCAAAAGAAGGGGACATGTATGAAAAATAAACCAGGCGTTCATAAACACTCAGTGGAAAATTAAATGAAAATTACCTACCTCATCAACTGTGAAGGTAATTAGTGGCATTAATGTATCGTGCCACTGCTGGACACCAAATTTATGTGTCAGTATAACTGCTAATTCCACTGGTTTATGTAGCTGTTATATGGAATAGCACAGCTGACTACATATTAGGTGTTCTGCCGTTATAGTGTAACTAGACCACCGTGTTGGAGATCGACGTCACTGTCTGTAGTACACGTCAGCTACTCGCCGTCATTGCCCGACACTTTCCACCAAAGGTCTCTGCCACTAGAAGGTGGAAGCTGGTCTGTTATAGTAAGTGGTAGCGTAAAGACAGAAATAAGCAGATTAAATCTCTCTTTATTGGGCACAGAATAAATACAACTGCGACCCGAGAAATATGTAAGAGCGATACCACCTCCCTTGATAACTATATGACTTCTTCTGACGCTGTACGCTCACCGTGCCGAGTTGGGCGCGGTGCTGAGGTCAGCTAAAGTGAGGTGCCAAGCATTTACATATACTCTGGGCTTATGCAAAGAGATAAATGACAACTCTACTAGCACATTATACACCTCTACAGAATGGTATTAAGTACATTCACATATACCAACATAATAAATGGTTCCCCAGGACTTTACACTTACGCACTATTCAGATATCTTTTCACTTCTCCTAACCTTCATTTTATAATTGAAACAGGGTGACACTTGTGGTCTGCCATCCACCTTCTTCCCTATACACATCTAACAGCGAAATGATATTTGGTTGTTCATCACTCACACTTCATTACACACTGTTAATTATGACTAAACAGCTTTAAAAATTATTATGTAAAATGTGTGATACTACAACTTCTTATGGAAAAAGATGTTGACACTAGAACATCGCTCGGCCACACCATTGACGTCCTCGTCGACATTGTTGTCTTAACTACCGTGTAGCCTAACCAGAGTGTAGGGTAGCTAACTATTCAGGAACATCCACTTGCAATCCGCGAGTACGGACACGTGGTCTCAGTGGGTTCCTTAATTGGCGCCTTAAATAGTAGCCTAAACCACAAACACAGGACAAGACCACAATAAGTTGAAGACCAACGCCAGGACCAAAATAGAAAGGAGAAAGGTATAAAGGAAGATAGGACAGTACATAAGGGTCTAAATCGGTCCTGTTCAGGTGAGAGAGGAAGGTAAGCTCCTCTAATACATGAGACAGCCTATTCACATTCAAGGAAGTAACACTGAATGAAGGTAAAAAGAGTCGTAACTGGGATGAGAAGTTCACTGACAAAACTAGATGATGCTTGCTAGGCAGAACTGCTATCTCTTTACTGTGTAACTCACAAAAATCAGGTGCAACATAGTACCCCTTTACTGTAAGGAATTGATTCTGTGAGGCACAAGTCACAGTTACGTCCTCTGTCTCAGGAAAGTAAAAGTACTGTTTCGCATGAATATGAGCATGGAAACCTGACTTCAATTGAATGGGTTGGAAGGTGCAACGTTGCAGAGCAGAGGAAGTATTTGTGTCCAACACGGTCCTCTTACACTCCTCTACCTTTAATGGTACGAAGACAAAATGGAAAGCAGGACATACATGGAGATCAAGAAATGAGGCCTTACACTTCTCAAATTCATCCACAGTCGTTTCTGCTACATATTTCTTGTCATCTGAGACAACTAGCACCTCTGGACCCTCTTCAATAACAACAAGTGTATTATTAGCAGTAGCAAAAGGGAAGGGAATGAACCGCCATGCCTGGTACGTTACAGCATTCCTCATAGGTACCAATATCAGGATGCCTTCATGGGTCAACTGGGCCTCTAACAATGGGTAATAATATTCCAGTTGACTCAGATCAAAGAGTGGCATAAGTCCATGCTTTCACATAGCTATATCAAGTGCATTTATTAATATATTAGTAGGAAGCAATAAAGCATTAACCCTGTTCAAACTTGCATCGATTAAGCCGTCCACCGTATTGGCTGCATGCTTCTCCAAAGCAGTGGTTGACTCGTCGAGAGCATGTAAGTACTCAGCGAATAACAGCAAGTTAGCTAGGGTTGGTAGGTTAATTTGGATGTTGTTCACAACATCTACTAGATGGTTGGTAGTCCTAATTATCTCGTTAGCTTTGTTAGTGAACTCATGTAACTATTTATACACATGCATGATTAATCTATTATTGGCTTTAGCAGCCAGTGTCAAGTCATGCATCTGTCTACCCAATTGCACTACATCCTTATCTAATGCTGTACCAAAGAGTTGTTGAGACAGGATTCCTAGAAAATCCACAAGTCCTCTCTTGGTACGCGCATGGACATGCTTGGAAAGATCAGAGTGTACGTTAGGTAAAGCGACATGCAAGTTAGTGAGCCTGTCGGTGAGCCTGTCTATATGCCTAGTCTGAAGCTCAACAATTCCATGCAAAGTTCGTTCCAAAGCTTCAGTGTCAGAGTTCGTCAATCGTGGGTTTCGATTAAACATCATTCCCACTTCCAACAGTTGCTGTCTGAGATTCGACAAGCCTTTGAAGACCTCCTTGACAATATCTGGCGTTTGGAGATAGCCTTCCATTGGATAATAGACGCATACTGCATCTTCCACTACCACGACTTCTCCAAGTGGGCTCTTCAGTGCTCCTGGCATTAATGCAGTCGTGTCCATGTCTGACGTCATTCCATAGGTCCACCCCAAGCAACGCACGAGGAGTATGAGCAACAGCCACATTTATCTGCAAGAGTAGATACTCCCTTAATCACTCTTGTTGTGGGATCGTAGCTTGCTGCGATACTCTTGGTTAGGGACAGGTACAGACGACGACATAGACTGCGATGAAGACAGAGGGGACAACACATCAGACGAAGTTAGGCCTAGCTCTTGACTTACTAGTTTGATCCTATCAGCATGTACTACCTCCTGAGTTCCATTAGCTTCATCATTTATTCTATAAGCATTTCCACGTACTCGTTCCACAACGGTATATGGTCCGCAGAACTTAGGTCTGAGCTTGGAAATTCTCTCAGGGTTGTGGATCATGACCTTCTGGCCTGCCTATAACGTCTTTTCTTGACTACCTTTGTGTTGTTTCGCCATCATCTCCACTCTTGAGGCTTTTAATCTTTTCCATACTTCACTGTGTATACGTTGGAATTTCAACAACTGTACCTTTGCGTGGTCTTCTTCGTTGTATGCTGCAGTAGGAGGTCCAGCCAACAAATCGTAGGGTTACACTTTCTCTTCTCCATAAAGGATATAATGAGGAGACTTCCCAGTTGATGAATTTTCTGAGGAGTTGATGGTCACCGCTACATGTGATAACCAGTCTTCCCAGTTATCCTCTTGATTTGAGGTTATTACTGGTCTCAAGACTTCCAGTATCTTCCTGTTTGTCCTCTCCACCAGGCCATTGCTCTTAGGACTGTAAGGCGTTACAAAAACTTGCTTTACTCCATACATACGGCAGATTTCTTGTAACACCTGGTTATGAAATTCACTGCCATTATCGCTGAGCAATACCTTAGGTGTAGAGTATGGACAAATCACTGAAGTCATAAAAGCATGCACCACCTCCTCTGCAGTTTTCGTCTGTAAAGGTGCTAAAACAGTGAATCGTGAGAAATGGTCCATTCCCACCAGTACATAACTCGATCCTTGACGACTTCTCGGCAACGGTAAGAGATCAATGGAGACTGTATCCCAGGGTTTTTCCGGTAGAGGATACTCTAAGATGGGAGTCGGAAGTCCCGTCGTTCCTCGTATTTCCGCACATTTAACACATTGACTGACGTGGGCTTCTATGTCCTTCCTCATGGTCGGCCAATAATATTTCTTTCTCGCCTCACGTATGCATCTATCGCGACCGGGATGACCCGCTTGAGGTACGTCATGAACTAACTGTAGCACGGCTTGCTGTAAGGTAGCAGGAACAACCAACTGATATGCAGTGTCCTTCCCTGGGGGTTGCTTATACAAAAGACCCTGTTGAAGATGGAAGTGAGTCATCGGTACTGGGAGTTCAGGTAGACAAGTCTCGTCGCCAGACTCCAAGGCATAGATGACTTGAGACCACATCGCATCCTTACGTTGTTCCGCTTTTACCGTGTCTGAGGAATACTCAGCAAGAGCAACATCCTTGGCTATGGTAGCAGCATTGTTTCTACTCAGCGCGTCGGCTACGACATTTTGGCGGCCCGGTAAATATCTGACCTCTGGATCAAACTCCATTACCTTGCTAAACCAATGCGCAACCTTACCGTGCAAGTTCTTTCCTTTAAATAAGTCGCGTATGGGTGCATGGTCAGTTAAAACAATTATCCCGTAGCCAAAGATAATATCCTGGAAATGTCCTAACGCCCACACGACTGCTAATGTCTCCAAATGTGTAGCTGAATAGTTCTTCTCTGGGGGTCTTAGTGCCCTACTAGCATATGCTATGGTATGTGTCTTGCCTTGCTCATCCTTCTGCTGTAACACTGCTCCCAGACCCAAACCTGAGGAGTCCGTGCACAGATAGAAAGGTTGAGTATAATCAGGAAACGCTAATACAGGTGCTTCTGACATGGCCTGTTTGAACTCGTTGAAGCTTTTCTCTTCCGAGGATCCCCATTTCCATGCAGCATCCTTCTTAAGTAGCGTCGTTAAAGGTGATGCTATGATGGCATATCTGTGGACAAAACTCCTATAAAAGCCAGTGAGGCCTAGGAACGATCTTATCTGATCCTTGTTCTGTGGTGAAGGAAAATTTAACATTGGCCTTCCCTTGTCCGGCACAGTCTTGATGCCATTACCATCAACGAGGTGTCCTAAAAATCTAATACTGGACTTCAAAAATTCACACTTTGACAGCTTGATTTTCAGACCTGCTGATCTCAAGGTTTCCATCACTCGTTTTAACTTGTTAAAATGACTGTTAACGTTGTTACGATGATTAGGTCATCTAGATACACTAAGACGTCTTGCCCTAACATCTCGCCAAACAATTGGTTTATCATCTGCCGAAATGTTAAAGGAGCATTACTCAGTCCAAAAGGCATCCGGAGAAATTCAAAGTGCCCACGGTGAGTGCTAAAAGCAGTAATGGGATGCGACTCTTCGGTCAGCTCCACCTGCCAATACCCTGATGCTAGATCCAGACAAGTAAACACAGTATTTCTCTTACCCAATGATTGAAGTAAGCCTCGCAGATGCGGAATTGGATAACGATCCGGTGCAGTTACCTTGTTCACTCGCCGAAAATCCACAACAGGTCTCACACCACCGTCCTTCTTAGGCACCAGAAAGAGTGGTGCATTCCAAGGCGAGGTGGAAGGCTGGATAACTTCATCATGAAGAATCCTTTCAACTTCCTCATCCACTGCTCCCCTTTGGCTGTGCGGTAGACGGTACGCAGGCACATAAACTGGATTTGTACCAGGGCACAAACCAATATGATGCTTCACCCTATCCGTCCTACCCAGCGCTTCTCCTGGAAGTGCTACTATATTGGAAAATTCTCTAAGGAGGGCTAGGAGTCGCGTTTTATGGTCTACATTATCCGTGACCTTCACATATTGCTCCAGCTGTTTTTCCTTAGCCAGACGTATGGGTTCTGACTGAGTCGTTGCTTGAGATGTAACTACAGGAGAGATCACCAGCATGTCGTCGACTTCCTTTATGGGGGCGCCATAGCACATCAAGTCGCCTGTATAACAACCATCTCTGAGCTTAACTGCGCCACTACTCATATTTGTGATGAAGAGGGGCGCCTTCTGGTCTTGGCCAACGCTACTCAGAGTCGATTCCAGTGACAATGCCCTATGTTTTACAGTCTCAGTTAAGCATGCTACATCAGTTCCCACCGACACGTCAGGTACTCGGACAGGAATTTTACAGACAGTTTGACTGGGTAAGTGGTGATTACCACTCACTATAGCCCTGACTTTCTTCCAGTCCATACCCTCCGCTTTGTGTGCATCCGGGGACTCCCTTGACACTTCACTTGTCGGGGTCACAACTGGTTGAACGGCTCCTGACTGGATGCCAGTTCCAGTTTGTGTCGCTGAGGGATTAAGGCCTACAAACTCTTTCCCATTAAAGGAAATGGAATGTGTTTGAGGGTGTATGACTATGTCGTACTCCTCCATGGTTTCAAAGCCTAACAGCCCATCAGCTGGCAGAGGAAAATCCTCAACCACATAAAATGTAGCACGTAACACAGGAGATCGTTTATCTGCCCTCAGTGTCAACGGCACCTGGCTTACAATCTTCATTCTACTCCCTGTCACACCTGTCAACATTACATCAGGTGTTGATAATGTCCAGTTTGTTAGAGGCATTTCACTTTTAAGTCTTTCCAGCGCTTTACTAGAAATAATGTTTGTACATGCCCCTGTATCTACGATCAGGGACACTTGGCCTTTCCCTATGATCCAAGGAATAGATAATAAGTCCACCTTAGTAATAGCTTCCACACACGCATCGGTGGATTGTACTATTTTAATTACTTTTGCGTGCGGCCCTGAGCTTCCCCCGAACTAGCTTGGTTCCCTAGTTTCTTCCTCTTTTCAATGACAAAGGGGCAATAGTCCGTTTCATGAGGACAATGCCCATGTATGGCACAGGTATCTGCCACAAAGGAGGAGGGTTAGTCTGACTGCACGCCCATATTGTTGGTCATGCCCCAGGTATTTGGATAAGGGCCCTGGGTTTGCATTCCAATATTAGTATTCATGCCCCATTGATTAGGATTCTGGGTTTGCATGCCAATATTAGTATTCATGCCCCATTGATTAGGATTCTGGGTTTGCATGCCAATACCATCTGTGTTTATACCCCATGCATTTGAATAAGGAACAGAAAATAAATTCTGTCCAAAAGCTTGTGGTGTACTGAAAACATCTGAAGTATAAACAGGTATGTGAGTGGTTGTAGTATTATCAGCAATGACTGGATTTTGCATATCCTGAGTGACCAAAGGCACTGTTGTAGTCTCAACTTCCACAGTCTCCTCACTAGGAATACCCTCATTAGCAAGACTAGTGGCCATTCTGGATCTAACTGATTCCTCTGGGACTGTTGAATAAGTATGACCAGAACGCAAATGCAAAGCGTTCAAATCCTCATCCAGTCTTTCAGAAATATCCTCATCACCTTGATCCTCAATATGTCCTTCACTCATTTTATATGTCTGAGCACTTTTATTTGATGTTTCAACCCACTCATAAAATTCTGAGTGTAGTGGGGTTGGCTGATCTCTATTTCCCCTAATTCTACATCCCCACTTTTTCACTTTATCCATCTAACCTTGTCAGTAATTATTTCCCTCCCAGTTACAGGAAGATAAACTGACATAATAAAAAGGATAGTTACGGTAAGTGACAGAGAGCGAGACACATATAAAATACACAGAAAGTATATTTATTTCAAGGGAATTCTGAGAAACCTTTATTTCTACACATTAACTAACTAACGTGTGTTGATTCAAGTGTGTGTGTGTGGATTACTATGCATGGACACTACCTAGATATGAAAGTCCAGGATGATGTTCCACATTCCACGTTCCCCACTCCACCAGACTCCTCCAACCATGCACGGCAGCCTGCTCGCTGTGGGAGTTAGCAGCACGCCAGGCAGTGACGCAACTCGACGCACCACACACGATCGTGGCACCACAAAGCCCGCACTCGCTCCCCCGCGGCTCGCCTCGGCCGTCCGCACCTCTGGAGTTGCTAGAAATCGTTAGTTGACCCACTCCTCACCGCACTGGCTTGATCTCTCCTTATCTCGCCTCTCACACACGAGAGCTAGATTCTTGCCAGTTTGCGTTTGAAGATGGAGATATCTCGCACACCACAGGGCGAGATAACTGCCAGTTTGTGCTTAAGATAGGAATCTCGCACTAGCAGAATAATGGGAGGAATTAATATTCACCACTCCAGTTTATTTGCTCCACTTAACTCACTGGTAATTAGTCCCCTTACAACAGTAGAGTAAGATTTTTTGTTGCACCTTCAGGAAAGAGCGATTACAAGGGTTACAGGTTCACAGCATAAATCCCTTTAGCACTTACATTATATCCCAGCACTGAGCACCAAAATATGTATCGTGCCACTGCTAGACACCAAATTTATGTGTCAGTTTAGCTGCTAATTCCACCGGTTTATGTAGCCATTATATGGAATAGCACAGCTGACTACATATTAGGTGTTCTGCTGTTATAGTATAACTAAACCACCGTGTTGGAGATCGACGACACTGTCTGTAGTACACGTCAGCTACTCGCCGTCACTGCCTGACACTTTCCACCAAAGGTCTCTGCCACTAGAAGGTGGAAGCTGGTCTGTTATAGTAAGTGGTAGCGTAAGGTGACAGAAATAAGCAGATTAAATCTCTCTTTATTGGGCACAGAATAAATACAACTGCGACCCGAGAAATATGTAAGAGCGATACCACCTCCCTTGATAACTATATGACTTCTTCTGACGCTGTACGCTCACCGTGCCGAGTTGGGCGCGGTGCTGAGGTCAGCTAAAGTGAGGTGCCAAGCATTTACATATACTCTGGGCTTATGCAGAAAGTAGAGATAAATGACAACTCTACTAGCACATTATACACCTCTATAGAATGGTATTAAGTACATTCACATATACCAACATAATAAATGGTTCCCCAGGACTTTACACTTACGCACTATTCAGATA
This sequence comes from Coenobita brevimanus, assembly GCF_032717465.1. Taxonomy (NCBI): domain Eukaryota; kingdom Metazoa; phylum Arthropoda; class Malacostraca; order Decapoda; family Coenobitidae; genus Coenobita; species Coenobita brevimanus. Next base: position 38,569,627 of record NC_136997.1, on the reverse strand, counting down.
TCTTTTCACTTCTCCTAACCTTCATTTTATAATTGAAACAGGGTGGCACTTGTGGTCTGCCATCCACCTTCTTCCCTATACACAGCTAACAGCGAAATGATATTTGGTTGTTCATCATTCACACTTCATTACACACTGTTAATTATGACTAAACAGCTTTAAAAATTATTATATAAAATGTGTGATATTACAACTTCTTATGGAAAAAGATGTTGACACCAGAACATTAATTAAGGCAATTTCCTAAGCAATATGGTACTGTTGTCACTCTTGTTGTATACAAACAAAACTAAACATGCAGTATTTATCACAATGTTATACATCAAAACTAAATCCTATTCAACACCATACTCTCTCCTGTGAATGCTGTACTGCATTGTACAAAACTATACATATCACATTAGTGTGTTTAAAAATAATAATCATGTAGAGAGCCATATTCTTACTTGGGAATGTTGCATATTCTAAACATATCACATTAGTGTGTTTAAAAATAATATATAGAGAGAGCACCATATTCTCTCTTGGGAATGGTGTATATTCAAGCCTTAACTTATCACATTAATTAGACACATTTTTTATGCATAACAAATTTCTTATGCATAAAAAAATAATCACGTAGTCCACCATAGTACTTCCTGGCAATGCTTTATATACAAAACTTAACATATTTATCACATTATTACGCAGAAGCGCACCCAGAAACTGAGTAGGGGAGGTTTCCAAATTACTGCCAAGTCCTTGTGAGCAAAGCAAACCCATACAGCTGTGGGGTCCCGGGGGAGGGGTACGGTAGGCCCCTCAGGATTTTTTTTTTTTTAATCTAACCAGTAATTGATGAACTGATCACTGCACTAAAATAATTCAATCAGTGTATTAATTGTTTTCCTTTAACGCTCTTGCAATTTTATTAAATGCACATCATAATGCACATCGTATCATAACTTATTAAACAGACATTATCAATATTTGACATTGTATGGCAACGCTGAATTGTATTCAAATGAATCAGGTGTATACTCGTAAAGTTATCATGGGGGTGAAGTCTCATTGTCGGAGTAGGACTGGTCAGACCGCATGGAATCAGACTGAGAGGGGGTTCCGGGCAACCAGGAAACCTCCCTGGGTGCGCCCCTGCTTTACGGATAATAATAATAATAATAATGAACTCCTACCTCTCCTGGCAATGCTTTATATACAAAACCAAACAAGTATTATGCACAAAAATAATAATGCACAACTCCTGTCTTTCCTGGGAGGCCTTGTGCCAAAATTATCTCCAAGACACTGCTGAGGTTTAATTAAATCTTATCACTACTGACACAACTCCAATGTACGTATTCTATTCTAAAAACCCCAAACGATTTTGTTCAACTGAGAACAAATCATAGAACCCTGAGAATTAATCACTTAACTAAAATTACCTACTTTTCATTTGACTTGGGCTACCACCCTATTATTTAACATTCCAATTCAAAATATTTCCCTTAAGCTATGTATAATCACCTGGAGAAAGCATAAAATGAAAATGAAGTAGAGCTTGCCCTTATATAATGTGGGATTAACTAGCCATGGCCTAAAAGCAACCACTTTTCAGCTGGACTTAGTCATCAAATTCAAGTCATGAGACTGTTTACTGCTGCTGTACTATGAATTTTACTCTTGAAGTACCTATTTACTCATTTTTGAAATGGTGAGTGCACAATTATCATTTTAATTTTACTGTACATGTATTTATTATTACAGTCATGTTCATTTTTGTGTGCTGTACTGTTCATATTTGTACATACAGGTATTCCAATATGACCTGGGTGTTTTAGGAAAGGAAAATGATGTAAATAGTGGTCTTACAGTACACAATGGCAAATTGAGCAGAAACTTGTCAACTCCAGTACGTATAAGAATATATTCTGTAATGCAGTTGAATCTTAATATTTACAAATGTCAAAGTGGTTCACCATCTGTGATCAACTGTAAGAACTCCTTGGATCCTTATTTTGCATAACCCATGTTTGCAGATGCCACTAATCCATGACAAAACAAACTAATGAGAGAGCTCGAAATCTGCCAAATATCTGATGAATGACAGCCCTTTTATGTGGACCGAATATTGCTTCTTACCCTTCTTTCCCTCCGCCTTCTTTCCTTTGTTGCGATTAATCAGCATTAGTCATATGAAACAGTTACAAACAGTTTGAATGATGGCCCTTGCAATTTATACATTATCTCCTGGGTAAAAACTACATCTGGCACTAGCTAATGCCCCTATGTGGGAGGAGGAAAAATGCATAGAGGTGGCAGCGGGGCCATCCATGTAAATGAAAGGGAGAACAAGATAAATGTGGCAAATTATTTTGCAAATGGCATGAATGATTGGGAGAAGAGGCATACAGTTTTATGAATGAATGGGGAGAGGCTAGTTTAGATACATGTACAGAGAGGGAAACACATTTATTATTATTCAGTAACTCCACCTCAAGTAAAGTTGATACTTAATTTTTTTTCCCAACTTCGTGAATCATACAAGTAATTATATTTTGTTTTATTTTTTAAATGCATGCTGAAAAGAGGGAGGCAGACGTGATATAGGAAGCTTTCTAAAATTATCTTTAAAAACAGATTTGCTTAATAACATTAGTCAACAAAAATAAATTTACGTCTTGGTTCTGAATTGAAATGGTCTGATTCTAGGGTAATTGATGGTACTGAACTCTAATATGGCATCGGTAAGGACGTATAAGGTCCGCTTCTTGAAAACCAGTATATCGGTGTATCTTGCTCACAAGATGTGACTCATACATTTGTTTGTTTGGTTCCATCGATTAAATTTGTATTTTTATTTCAAGTTGCATATATTGTTTCCACTTCTGTTCTTGCAGAAATTCTCAGTCACATTGACAGTGGTGAAAGATGGAACGCCGCAAATGTTTACACGGTGCTGACCGTTTTTGTTACATTTGTGGAGCAGTCACCCTGGAAAGCTTCAAGAACCCCATCACGAAGGCTGTTCGAGTGAACTACAAAAGCTACTTCAAATGTCCATTGGGCGATCAAGAAATGGGTGCCACACATAGCGTGTAGGTCGTGTGTCACATGGAAAACGAAATTCGGCTTTGCCATTCATTGTACCAATGCTGTGGCGAGAGCCCAAAGACTACAGCAACGAGTACTACATGTGTTTCACGAACGTCAAAGGAATAACTATCAAGACACGAGCCACAGTACAGTACCCTAATATCGCTTCTGCAATCCAACCAATGCCACACAGTCCAGAACTACTGTACCGGTTCCAAACCCACCTGCTTAACACGAGCTAAGCAGCGAATCTGATTCCAGTCAGAGCCCCATGGATGATGACTTCCAGGACGACTCAGGACATAGTAGTACCAAACCATTCAACCAGGGAGCCTTTCGTGATCTCATAAGGGACCTTGATTTGTCCAAAGAAAAGACAGAGCTCCTGGGACCACGACTGAAGCAGCATAACCTGCTGGAAGATGGAGTGCACATCACTATGGCGTGTCATCAGCATAGACAACTGTCTGCGTTTTTCAAAATAGCAAACAACCTTTGCTGTTGCAATGGCACGGTGTCTCTGTAGCGACAACTCTCTAAATCTTATCCATACAAGCCGGATGATTGGAGGCTGTTTATAGATTCAGGAAAAGACACTCTGAAAGCTGTCCTCCTACACAATGGGAATTAGCTTCCATCCATGCCAATAGCACGTGCAGAGATGACCGAGAGCTATGAAACTATGAAGATTGTGCTTTCCACAGTCTAATATGAGAAGCATTAGTGGAAAATCTGCAGAGACCTCAAAGTGATCAGTCTACTTCTGGGCCTTCAGAGCGGTTACACAAAGCTCATGTGCTTTCTCTGCATGTGAAACAGTAGAGGTAATGTCGAGCACTATGTATGAAAAGAATTGCCGGCAAGACCAAAAAAGATGCAACTGGAAGGTTCAACTGTCTTCACAAACGCCTTGTGAATAAAGAAAATATATTCTTGCCTCCAGTGCATCTCAAGCTGGGCTTGGCGAAAAATTTCGTTAAAGCCATGGATCAAATGGGTACTGGGTTTCAATACTTGTCTATGAAGCTCGGTGGCGTGGTATACGAAGCCAAGTTCAAAGCAGGGGTCTTGAATGATCCTCATATCCGCATGCTGGTTAATGATGGTGACTTCATCAAGGCATTAAACCTGCTGGAGAGGGACACATGGGAATGTGTCACAGAACTACCTTGGAAACCATAGTGCAGACAACTACGAAGAAATTGTGGTAGGCATGTTACGGACTTCTCATTCTCTGGGCTCAAGGATGTCCTTGAAGATTCATTTCTTTCACTCCCACCTCGATTCCTTCTCAGATAACCTCGGAGACATCAGTGAAGAGCACAGTGAAAGGTTTCGCCAAGACATTGCGATAATGGAGAGCAGGTTCAAGGCCGACTCAGTCCTAACATGATGGGGAACTACTGCTGGATGCTACAATGTGTAGAGAGTCAGCTGAACAAGCGGAAAAATAAAGTGCAGAAGTATTTTTAGTATGTGAGTGCATTCAAGTACTTGGGTAGTGTGATGAGTAAGGATGGAACTTTGGGGGATGAAGTACGTGAAAGGGTACAGCAGGGAAGGAAGGCTGTTGGCACACTGAAAGCAGTGATGAGAAATAGGGAGGTGAGTATGGAAGTTAAGAAGTCACTGCATGATGGTATTGTGATCCCTACCCTGACGTATGGAAGCGAGGCGTGGACCTTGCAAGAGGGGAACAAGTCAAGAGTGAGAGCAGTGGAAATGAGTTACTTGAGAGGAGCATGTGGAGTGACATGGAGGGACAGGTTGACGAATGAAGAAGTGAAGGAACGTTGTGGGGTGGATGTGGATGTGGTTGAAAAGATTAGGAGAAATACACTGAGGTGGTTTGGACATGTGGAGAGGATGGAGAATGAAAGACTGACTAAGAGGGTGTATGTAGGTGAGGTGGAGGGAGGGAGAGGGAGGGGTAGACCGAGGATGAGGTGGAGGGATGGAGTTGAGAGGTATGTGAGGGAGGGGGGGTGAGTTGGGGGGAGGGGAGTCAAATGGTGGGTGACAGAGTGACTTGGAGGCGTTTTGTCTGCGGCCACCCTTTGCGGGATTAGGGCGTCGGGCTATAGATAGATAGATAGACTGGATTTCCATATTTTTTTACCATAAATCATCACAATGTTATCTGTGTGTGCCTCAGTTTATGTTACAAGGTTGAGACAAGTTACAGTATGCCACACTGAATATGTTTTCAGTCTGATATTCAAGAAACCTGGTCCGATACCGCAAAACGAATATCAGATTTGAAATCAGTGCTAACAACACACATATACACGTATGAGAACCATTTTGGCTGTTGACCACTGGACATGGCCATAACTGCACCATCCTACCAAACAATAACAATGCATGATATTTGGGCAGAAACTCTGAATGAAATCCAGTGTAGCAGTGGTCTCCGAAGGATATTGAATCCCATTGCAATGGTATGCAGCAAACAACATCCAGAGTCCATTATGGAATGCCCTAATGGAATCGTTGATGCCATAACCATCCAATATCAGCATAAATTTCTGGTCAGTAAGCATAGAATCACCTGCAAACCAAAAAATGTATCCCATCTTGTAATCGGGGTGAATGGAATTGGAAATGTGATAGAAATTATGTTAAATAACAGGAACTCTACTTCGCCAGAGTTTTGACCAAACAAAATCCTATAATTTCTAGTTTTCTTTAAGGATATGTTTTAAGAAAAATATTTAGCTTAAAACCACCAAGAAACTTTTTAACGCCTTGTATTTCTAGCTCACCTGTGATTAGCCCTTAAAAATAGTGAGTGGGCAATTATAATTTTAAAACAAACCAAACATGGTTCATTTTGAATGCTGTAAAAGGTACTTACCACAGGCAGTGAGGGATGATGTAGAGGGCAGCTTGGTGCTCTGCCTCTGTACATCATACTTAGTAACAGTTGACTGAAAAATATCTAAATAAAGGCAAGTGTAAATGACTGACAAGTGGAAACATTAGCCTTTGAATCTCCTATTCCAGCATTCCATGATGTACAGGGTGTCATAGAAGTTTGTTTACAAAAGTACATATGTACCTAGTCTATCAGAGGAATAACCTCTATGTTATGCTGCAAATAAGAACTCTGGACATCTCCAAAACTATTGGAAATGTACACATCTACGTGAGCCAACACCATCATTGATTGCTCGTGAAATCAATGTGCAGCTAACTTACCTAAAGTTGAAGAGTTTTCCAGTCCTCATTGAAATACATTATAATGGCTGGAATCTCCGGTTGATCACTTCCCAATTCTTCTTTGCAGGTCCTCAGTTTGGCACTGAGGCCTGCAATGTCCTTTATCTTCGAAGCATCAGGACAGGGAAGGAAATCCTAGATTTTTTTACCTTTTTTCCCAAAGAATTGTCCAGTGCACTCCTAAGCCTGCATCCCGCAAGTTTGTCAAAATGTTGGGCAATGCCTTCCTCGTCAAATACGTGTATGTATAGCCACTCATCTTCCAACACTAATTGAGAGACCTTTTTCAACTCTGTCCTTTCTCTGTAGTATATAGCAGAGGGACTGGTCTCTGCTGATACCATCACTCCAGCCCTTGCCGCAGCTGGCAAGGGCTTTCAGAGTTTCTTAGCATTAAGTGTTTCCTGAACCTCACCATTGAGGAAATCCTTTGGCCAGCGATTAATGCATCCGAACGTGGTGGTACTTCTTTTCCTCTCTTGTTGTATGGCTGAGTTATAGGTTTTTCGGAAGCCCTCCTGGTTCGTTTCACATCACTCAAGTCAGAAATGGGTCTTATATTATTTTCAACCCTGTTGACCAACTGACATAGAAGTGAATCATGTCCTTTTCCAACACAACCTCAATCACTTACATCTTTGAAAGAGTTAGGGTATTTGGAAACAATTTGATGGGCAATGTTGTCTAAGACCTTTTTGTCTGGCACCTTCATAATCTTCATAATGCTATCCACCACAACCCGAACCATTTCTCGATGCAGTGCAGGATGTGGCCTTTCCTCCTCTCGTCGTGCCTTCTTACGAATCTGTGACATCGTCTCCCATGGTATTTGATATTCACGTGACCAGTTTGGACAGGTATTTGGCGAGGGCATGACTGGACTGGAACTGTTGCTGCTGCAACCAAACGTTGATGGCAGAGGAGTAGTTGTATTGCTTGTAGGAGTAACTTGAGATTCCGTTGTTTTCACTGAATGCAAAAAAGAAAATAAATGTTAACTTCAGTTCAATTCAGTGAGGAGTTAATAAGAGCGAAATTTTTTAAAAATCAGTTATCAAATCATTTATTAACTTGACACACAGAGTGACAAGCGTTAACCTTTAACATGCAGAATTCATGTAACAAATTCTTTAGTCTAGGATGAATAAATTTGTGAAGAAAACTCCCAAATCTGTGTACATGTACATGGCAGCAAATTAGGCCACCTAGTACCTACAATATACTGGTATACAGTGTATTGACACAGATTATTAATGGTGCATTCTATTCAGACTTTGACCTACTTTCCAAGGTCAAATTTATCTATGTGGCAATGTAAATTTTGTTATGGACCTACTGGAATTTCTCTGGATGTGGAGGTATGAAAGCATTCAGCTGAAAGTAAATCATATTTTATTCTCCGTGTAACAGCAAATGCAGAATGTGCATACTGTCACTGACATCAGTGATCAATGAAATGAGGTCCTGCACGTAAGGAGGGGGAAACACGCCACCGGGCCAAACATGGTTTCATGTTGGATACCACTTTTCATTCGTCCTCTACACGTCTGTACTGGATACTGTATATCTTCCTTCCTAGACTGGAAGTAAGGTTCCAAGTTTCCCCCCCAAAACACTGGGAGTTCGCTTTCTGGGTGGGAGGACAGACCGAGTGGTGTTCACACATAAGAGGGGGGAAACATCCCGTCACTGAGTGAGGTGGCGCATGACCAATCATCGCCGTCGCTGCTAGCTGCCACCCCTACTCTTGGCCAACCCCAGCCCCGTCTTCTTACCAGCCAAAGCCAGTCAGTCTCCTTGCCATTCTCTCTCTCTCTCTCTCTCTCTCTCTCTCTCTCTCTCTCTCTCTCTCTCTCTCTCTCGATGCATGAGAATGTAACTCCATGTTTTTCTTTCACTTGGTCTGGATTATTTTTTTTTTACTTACAATGGTGCCTTTACTTAGAAACAATAATACCATGACTTGCCGTCAGTCTGGCAAAGATAATAGTGAGCCCAGACCCTCTAGTATGGGTTTGAGGGTGTTTTACAGTACATGTCCTAGTGATAACCGTTACAACGTGGGCAGCAATGATGTGGGTAGTGGTAGCAGTGTTACTGACGACTCTAATGATGTTATGCGTGCTCTTAGTAACGATGATAGTGCGTATGGTGATGATAAAGAAGGTATAAGTGTAGACAGTGCTACTGCAGGTAGTGTACCACCAACTGGTGATGGACAAAGTGCTGGTGTAAGTGGTGGTGAAGCAGGTGCAGCAGGTAGTCAGGCTACACAATGTGGTCTCGGTGGCAAGAATGTGGTGGCGCGTGCTTGTGTTGACGACCAAGGTTCAGCTGAGGGTGAAGGTCATGTTCGCCACCCTCATGGGCGAGCAATGAATCTTGAGAAGACAGGAAGGGTGAGGAAGCGCCGCTTTCACCAGTGGAAGCAACAAATAGTCAAGGAAAAGCATAAATTAGGCCAAGAGGACGTGAGTTATACCACGAGTAGTAATAGTTTTTGCTTTTGATTAGTGTGTGTGAATAGCCATAACAATAACAATGGGGAGAGGGGACGGGGGTGCTACATGGATAACCACTGTTATGATTGTGCATTACTGTATCATCATTACTCGTACCATTACTGTTCATAACAACGAAAAACTTGTATACCTACTGACCAAAAAAATAAATAAATAAATAAATAAAATAAAAGAAATAAAAGAAATCATCGTGTTGGAACGAGTAACGAACGGTACATGTGAGGAATGTGCATGAGTACAATGGTTATGAGGGATGGGCTATTGTGTTCTTGTTGTGTAAGATTTTAATGTGTGTATAAACCATTTTGGTTCAGGAAACGCCGTCAGTGGTTGGTTTAAGTGAAATAACCATAACTGCATGACGTTGTTCTTTCTTTATACCGTGAATCGTGGGTATACTCATGGGCAAAAGTACTAAGCTTCATACATAATCGGAATGTACACATCGAGAGGTACAATATATATATATATATATATATATATATATATATATATATATATATATATATATATATATATATATATATATATACGTCATATGTCCTTTACTATTCAAACCATCATATTAATGTAAAAATATCTGTGTTCATATCCATGTACTTAAGAGCATATAGATTTTCAGACCAAGAATTTTTAGATGATGAACTATTAATGATTCACAGTATTGGAAAGAAGCTAAAATATCCACAAAGCATACTAACTCAGTGCCACAATACAGTCAAAAAACGATTCCTTGAAGGGAAAACTAATAAGCCAGATCGCCAGAACATTCAAAGAACCATTGTCCTCGCCTTCCATGAAAATTTTCTTGATGTTGTTCACATACTGAGGAAACTTAATGTACAAGAAGGATTCAAATATGAGAACACCATCAAAAAAAAAAAAAAAAAAAAAAAAATGATCAAGAACAGCCCTTTCAGTAATTCAGGCGTTGTTTACAAAATCCCGTGTAAAAGCTGTAACAAATTTTACATAGGACAATCTGGAAAAGATTTGGAAACTAGAATCTCACAACATAAATACAGTGTAAGAACAGCCCAACAGAGTAGTGGTTTATTTCAGCACAAAGCATCCAGTGATCACCATATTGACTGGACAGGCTCCAAGATTCTAGCAAGATCAAAAAGCTTAGATGAAAGAAATGTAACAGAGTCTTGTCTAATTTCTGGCACATATGAAAAGAATGTAAACATGAGCTATGGTCATTTTAAGTGTGATAAACTGTTAACTGAATTAATTTTAAAGCAGTATCCTCCAGACTAACACGTGATTGTTCCCTGTCATCTCCTGGTGGTGTAGTCACACCTGTGTGGGAGACGCCAAGCATTAATACTCTAGGTCTTAAGTTAAGCAGCAGTATTTATCCCCTCCTCCTCCTTCTCCCTCCCCCCTCTCCCCTTTCCCCTTCCCCTCCCCTTTCCCCCTCCCTCTCCCTCCCCTTTCCTCCCCTCCTACTCCCTCCTCCTGTGTCACGTGCATCCCTAAGGAAGAAAAAAGAAAGGTACCTATTGTTCTGTGCATTACCCATTTTTAGATTCAGGTCATCCTTTGTTGTGTTCCACTCCCTGCTGCAGGTGACCATAAGTTAAGCCGCAGGTAAAAATTCAGGTCATCCATTGTTCTGTGTGCCACTACCTGCTGCGGGTGTGCATAAAAGACCTCTACCCTTTACGTTTCTGTCTCACTCTGTCTGAAGATGTAATATACGAAAGTACTCACTGTCGCTCCTTTCATTTCTCCTGTGGTTATTTTGCACATATATATATATTTCCTTGTCCTTCTGCCTACGGGTGACTTTATACTCCCTCTTCTGTCTTTCTTTCCTTCATTCTTTCCTCTTCCTTCTGCCTGTGGGTGACTTTACACTGAGTGAGAAGCCAAACGGTTTCCTGCACACCAGGAAACCATTTAGTACGCTGGGTGGTAACCATATAACCAAGAGTTGGCGCCTGGTGGTTTACTGGGTAATTATTGCACTCCAATCGGATTGAGCCGTTGAAGGTTTATATCCAAGGGTTTATTGCTCATGTAATGCCACTCAGGGATGAGTAAGGCTGGTCACTCTCATCTTAAATGTCAGGACCAACTGCCAAGCCCCGGGTTCCTACGCTACCCATGGGGCAATGTAGGACTGGATGATGGATTATATATATATATATATATATATATATATATATATATATATATATATATATATATATATATATATATATATATATATGCTCCTACTTAAAAAAACGAAGTTACGGTTAGTTTCATTTTGCCAAATTTTCAATGCTTTTTTTTTTTTTGGCACTGGTGCCCCTAACTCGCAGGGCCCCATATCATACTCACCGAGAACCTCATTAACGAAGCTCACTGTAAACAAGTTAACTGACTAAGGAATGGTGGCGGATGCTCTATTATCCACCCAGCCCGTAACAATACTCATTGAATCGTGCGAATAAGGTACAGACACTCATAAAAGTTGTGGTCCTTCCCCTGCCAGCCCCTTGTCTTTTGATGTGATAACACTGTACTCCCTACAACTTCTTATGGTTCAGATGGTGTTTTGAACTTCTGTGCATATTATGAACCCCTGTCTAAAAGGAAACATCATTTCCAACACTAGGATTGTAAATACTATCTACTGTTGTTGGACATTATTACAAGCAATATTTAGAAAGAACATTGAATTATTAATAATTTTAATGACTGTATTCTCAAAATAATCCAAGTTGATATCGCACATGTATCGAACAAGCAGCAGATTTCCATGGAATTTGATTAAGCAAAGGGGCGGAGCCAAGGGGATCGGCCCTAAATCGCCAACCAGAACCTGTGTTGTGACGACAAGCAGAAAGTAAGGCTTACCCGATTGATATTATATTGATGATAGCGGTGTGCTTCTAATAGTTTCATGTGCTGGAAGTTCTTGGCATTGTGTAACACCCTTCAAACTTGTCTAGTTTAATCAGTGCAGTGAGAAAGGACGTGCCAGTAGAAGTTTTCCTGTGATTAAAATGTAATGTTATTTACTTTCACGTCATAATTTGTTGTTCATGTAACACATACGGATGGGGTGAAATCTGGACAGCATAACAGATCCTAACTCTTTCGCAACATCCATAGCACCACAACACATTATATCTAACCACAAAATACACAGCACACTACACCTCACAGCACGTAACATCATACAAAGAACAAGACAACACACATACCGTGCAAAGCACATCACACACAACATGACACACACACCAAAACATAATAATACACACCAAAACACATTACACACTAAATGCACTACACACCGAAGCACATTTCACGGTTCCAGACCACAGACAACAAGAACCACATCACGCACACAACGAAACGCGCCACAGTACGCACATCATGCACAGGGCAAGGCACACGGCACCACGCCAAACCACACAACACGCCACACCGAACACAACATACCACACCATACCAAAACATTACATACAACTCACCACACCACACCACAAAAACCACACCACACTACACCACACACCTTAGCACTGCTGACCACAAAAACTACACCCACTCAAACACTCACAATCACACAACTCCCTACCACTCACCATCATACCTCACCTTACCACAGACAGTCACACCACACTTTACCAGTCATAATCACACCACACCTTATCACTCAATATCACCACACCCTATCACTCAGAATCACACCACACTATGCAGAAGAAAACAGAGCACGTCGAAAGCCAAAACGAAACACTATATACTACAACACAAAAAGCATATTAGCACACACCGCACTACACATTACATCTTTCGCCCCATACAACTCTTTACACCAAGCAAACCACAGACACCACAGCACAAACCACAACAATCTACGAATACAAGAACACAGCACACACAAACACCCTCCATACGACCACACCACTAACACCACTCTAGAACTCACCACACCACACATCACACGTCAAATACTGTGCATGGCACCACACACTACATCATAAACCAACACACACACACACACACACACACACACACACACACACACACACACACACACACACACACACACACTCAAGAGGAATTGGGAACACTAAAGGAGTAGAGGGAGGATTCAAAAACAAAGATCGAGGAAAGTTCAGAGGAAGAGAATTTTTTTTTTTTTTTTTTTTTACGAAGTAATTGGATTGCAGGTTCAAAAGTGGTACATAACCAGCAGGGAATTAAAAGAAGGAAGGTAACAGACTCAAGCTATGGCAAGGCTGTCAACAAGATGGTTAAGTTGATATACTCATTTGTAGACGTAATGGTATCTAAGTTAATAGAGATGAAGGAGTATACCAAAGTAAAAGAACCTCATATCATTCACCTAACTGAAACAAAATTAACCCCAAGGATATCAAACGATACCCTAAACTTAATAAGAAAAAGAGATAGGATTTAAAAAAAAAAGGAGGAGGAATTATAAAATCAACGAAGAAAAATCTACGAGGAAATAAAATAGAACTAGATATACCCTCACAAGTAGAAATGATTGCAGTAGAGATTAATACATCTGAAAGGAAAATAATTTTGGCAAATTCATATGTGCCACCCAGAACAAACGCTTGGAAAAGAGGTGAATATGAAGACCTGGCATAGAGTACAGTGCAGAGTTTAAGATCATTACTACATAGAATGGAAGAAAAATCTGAAAGAATTATATCAACTGGAGATTTCAATACAAATATAAATTGGAATACTCTAGACGTAAGAACCCACGAAAGCTGTTGAGACCAAAAGCTCCTGGATCTTGTCCAGGAGTTTTTCCTAACACAACATGTAAAGGAAAACACCAGAAAAAGAGGACTTGATGATCCATCAGTACTAGATCTTATATTTACAAGGCAAGAAAATGATATTGACTAGATAATGTATCACCTCCATTCGACAAAAGCGGCCATGAAGTATTAAATTCCAACTTTAGGATTGCATATGACATAGTTAACAGTAATGAGAATTACAGAAAGAGCTTAAACTACAACAAGGGCAACTACCATGACTTAAAGAAGTACTTCTTAGAAATAGATTGGGAAAAGGAGCTTTGTGAACAAGATTTAAATGTTATATATAGAAAATGCTGTGAATTTTATGAAATAGGAGTCAAATTACATCCTACAGCACAAAGAAACAAACGAAAATTAATAAATTATTTAATAAAGAATGTAAAAAATCAAAAGAAAAAAGAGACTTGTTGTGAAATAGATACAGAAGACACAATAGTAAGAGAGCATCTAACAACTATAAAGAGGCAAGAAACGATTATACAAGGATAAGGAGAGAAGCCTAAAGACAGTTTAAGGAAGAGATAAATAAAAGTAGTGACCAACTGAAGCTACAGTATTTTACAGCTACATTTGAAACAAAACTAAAGTTAAAGATAAAATACAGTCCATTACAGACGAGGGGATCACCTATACACAAAAGAAAAATATATTTGTGAAGCAATAAATAAAAATTTCGAATCCATGTTTACAAAAGAAAACAATTTTCAGAGATGATATGGAACATGCATGTCCATATATATTAACAGATATACAAATATCAGAAAAAATGATGCAGGAAGAGTTAAGTTCATTGGACAAAGGAAAAGCAAATGGTCCTGGCAAAATTTCATGATGGGTGCTATATATGTGATTTTTTTTTTTTTTATGTGTGCAACTCTGGGCATATGCTTGACAGCCTGCTTCCAAGGCCCAGTAGTCCTCCTACATACCATGCACCTCTACATGTAGTAGACCAATATATTTAATATTCGAGGAATCCTTAGTTCAAGGCAAATAGGGATTTATATAGCTAGAGTTGCAAAATTTTAAGGGATCAGTGTGAAAATTGTGCCATACATTGACAGTAATGTGCAACATATTTCAGTCATATCGCATGCAGATCTGAACATAAAAAATAAAAAATATATAAATATAAATGTACGTAATGCACAGAAAATTGCATGTTTTTTGCATCAACAAAATGAGGTACTTAGCATAAACAACTTCTAGGAATTGACTGAAATTTATTTTGTGACTAGAGCAATACATTAATGAAACATTTGTGGAAGAACTTTCCCCTATGAAGAAAACTATATTCTATATTAATAGATGAAGTTTGAAACCATTTTTTACATTGTGAATATAGCAAAAATATAAAATATTAAATGCTCTGCTGCAGTTATAATTGAATTTCCTCAAAACTCTTGCATGCAATCATTACAAAAAGCCTGAAGATTAAAATGAGACCAAAAACTTGAAAATCGGTTAATAAATAATGATATAGTGTCTCTACAAAGTGAGGAAACTTAAAAAAAAAAAAAATAGTTATGAGAAAACGAGTGCTGAAGTTTGTGAATGCCGTTTCTTTGTCTGGGTTGGTCTGTAAGCGTTGTTTTGCATGTATTGTGTAATATATTATATATCTGCATATCTAGATGGTTTTCTAACTTAGCTTGTGCAGTAAGGGTGTTCTTTCAGGTTTGCAGTGATAACCCTCACCGCTGCAATGCTGACTGCTGTGTACATTTTTCAGCAAAATATCCCTGTTGATACATTTAACAAAAAACGTGGGTTCCTAATGTGCCCCTGCAGCATAATGAGGATCAGCAGTGGTCTTGCACTTCTTTCTTGGTCTAGAAGGGCATTCCATCTCTCGATACATGTCCCATCTATGAGGAAAATAAATAATGTCCTCAGTGCGTTCAAATCCAAGATCGCCAGCAAGGTGTCCTTTTCCATAGCCCATATTGTAAAAACAAACATGACTAAGCAATGGCAAACTCAAGAACAGACTTACTCAGACTCTTAACCTTGGGACAAAGTTTCCAACTTCTTGCATGTAGCGATTCGTTTGGGTTCTGCGTCTTGCCCTTCATACAATGTCTTAGGAGTTTGTCATCAGTCAGCCTTATGTACACTTGGCGTAGTATTTCCTTTTCCTTTCCATCCAATGGGATTTGTACCTTCATAGTAGAATGGGAAGGTCGTTCTTCTCCTAAATACTTTATTTTTCTGCCAGAAACACTAAGAGTTCTCAGTTTGAGGGCAAGAGATCGTTGAAAGTGCAAACATCATGACCCAAGCACTTGCAGCAGACTAGATTCTTCAGGGTATGATGAATTTCACTTATTTCTAAGATCACTGTTGTTGACGCTGAGCACTGTGTATAACTCG
This sequence comes from Coenobita brevimanus, assembly GCF_032717465.1. NCBI lineage: Eukaryota > Metazoa > Arthropoda > Malacostraca > Decapoda > Coenobitidae > Coenobita > Coenobita brevimanus. Next base: position 38,553,627 of record NC_136997.1, on the reverse strand, counting down.
GTTCATCAGCGAAAATTCTCTTCCTCTTATTGGCACTGGAAATGTGTTCTGATGTGACAGGTTCTTGGGTAGGAGTCTCAAGTTGGGATGTCGGTGATGCCGGTGACTTTGGGTGATGAGGTGGTGGTGCCATTGAGCATGGTTCACTTTTAACCCGTTTTTTTCTCTTCATGAAGTTGTCTACGTCGTTTAGCCATTTCTTCTCACTTTTTTTTTAGCTTTTTCCTCATCAGTAACGCCTGTTTGCTTAGTGGAGGCATTGGGAATAAGTGAAAACTGGAGCAGTACTCCACAAAAGGTGATGAAATGAGACTGACAACCTCCCATCCCCAGTGCCCTGAGGTAACTGATGGTATGGTCTTCTCTCGATACACACACAGAACCTATGGCTAGCTAGTTGCAGATAATGGGGAAAAGTTTAATTTCAACACGAGAAAACACCAAAATAGCGAGTGAAATCAAAATTATTTTCATTGTTTACACTCACCACACATGCCACATGGGCAGCTAGGGTATTTAAATATCCATTTAACCACAGCGAGCCTTAGAAAAATATTCATCAAAATTTCAAATGTACTCCTATGGTGCTTAAACTTCAGGAAGGTGTTGCCAGATAGTTGAATAATATACCTATGTCCTTCACTGATTTTCCAAAAATTTTCTATTTTTCGTCTCTGAAAGCTGGTTGCGTCCGCAAAGCCTAATCGCATCAATTCATGCAATGAGAGTTTTATGCCAAATTGCCTAATCACATCAATTGAGCAGGGCCTGTAAAAAACTGCAGAGCACTTCCTCCTCCCCGATTATGATGTATAGTCACTCAAAAATGAAACTGACCCCCCTTGGCCAGAGCTGCATTATCTCGTGGCAGACCGAGTCTGGTAACACTGTGGCCGACGTTGGGGGGATTGTTAGGGGATCAGAGGTGGTGTAGAAGGGTGGGAGGTGTGTCTACACGACTTGCTGCTCAGATCATGTTTCATTTCATGTAATACATAATCGAACACAAGAAGGGATCATAGTAAAAAAAATAACGTTTTATTAACATTTGTAATTAAAGACTGTTGTAACTCCACTTATCTGAGAACAAATTACATATACTCTGATAAGATACGAACATTAAATCCCTATGATCCACACAGATACGAGAGTTAAGAGGGCTACTGGTAGGCCTGGTGATAGCTCACTTGAATCTCTTGGCATGTCATCATTGGAAGATAATTTCAGATGGTATATTATATTAATATACATGCACTAAGCAATGCAACATATATAATATGAACATTATGTATCAGCGATCTAACCAAACTATGTTTAATGTGACTAAATCATTCATATGCATACTCGACCTTGGTTTCGGTCAGAGCTGTGAGAGTCATCGAATTCGATGAGAAATGCTGAAGTGCCTAGGTCGGCAGTATCTTCTCATCTCATACGTTGCGAGGTAAAGAGGTGTGGAGGTGCTGGAAAACTTCTGCTACACCAGCCCCAATCTGTCTGCCTTCTTGGGTAAGAGAACAAAATATAGTAGATACTATATCCACTACACCATAAATAATAATAATAATAATAATAATAATAATAATAATAATGATGATAATGAATGAGTATGGGCAACGCAAACCTTTTGCAGAAAAGAAAACAGATGGTCAACCAGGATTACTGAGTGGCAGCCGAAAGATGGAGTGAAAGAAATAAACAGACAAAGAACAAGATGGATAGATGGTACGTGGAGATTACTGCGATGTGATGGTACAGGCTAACAAAGAATTGGTCAGAGTTGGGGAAAAATGGAAGAAGCCTTTTCCAACAGTAGGCATATTATGGGTGATGATGATAATGATGATGATTTTATAATAATAATAATAATAATAATAATAATAATAATAATAATATAGTAGTAGTAGTAGTAGTAGTACCAGTAGTAGTAATAGTAGTAGTAGCAGTAGTTGTACAAGTAGTAGTAATTGTAGTAGTAGCAAAAGCTTTTCAACAACATTATTGTGAATTATTTTTGCAGCTTTGAGTATGAGATTTTCTGATGCAATATTTCTTCTGCAATTCTCACTTCCCGTGGCTGATTGGAAAAACTACAAACCTGCATAACTTCAGTGTGGCACTTAAGTGCAAAGTATGTTTGTACTACTATTCCCATACACCAAAATATTTGTTATTTATTACTTCACAATGTTTCATGAAAACAGAGAGTAATCCAGCGTGCTCTCCCAGACATTATTCATTTACTATCTGCACTACCCTTACATACACTTGCACATCACTAAACTTTACTGAAAGTATTAGGGAGTAAACCGAGGCCACCTCGGACCATAAATTCCCCACTGGTGGCCCTTCCTTTATGGGGACGGCTTCGTTTGCGGGCGCTTTTGTGCTCTTGTCCTTCCTTCTGAGAAATGAATAATTGTTACTTTTGATTTGGCTTTACACTGCATTTAAGGTCTCAGCTTATTTTAGTGAGCAACATAATGAAACAAATAGGTTTAATGTATTTATTATTACTTTTATTGATATTACTATTTACATTATTGAAAAATACCATAGTCATGCTAACACTGACATATGCATCCAAGACCTGGAATAGTAATAGGGCACAACAATCTAGAATACGAGCAGTAGAAATGGGCTATCTTAGAGGGTCATGTGCCTTGACAAGATGGGATGGGGTGAGGAATGAAAGTGTCTGTGAGAGATGTGGGTTGAGTGAGACGGGAATAGGGACTGAGTGTGTGGTGGTGGAGAGGGCGAAGCGTAATAAACCGAGGTGGTTTGGACATGTGAAGAGAATGCAAGATGGGGAGTTTGCAAGAAAGGAGTATGGGAGTGAAGTCGAGTGTCCTGGTGCGAGGGGCAGACCACCAGTCAATTGGGTGGACAGGGTGGAGGAGTATATGAGGGTGAGAGGTGTGAGAGGAGTGGGGGGGGGGCTTTATGAAGTGAGGAACAGGGAGAGATGGAGACTCTTCTGCCATGGCCACTCCCTTGGAGGGAGTTCCCAGAGGAAGCGAGGCATCAGAGCTACAAATAGATAGATAGCTTCTTAAGTATATAACCATTGCTATTTTGCAGAATGAACCAGCCTGGAAGAGTGCACAGCCAAAGAGCACATAGACCTACAGGACGTGCCAATAGACCCGAAGTTATCACAAAACGTGGTGCTATCATAGGTATGTGAGACGCTGACATGACTATAAAAGCCATTGCCCGGGAAACAGAATCAAGTATAAACACCATGAGAAGGTGGATACGGCGTTGGGATGAGGAGAGCACCCTTACTACCCTCCCTAGAAGTGGTCGTGACGAATTTTAGCTCCAGAAGATGATCAGTGCATCGTAAATGTTGTGTTACAAAGGCCTCACACATCAGCCGTTGACGTCACTCAGGAATTAGACCTACCATACCATTCGGAAACAATGAGGTGGCTTGTGAATGAGGCAGGCATTTACTGTTCCGTCCCTGCTAGAAAGGAAGCAGTGTCTGTGGAACACAGGACTGCACGACTTGCATTTGCCAGACGTTATACACAAGAGGCATATGATGCAGAATTTTGGAACAGTGTAATTTGGACGGATGAAAAGTCCTTCTCAACGACTGCTGCCAAGGCTCGTGTATGTTGGCGACCACCGAACACAAGATATGCGAAGGAAAACATTCAGGAGCAGCGCATGATTGGCCGCAGTAATGTTTCTTTTCACGAATGGTTGTGGGCAGGAGGGCTTGGGGATCTCACACTCATTAAGCGTAACCTTACAGTGGCGAAATATGTCGACATTTTGAATGGAATGTTACCTTCTATTCGTTAGAGGGTAATTGCAGCTCCAACTTAGATTTGTCCATGATAGATCACCAATTCATATGAGCCAACTGGTAAGGCAATGGTTCGGAAAACATCCAGAATTTGAAGTTATAGAATGGCCAAGCAAGGGTTGTGATATCAGTGTTATAGAGAATGTTTGGGCATTGATGGTCAGGAAATGGGATATCCGGGATGCGAGGAACAGAGAAAATATCGTAAATCATGCCATGGCAGAATGGGAAAATATAAGACGTATTCCAAACCATTGTCAACATCTAGTAGATTCTGTTCCTAGTAGGTTACATGCAATCATACAAGCTAATGGAAGGAGGGCGAATAATTAGGTGCTTGGACATTAAATAATTAAATAACTGCAGGAGTCTAAAAACAAAATGCTACTAATGCTCATAATGTAAAGTAAATCTATATTGCTGTAAGGGGAAGCAGTGTGTTTTTTATTTGTTGTGTATGTTATGTATACTATGTTACAAATACTGTATACACCTAACATATGTTATTCCCTAATTGACTCCGTTCATAATGAACTGCTGTGAAAATAATTAATCACATTATATATGTTTACAGATAATAGAACACCATATTTTTTTTCTACGATATTAGGATTATAATGTGTAAATTTTTTGTTTAGTTTGAAATAAACTAAAAATATAAATCGATAGTATTTTCCTCTGTCTACAAATTCCTGCTGTATCATACACACAAATTACACAACCATGTGCAAAGATAATGCCGTCAGTGTGACTGATATGTGTGGGTAAGTTGGAACCATTTAAAACGTATATATAATCCTCCTTGAAGACAATTTAAAGGTTTTAAGTGGATAAAGAGTTGCAATGTTAGGTGGGTAGTAAGGCTGCTTTTATCCTACGATGCTTTGAGACATGGCAGTCAATTGATTATAATTATCTAATTATAAGTACCCCTTGGGTTCGATTTAGTTATGACGAAATGAAACATGATCTGAGCATAAGTCGTGTAGACCCGCCTCCCACCCTCCTACACCGCCTCTGACTCCCTAACAATCCACCCAAACGTCGGCCACAGTGTTACCAGACTCGGACTGCCACGAGATAATGCAGCTCTGGCCAAGGGGGGTCCGTTTCTTTTATGGGTGACTGTACATTGCTTCAGGCAAAGGAGAACTCACCCCTGAGGTGGCGTGAAGGGGGATTGGACCAACCCAGGCGGTGGGGGCACCCCCCCTCTGGGCCACCCTCTACCCCACTCCCTCACTCCCTCCTTGTCCCCCATCACCCTCTCACCCCTCCATGCACCTGCATCTCTCCTCCCACCACCACCTGCGTCCCTTCCAACCCACTCTCGCCCCTCCTTCCACCCTGCTAGCCCTGTGTCCCCCCCGAACCTCACCCCATCCCTCCCTCCTTGTCCCTCACTACCCTCCCACACCCTAAAGACCCCCGAGAGGTATCAGGCCGCCAAGACGTTAAAAAACACACTGAAGTGCTTTCTTTTCATGCAAAAAGTTGGTTATTTTTCCAAACCCCGTACCTATAGGCCTACCCTCCACAGCCTAGTAATCTCCCCACACCTATATATACACCTGTTTTCATGATTGGTGACCAAACACTTTGAAATGACCTGTTTCAATAAGAAAAATAGGAAGTTATCAAGATTTTCACGTTTTAGATTGTTTTCGAGGGGTAACTACTACAAACTTGTTTACTTTGATGCGCGATTGTGTGGTAACTATTAGGCCAACGGGGGTCCAGATTGCTTTGTCAGGTGTGTAAATTCTTCCTCTTTAGCCAGAACACACTCAATTTGCCCTTGGTGAAAGTCGCCAGAACATCTCCAAATTGCTGTGGGGAGGGGGAGGACCCACCTGAAATAATTGTGGTCTTAAGGGGTTAAGCTACTATGACAGAGTTGCAGAAACACAACAGAAAAGAGAAGGATGAGGGGACAGTATCTAACTAAATTTCAAGAAAGAATTTGACAGAGTACCACACCAAAGACTTTTATGGAAACTCTACCATCAAGGCAACCTGTACTGTTGGATGCAAGATTTTCTCAGAAAAACGGAAATAAGAAGAGTAATAAGGGGTAATTACTCATCATTGGGGGAAGTGTCTAGTGGGGTTCCACAGAGCTTAATGCTGGCACCAGTTATGTTTTTAGTGTGTATAAATGACATAGCTAGTAACACTGCAAATGAAAGCTATCGACGTATGTTTGCTGCTGATGCAAAAATACAAAGGAGAATTACCAACACAGACTCTTGTAGACAGCTGCAAGAAGAATTAAATGATTGTCTTGAATGGAGCAATAAATGGCAAATGAAATTTACTGTGGTTAAGTGTCATGTAATTTAGTTTGGGAAAAGTGGAAATAGACCAAATTGGGATTATAAGTTAGGAAGTTCAAGGTTACACATATCAGAAAGAGAGAAGGACCTAGGAGTGATTATTAGTAACAGACTATCTCATCAGTGAGAAGTTATGGAACATGTATATACTACTTTCTAACATGAGAGTAGCATTCACATACATAAATGAAGACATGCTGAGAAAGATAATAATATCTTTCATCAGATCAACACAGGAATATGCATCAGTACTCTGGAATCCTCATCTCAAGAAACACATACAGTAAATAAGACTGAAAAAGTTCAAAGGGCTGCTACAAGATGGGTACCAAGCTTAAAAGATCCAAGCCACGAAGAAACACCAGAAAAAATGAATCTACCAACACTACAGGAGAGAAGGATAAGAAGAGACATGATTTTGCTATTTAATGCGACTCAAGGAAAGAGACAATAGACATACTTGAGTATGTAACATATGGGGAAGCATCAGCAGGAAGGCACTGCAAAAACCTACATAAAAAGAGAGATGATAAAGACGTAAGGGAATTCAGCTTCCCAAATAGGGCAATTGATCAATGGAATGCACTGCCGAATGAGACAATGTGTGCCAAAACAATTCATAAATTTAAGGATATGTATGATAAAAGTGATTTAATAAACGGGACAGTACAAGCCTGACTCATTCCTGTTAACATACAATTAGGTAAGAACACACACATACATACACACGCCACTTCATACACCAAGACACACACACACACACACACACACACACACACACACACACACACACACACACACACACACACACACACACACACACACACACACACACCACATAACAGCACATTCAATAAAATTCATCACAGCAAACATACCACACCATAACATACACTCGATAGTACTCACACAAGGCACAACAGCATACTAAACGACCGACTTTGCCTCCCCCAAACACTCGTCACATTACGCTTCAACACACACACACACACACACACACACACACACACCTGGCCACCTTTGGCTGCAACTGGCCACAAATTAAATAGTATCTTTACATGAGTCAAACTCTGTACATGGTTAAATTACGTGACGTTTTAATATAGCAGAGCAAGTATAAGCAAAAGTGTTGTCCAAATAACAGAACAGTTCCAGTTAGCGAAAGAATCCGCTGATACAACGCCGGGTATCGTCTTTCACCAAGCGGGTAGCAGGGAGATTGAAACTTGGAGTAAAAGTTATCTTTCTATGGGAGAATTACCGCAAAATGAGCACCATCTTTGGTAAAGTGCATATGGAAGCAGCTACGAGAAGGGATAAAAGTAAGAAAAAAAACAGAATGATGATTTCTACCCTAAGCTGGTTGAAATGGAACGTATAATAAATTAGTAAAGAAAGTGAATAAACTGGAGAAAACTTTTCAAAGCGAAATGAATGAAATTAAGAAAGAATTACGCGTGAAGAAGGAAGAAATTGAAAGCTTAGTAAAGGATTTAAATAAAAAAGACACAACAATAGATGAGCTGTCAGTTGAGGTAGTTTTGCTTAGCAGGAAAAGTAGCGAAATGGCGAGGACAGTTGTCAACCATGAGAACATTCTGGGGGAGTTCGGAAATGATACAGACAATTAGGCATGCAAGCAGTCTGATAGACCACACACAGAGGGAGTCAATCGAGGCAGACGTGCGACATCAGAGTTCCGTACCGAACCAACACGGCCAGTGGCATTACCTAAATTAATATCTTTGTATGAGTCAAGCTCTGTACCAGGTTAGACTAAATGATTTTTCATTATCAAAAGGAAAAAAATAATAAGTTTAAACAAGACTTGTTCAAACAGGAAAGAGAACAAAGACGAAAGAATGCACTGAGTCAGCTGAGGTTTATTTAGATTCAGCAACATGGGGATTGTAAGTACATACTCTGTACTTTTAGTATTGAAAAATGGATACATACTTTAGTAAAGCAAATTTGAAAAAGAAAAGGGATAAAGGTAAAAAGCAAAATGATGATTTCTACCAAGAACTGGTTGAAGTGGAGACCCACAATAGACTGGTTGAACGTGTTGTTACGGAACAGAGAAAGATAATGTACACTTTAAGTGAGAATACTAATAATCACTACCGTCCCGTAAAGGTCCAGGTTGAAAATAAAAGAGTTAGGTAAAATTACAAGTTAAAGTTTAATGCTCAAACTAACAACAAAACATTCAGGACTCATAAGGATAATGTAATGGCAAAAAACAGGTTAAATATATGGTTAACTGCAATAGCCTCTATTAACACGAAATTAGCATGAGTAAATTTATCTAATTCAGCCCTGTTAAAATGAGATACCAGATAATACTCAGTGAATGCCAGATATATTATTACAGATACAAAATATTATTAATGATGGCTGACAATAAGAACCTTACATAAATTACAAAAACCTTACTAGGCCTAAGAATTAACCTTATGCTACACAGTACAAGAAAAAATGCAACAACAGTTATACTCAAATTACACACAGCTGCTAGATGGTTGGAGACTTCCTGAGCACTCACAATAATAATAACTGTACAGGGGAGGACAGAGATGTGAGCAACATGAGGAGTAGATCTAAGTGGCCATAATGCAGAGACTGAGCTCATTATATAGGGGCCGGCAGAGCTTGATACAACTTGTAAGAAGGACGCGCAAATGAAGCCAGAGGGGACAAAGAGTTGACACTCCTGCTCTGAACAACAGAAAGAACGACTTACTCTACTATAAGGGAGGACGGGGGGAGTGAGGTAGAACACGCTCGTGATCAAACATGCAGCATACTGTACGTTAGAATTACACAAAGGATGATGAAATCATAGGCTATGTAGCACCTCCCCACAAAGAAAAAGAAATTTACAAAGGAAATTTCTTATTACTCTAAAACAATCTGTCTAAAGTCTAGATAAGCAATCTGCAATAACATTTTCTTTCCCCTTGACATGTTGTATGTCTAATGAATACTCCTGAAGTAGTAGACTCCATCTTGTCAATCTCTGATTTTTATCTTTAAACTTACTAAGGAATTTCAGTGGGTTATGATCGGTATAAATGATTATGGGTTCAATACCAGAGCACAATTAAAATGAAAAATGCTGTAAACCCAAAATCAAGGCCAAAAGCTCTTTCTCAATAGTTGAGTAGTTCTTTTGAGGTGGAGTGAACTTCTTACTGTAATAAGATACAGGGTGTTCAATACCCTGATCATCCTCTTGCAGCAAAACAGCCCCAGCTCCTGTATCACTTGCGTCAACAGCCATCTTAAAAGGCTTAGCAAAATTTGGAGTAGCGAGCACTGGCTGACTTAATAGGATAGCTTTAAGTTTGTTGAAAGAGGATTCACAGTTATTGGTCCAGACAAATTTAACTCCCTTTTTCAGTAGGTCTGTAAGTGGTGATACAAGAATTGAAAAGTTAAGAACAAATCTCCTGTAATAACCTACCATTCCCAAAAATCTTTGTAGCTCCTTCCTACTTTTAGGTCTGGGAAGATCACTTATAACCTGAACCTTAGCTCCTGGTGGTGCAACATGTCCATCACCAATTACATACCCAAGGTACTGAACTTTAGCTTGACCAAACTCACACTTTGATAAATTAGCTACAAGATTAGCATGAACCAAACGCTCAAGAAATTTACTGACATGGCATAGGTGATCTTTCCAGTTGTCACTGAAGATTAATACATCATCAATATAAACAACACACCCTGCCAAACCCTCTGTTACAACATTCATGAGCTTCTGAAATGTGGCTGGTGCATTCTTCATACCATATGGCATTACAGAACATGCAAAAGTCTTTCCTAGTGTTACAAAACATGAGATCTCCCTAGCACGTTCAGTCATAGGTACTTGCCAGTATCCCTTTAACAAATCAAACTTACTTATGTACCTAGCCTTTCCGATCTTGTCTATGCAATCTTCCACGCGAGGGAGAGGGTAAGTGTCTGTTTTGGTTATCTGATTAACACGTCTGTAGTCGATGCAAAGCCGCTGTGACCCACCTGGCTTAGGGACTAGAGTGACAGGAGAACTCCACTCGCTCTGACAGGGCTCAATCATCTTGTGGTCCAACAGGTAGCCAAGCTCCTTCTGGATGAGAGGAACTTTCACTGGGTTCACACGGTAAGGAGGCAGTTTAATTGGCTTTGCATCTCCAACATCGACATCATGCATCAACACAGTGGTTCTTCCTGGAGTGGCACGGAACACTTGCGGGTACTCCTGCAGTAATGCCGAAAACTCCTGCCTTTCCTCGGGAGGTAGATGAGAAAGCTTAGTCTGGAGATCATTCATGATATCAGGATTCTTCCCCAAACTATCACTCAGGCTCATGCTGCATGGGAGAACTTCACTTGCAGACTCGGGTGGAACAGCTACAGTGCAGACTGGATTATTTTCGTCCCGCCTGTGATATAATTTTAGCATGTTGATGTGACATAGTTGCTTGTTCTTTCTACGATCTGGTGTGGCGATGACATAGTTGACATCACTGAGTTTCTTCTCCATGAAAAAAGGACCACTAAACTTGGCTTGAAGAGGTTGCCCATGAACTGGTAGCAGAATCAAAACCTGATCTCCTGGCTGAAAGTGGCTTAACCTGGACTTCTTATCATACCAAGTCTTCATCTTCTCCTGAGCAGCTCCTAAAATCTCTCTCGCCAGCTGTAAAGCAGTGGACAGCCGTTCTTTGAACTTCATTACACACTCCAGCAGGTTGACGTCATCTTCCTCCGACAGCCAGCATTCCTTGAGTAGCTTAAGGGGTCCTCTTACTTCATGGCCAAACAGTAGTTCAAAAGGTGAGAAGCCCAGTGATTCATTTGGAGATTCTCTTGCGGCAAATACAACGAATGGAAGACCTTTATCCCAGTCTTTCTGATGTTCCAAACAGTATTTCTTGAGCATCGATTTGAGTGTTTGATGATATCTCTCCAACGCTCCTTGGGTCTGGGGATGGTAAGCTGAAGACGTGATCTGGGTGATGCCCAACTCTTTCAGAGACTGCTTGAAAACATTTGACATGAAATTACTTCCCCGGTCTGACTGTACCTCCTTGGGCAGACCAAACTTTGTGAAGAACCCTAGCATTTCCTTAACCACGTTCTTTGCTGAGATATTTCTAAGTGGAATGGCTTCAGGATAACGAGTAGCCATATCAATCAGGGTCAACACATAAGAAAATCCTGAAGAAGTCTTAGGAAAGGGCCCACAATATCCACCAACATACGGGTGAATGGCGCCTCAAAAGGAGGAAAGGGAACTAGCGGTGCAACCTTTTCGGTCTGATTACACTTCCCCACAACTTGACAGGTGTGACAAAACTTACAATACCAGGAAACATCCCTGAAGATACCTGGCCAGTAGAAGTGTTTCAAAATGCGTGCCACAGTCTTCCTCACTCCAAGGTGTCCTGCCAAACTGGAATCATGAGACACTCTAATGATATCCTGCCTACAAACACGAGGGATGACAACTTGATGTACAACCTCCCATTCACAGTCGGCTGATGCTGTTGGGGGTCTCCACTTCCTCATAAGTACTCCTGACTTTATATAATAACAAGTAGAAGCACCAGCTGACTCTTCCTCACTGCAAGCAGAGTTAGCTAGACCTTTCAACTCAGGGTCAGCAACCTCCAACTCAACCAACTCTTGACGAGACAAATTATCAACACTACGGGGTACTGCCTCATCTGGTGAGTGGTCCAAATTAGCAAGAAAAGTGTCAGCTAGGATAACATCATCATCATCATTATCTTCTAAATCACCAGTAACTTTAGACTTAGCCCTAGTGACAGCACATGCAGGGAACACATCAGGGACATCACAATCCTGGGTCGCAGCCACTGGCTCACTAGACAACTGAGGAGCTGGACACTCTTAACTTCCACCAATATCATTTCCAAGTAAGAAAGTTACACCTGACATTGAGAGTGTCTCAACCAACCCAACCATAACGGAACCATTAACAAAACCAGACTCTAAATTCACTCTGCACAGAGGGACAGAGAAGTAATTATTCCCTACACCTTGTAAGATTACAGTTTCATCAGAGGAATTAACATTAGAGCCTAGAACACTGGTCAGCATAAGGGATTGGGAAGCACCTGTATCACGATATATTTTAACTGATTTCCTGTCACTACTGTCCAGAGGACTGACAAAACCATCAGACAGGAAATTAGCACATGAACTCTTGAGAGTGTCACCCACGTTACTGCTCAAAAGAGGAGCTTCATCATGAGGATTTAATTTACCCCTCAAAGCAGGTTCAGTTAACTCAGTTCAAGAATTCTGGGAACTCTCAAGGATGGACACTAGACCAATTGACTGAATATTTAAAGACTCCTTTTTGTTCACATCACGCTGTCTCCTGAAACATTTCTCCGTAGTATGACCAAGCTTACTACAATAAGTACATTTACTTTTCTGAAATCTAGAGGTGAAGCTGGTATTTACTTCCTGAGAAACATCATCTTTATTCTCTTTCCTGTTACCTGTACTCTGAGTAGAGGCAACGTACTTACTCTCAGCTTTCCTTTTTTCTTTAGAATATCTCTTGTGAGTGAGAACATATTCATCAGCTAAAACTGCAGCATCAGACAAATTATCTATTCTTCTCTCATCAAGATATAGGCTTACATCTTTATTAATGCACCTTTTGAAGTCCTCCAGCAAGATCATCTGCTTAAATTTACCAAAATCAGAATCCACATTCTTAGAATTTAACCACTGCTCTAACAGATCTTCTTTGATTTTTGCATACTCAACATGGGATTGCTTATCTTGCTTATAAGTCGTCCTAAATTTTACTCTATAGGCTTCAGGAACAAGCTCATAGGCCTTAAGAATCAAGCTCTTTACTACATCATAATTATCAGATTGATCCTGAGGCAAAGATGCATAAGTCACTTGAGCTTTACCGGTGAGAACAGTTTGAAGGAGTAATGGCCAATACTTTTTGGGCCAATTAAAACCTGTAGCTACCTTCTCAAACAACTGAAAATACTTTGTTAAATCAGATTCATTAAAAGGAGGGACAAGTTCAACATTTTTAGCCACATCAAAATCATCAGAGCTAGATGATCCAGTTCCACCTTGTATCATGCGATACTCATGGTCTGCCTGAATCTTAGCAAGTTCAACTTGTGCCTCAGCCTCCTTAGCACGGGCCTCCTGCAGGGCTAGCTGTAACCTAGCTAATTCAATCTGCGTTTGCTCATTTGGAGGAGTTACATTAAACAAGCTTTCATTAATCATGTCAACAATTTGGTCTTTTGAATGATGAGAGCGAACAACGATTCCCAATTGTTGAGCAACAAGCTTAAGTTCATTCTTTGTTCTGTTTTCTACATCACACACTGTTTGCACATTTGACAAAAAATCTTTGGCTTCATCAACTGTAGTAATAGTAGACATCATGAATAAATCACAGTCACAAAATACCGAGCAATATCCTTATGATAATATTCTGAATATTCTGATAAGAGGTCGCCAAATCTATGTTACGGAACAGAGAAAGATAATGTACACTTTAAGTGAGAATACTAATAATCACTACCGTCCCGTAAAAGTCCAGGTTCAAAATAAAAGAGTTAGGTAAAATTACAAGTTAAAGTTTAATGCTCAAACTAACAACAAAACATTCAGGACTCATAAGGATAATGTAATGGGAAAAAACAGGTTAAATATATGGTTAACTGCAATAGCCTCTATTAACACGAAATTAGCATGAGTAAATTTAACTAAGTCAGCCCTGTTAAAATGAGATACCAGATAATACTCAGTGAATGCCAGATATATTATTACAGATACAAAATATTATTAATGATGGCTGACAATAAGAACCTTACATAAATTACAAAAACCTTGCTAGGCCTAAGAATTAACCTTATGCTACACATTACAAGAAAAAATGCAACAACAGTTATACTCAAATTACACACAGCTGTTAGATGGTTGGAGACTTCCTGAGCACTCACAATAATAATAACTGTACAGGGGAGGACAGAGATGTGAGCAAAATGAGGAGTAGATCTAAGTGGCCATAATGCAGAGACTGAGCTCATTATATAGGGGCCGGCAGAGCTTGATACAACTTGTAAGAAGGACGCGCAAATGAGGCCAGAGGGGACAAAGAGTTGACACTCCTGCTCTGAACAACAGAAAGAACGACTTACTCTACTATAAGGGAGGACGGGGGGAGTGAGGTAGAACACGCTCGTGATCAAACATGCAGCATACTGTACGTTAGAATTACACAAAGGATGATGAAATCATGGGCTATGTAACAGTGTACACAAACTAGAAATGGCTTTCAAAAATGAAATTGATGAAATAAAGAAGCAGATGCACTTGCAAAAGGAAAAAATAGAAGAACTAGGAAGGGAGGCCAACAAGAAGGACACAACCGTCAGTGAACTAACAGTGGAATTGAGTACACTTAGGAAGAAAATGAGTGAAATGGCAAGTACAGTAGTCAATCACGAGAGTGTTATGGAAGAGTTCAAAAATGACAAAGAGAGAATTAGGCAAGTAAGCAGTCTTATAAACCAGAGCAGTGATATTGAGGAGAAGATAACATGGGTGAATGAAGCTGTGCAAAGCTACAAAAATGATGTGGAAACCACGTATTCTGAAATGGTGAAAGTAAAGAAAGACTTAGAAACAAGGGTGGAGGAAAAAAGCATTAAAAAGGAAGTGAAAAGAATAATTCAAAACAATCCAAAGTTAGTCAGAGATTCAGTAGATATAAACAAATCTATAGTAATCACTGGTATAGAAGAGGAAGAAGTAAAAAACAAGATCACAAGAGACAAAAAGGAGATGGCAAATGTAATGAGCTTACTGAAAGAAGTATCAGAGGAAATCTGTAGTAAAGACATAGAGGAACACAAAAGGTTAGGGAAATATGAGAAAAGCAAGACAAGATCTCTAAAGGTGACTTCCCAGAGTGTAAACGCTGTGGAAGAGATACTAGAAAATGCAAAGAATCTTATGGAAAAAGAGGAGTTCAAAAATGAATGGATAAAAAGATGCCTAACACAAGAGGAACTGGAATTACTGAAAGAGAAAAGGGAGGAAGCAATAACAAAAAATGAGGGACAATCAGAAGAGAAGAAGAAGAATTTTTTTTTTACAAAGTAACAGGATTGCAGGTACGAAAGTGGTATACAAACAGGATGGAATAAAAAGGAGAAAGATAGTAGAACCATGTCATGACAAGTATATAAACAAGATGATAAAGTTGATGTACTCAAATGTGGATGGAATGGTATCTAAATTACTAAAGATGAATGATTATGTCAGAGAAAATGAACCACAAATAATATGCCTAACTGAAACAAAATTAACACCAAGGATATCCAATGACATACTAAACTTAGAGGAATACAATATAAGGAGAAGAGACAGAAATGTAAAAAAAGGAGGAGGAATTATAATATTAACTAAGAAAAATCTTAAAGTCAATGAAATAAAACTAGATATATCATCACAAGTAGAATTGATTGCAGTAGAGATCAACACATCTGAAGGTAAAGTAATTGTAGCCAATTTGTACATGCCACCCAGATCAAACACATGGGAAAGAGATGAATATGAGGACCTGGCAGAGAGTACAATTCAGAGTTTTAGATCATTACTATATAAAATGGAAGAGAAATCGGAAAGAATTATACTAACTGGGGATTTTAATACAAATATAAATTGGAATACTCTAGATATAATTAGCTAAAAAAGCTGTTGGGACCAAAAGCTCCTGGATCTCGTACAAGAGTTTTTCCTAACGCAACATGTGAGGGAAACCACCAGAAAAAGAGGACTTGATGTACCTTCAGTGCTAGATCTAATATTTACTAGGCAGGAAAATGATATTGACAGTTTAATATATCACCCTCCACTCGGCAAAAGTGATCATGCAGTACTAAATTACAACTTCAGGATAGCATATGACATAGTTAAAGGTAATGAATGTTACAAAAAGAGCCTAAACTATAAAAAGGGAAATTATCAAGACCTAAAGAAGTATTTCTTAGAAGCTGATTGGGAAAATGAGCTTAGAGGACAAGATTTAAATGCTGTATATAAAAAATTCTGTGAATTTTATGAAATAGGAGTCCAGAAGTACATCCCACAGCACAAAGAAGCAGATAAGAAAATACAGAAATGGTTCAATACAGAATGTAAAAAATCAAAAGAAAGAAGAGATTTGTTGTGGAATAGATACAGAAGACACAATAGTGAAAGGGCGTATAATAATTACAAACAGGCAAGAAACGATTATATAAGAATAAGGAGGGAAGCCCAAAAATAGTTTGAGGAGGATATAATAAATAAAAGTAGTGATCAACCAAAGCTGTTTTACAGCTACATCAGAAGCAAAACCAAAGTAAAAGATATAATACAATCCATTACGGACGAGGGATTCACTTATACACAAGAGAAAGATATTTGTGAAGCACTAAATAAGAATTTCCAATTAGTTCTTACAGAAGAAAAAATTTTTGAGAGGGACTATGTGGAACATGCATGTCCACACATACTACCAGATATACAAATATCAGAAAAAGTAATACAGGAGGAGTTAAGTAAATTAGACAGAGGAAAAGCAAGTGGTCCTGATGAAATTCCATGTTGGGCACTACGAGAATGTGCAAAGGAGTTAAGTAAACCATTATTTTTAATTTTCAAGAAATCCTTGAGTCAAGGTAAACTACCTGATACTTGGAAAAAAGCAAATATTGTCCCCTTATTCAAGAAAGGAAATAGACAAAATCCACTCAACTACCGACCAGTATCACTGGCCAGTGTTGTAAGCAAGGTATTAGAAAAGCTTATAAGAAAAGCTTGGGTAAATCATCTAGAAGAACACAGTATGATAACAGAAAGACAGTTTGGTTTCAGAAAAGGAAAATCATGTGTTACTAATCTGTTGAGCTACTATGACAGTAACAAATACAATACACGAAAGGGAAGGATGGGTGGACAGTATCTATTTAGATTTCAAGAAAGCTTTTGACACAGTACCACACCAAAGACTTTTATGGAAACTGTACCATCAAGGAGGAATTCGAGGCAAACTGTTTTGTTGGATGCAAGACTTTCTCATAAAAAGAGAAATGAGAACAGTACTAAGAGGAAACTACTCATCATGGAAAGAAGTGACTAGTGGAGTACCACAGGGTTCAGTGCTGACACCAATCATGTTTTTAGTGTATATAAATGATATAAACAGTAACACTGGAAATTAGAGCTATCTGAATATGTTTGCAGATGATGCAAAAATACAAAGGAGAATTACTAACACAGACTCTTGTAAAGAGCTTCAAGAAGAATTAAATAAACTTCATGAATGGAGTGGTACATGGCAAATGGAATTCAATGTGGTCAAGTGTCATGTAACCAAGTTTGGTAAAAGTGGAAAAAGACCTGATTGGAATTATAAGTTAGGAAATAAAACCCTATACACATCAGAAAGAGAGAAAGACCTAGGTGTGATTATCAATAACAGACTATCTCCGGCTGACCACATCAGTGAGAAGGTACGGAACATGTATACACTGCTTGCAAATATGAGAATAGCATTCACATACATAAATGAAGACATGCTAAGAAGGATAATAACATCATTTATTAGACCAACCCTGGAATATGGATTAGTAGTCTGGAGTCCTCATCTCAAAAAGCACATAGATAAGATTGAAAAAGTTCAAAGGGCAGCTACAAGATGGATACCAAGCTTAAAGGACCTAAGCTACGAAGAAAGACTAAATAAACTGAATCTACCAACACTACAGGAGAGAAGGAAAAGAGGTGACATGATAATGCTATATAAGTGTATGTCAGGGAAGGAGAAAATAGACATAAATGATTACTTATCATATGAAGAAGCATCAGCAAGAGGACACTGCAAAAAACTGCATAAGAAGAGAGGTGATAAAGACGTAAGGAAATTCAGTTTCCCAAACAGAGCAATTGATCAATGGAATGCTCTACCGAATGAAATAGTGTGCGCGAAAACAATTTACAAATTTAAGGATATGTACGATAAATATGGTTTAAGACACGGGACAGTACGAGCTTGACTCATTCCTGTAAAGATACAATTAGGTAAGAACAATTAGGTAAGAACCAAAACAGTGATGTTGAAGAGAAGATAACCCAGGTGAGCGAAATAATGAGAAATTGCAAAGATGCAGTACAAACTATGTATGTGGAAATGGTGAAACTAAAGAAAGACTTAGAAACAAATTTTTAAGAAAAAAGTATTATAAAGGAAGTGAAAATCATTAGAAACAATCCAAAACTGGTCAAAGATTCAGCAGATATCAACAAATATATGGTAATCACTTGTATAGACGAAGAAGAAAAAAGAAACAAAATCTCGAGAGAGAGAAAAAGGAGATGGTTGATATAATGAACATAATGAAGTATCAGAGGATATCTGTGATAAAGACAGAGTAACACACATAAAGCTAGGAAAATATGAGAGAAATAAGGCAAGCCTCCTGAAAGTAACCATCCACAGTGTGAACACTGTGGAGGAAATACTAAAAAATGCAAACAAACCCATCGAAAAAGGGGAATTTAAAAAAGGATGGATAAAAAAAATGCCTACTTAAAAAGGAATTGGAAACACTAAAGGAGAAGAGGGAGGAAGCAAAAACAAAGAACGAGGAAAGATCAGATGAAGAGTAAAAAAAAAAAAATGATTGCAGGTACGAAAGTGGTACATAACCAACAAGGAATAAAAAGAAGGAAGGTAGTAGACTCATTCTATAGCAAGTATGGAAACAAGATGATTAAGTTGATGTTCTCAGATGTAGATGGAATGGTGTCATAAATATTAAAGATGAAAAACTATACAAAAGAAAAGAAACCTCATATTATCTGCCAAACTGAAACAAAACTAACCTCAAAGATATCAAATGATACCCTAAACTTAGAGGAATACAAAATATGGAGAAGAAACAGAAATGTAAGAAAAGGAGGAGGAATAGTAACAAAGAAAAATCTACAAGTCAAAGAAATAGAACTGGAAATACCTCACAAATAGAACTGACTCTAGTAGAGATTAACAAATCTGAAGGGAAAGTAATTGTTTCAAATGTATACATGCCACCCAAAACAAACACTTGGGAAAGAGGCAAATATGAACACCTAGTAGAAAGTGCAGTTGAGAGTTTAAGAGTATTACTACACAAAATGGAAGGGAAATATGAAAGACTTATATTAACTGGAGATTTCAGTACAAATATAAACTGCAATACTCTAGATGTAAGAAGTCATGAAAACTATTGGGATCAAAAGCTCCTTGATCTTGTGCAGGAGTTTTTCCAAGTACAACATGTAAAGGAAAGCACCAGAAAAAGAGGACTTGATGGTCCATCAGTACTAGATCTTATAAATACTGGGCAAGAAAATGATACTGACAGCATAATGTATCACCCTCCATTCGACAAAGGCGACCATGCAGTATTAAATTGCAACTTCAGGATTGCATATAACATAGTTAATAGTAATGAGAATTACAAAAAAAGGATTAAACTACAAAAAGGGCAACTACCATGATCTAAAGAAGTATTTTTTAAAAACAGATTGGGAAAAGGAGCTTAGAGGACAAGATTTAAATGTTATATATTCAAAGATCTGTGAATTTAATGAAACAAGAGTCAAAAATTACATGGTTCAGCACAAAAGAAACAGAAATGAAAATAAAAAAATTAGAATTTAGAATGTAAAAAAAATAAAAATTAAAAAAGATTTGCTGTGGAACAGATACAGAAGACACAAAGGCGAGAGGGCATATAACAACTATAAATAGACAAAAAATGATTATGGAACGAAAAGGAAAGAAGCACAAAGACGGTTTGAGGAACACATTACAAAGAAAAGTAATGATCAACCTAAGTTATTTTAAAGCTACATTCTGAACAAACCAAAGTTAATGATAAATACAGTCCATTACGGATGAGGGGATCATCTATACGAAGAGAAAGATATTTGTGAAGCACTAAATAAAAGTATTCAATCAGTTCTTTTTTTTTAGAAAATAATTTTGAGAGACACCGTATTGAACATGCATGCCCACACGTATTACCAGGTATGTTGCATCTCTTGTAAAACCTGCTTCCAAGAGATTGGGTGTGCTAAGCTGACTCCGTGCCTTCTTTACCCCTGCACAGTTGTTGACTCCATGCATAGGATTTATTAGCCCGTGTTTAGAGTACAATTCCCATGTGTGGGGAGGCTTCCCACATACAGCTCTTGTCAGTAGGGTGGAGTCAAATGGAGTCAAAGGCTTTTTGTCTCACCAACTCTCCTCCTCTTACTGGGTCCCTTCAACCTTTGTCTCTCCGCTGCACTGTTGCATCTTTGTCTCTTTTCTATCGCTACTTCAATGGTCATTGCTCCTCTGAACTGTCTGCTTGCATCCCTCTACGGGTGTGGAGCACCCGTCTAGCAACACACTCTCATCCCTTTTCTGTCCAACTCCCTAATGCAAGAGTTAACTGTTACTTTCAGTCTTTCATTTATGCAAAGGGTCTGGAACTGTCTCCCTCTGTCTGTATATCCTACTTCCTATGATCTCCAATCTTTCAAATGCAGTGTATCCAGACATCTCAAAATGAACGGATCTTGAATCTGGCTCACTTTTGTATTGTTTTTGTCTTTGTTCTTGGAATGAACTGTTAATGCAGGCTCAGCATTTGGTTCAATTTTCCTCGCATAAAAAAAAAAATTTATATATCAGAAAAAAATGTACAGGAAGACTTAAGTAAATTAGACAAAGGAAAAGCAAATGGTCCTGACTAAATTTCATGTTGGGCGCTACATGAGTGTGCAGAAGAGTTAAGAAGACCATTATACTTAACCCCCAAAAGGCAATCAATGTTCCAGAAACTCCATTAATGAGAAGGCTGTCGTCGTTCCAGAATACATTTCTATTCAACAGGCCTATTATATATACTAGGAGTGTGATGTGGGTTTCTGCATCGATTGCTTGGAGGAATACCACACACTGAACACATTAGTGTGAACTGTTGTGGTAATATGAGCAATTGTACATAACATTTACATACTTAAAATTAAAACTGTAGAAACGTAAGATAAAAATTTTACATAAACATGTGTGTGTTCAGTTTTTTTACATAATGTAAAAATAGTTTATTTTAGTCTGCTGGTACAAATAACAGCAGAAAACCTGACTCTCTGCCTGCCTGCTTTCAGTCACATGCCACTAATAGTGACCTTGATGCACCACCACCACCCCTCTCACTCACCTCTCACCACCACGCAGCCTGTGGGCAATTTGAAGTACCAGCAAATTCTTTTTTTTTATTTTTTTCAGCTATTCTGATCCATTTGTGCGTGTTTTACCTGGTTTAATAAAACTTCAATTTTTTTCCTAAAATAACCCGCCCCACACAGATGTAACGTTGAAAAGTAGCCCGCCATTTAAGGGTTAATGTTCAATAAATCCTTAGGTCATGGCAAACTACCTGATGTTTAGAAGAAAGCAAACATTTTTCCCCTATTGAAGAAAGGGAATAGACAGAATCCACTAAACCACCGACAACAATCACTGACCAGTGTTGTAAGTAAAATACTAGAAAAGATGATAAGAAAAGTTTGGGTAAACCATCTTGAAGAACACAGTACAATAACAGAATGGCAGTTCGGTTTTAGAAATGGAAAATCATGTGTTACTAATCTATTAAGCTACAGAAACATTGCAGAAAAGAGAAGGATGGGTTGACAGTATCTGCTTAGATTTCAAGAAAGCATTTGACAGAGTACTGCACCACTTTTATGGAAACTGTACCTTCAAGAAGGAATCCAAGACAACCTGTTCTGTTGGATACAGGATTTTCTCAGAAAAAGGGAAATGAGAACAGTACTAAGGGGAAATTACTCATCATGAAAGTGACAAGCGGAGTTCCACAGGGCTCCTTGCTGGCATCAATTATGTTTTTAGTATATATGAAAGACATAGACATTAACGTTGGAAATGGAAGTTATCGAAATGTGTTTGCTGATGATGCAAAAATAAAAAGGAGAATTACTAACACAAATTCTTGCAGAGAGCTACTAGAAGAATTAAATTAACTTCGTGACTGGAGCAATAAATGGCAAATGAAAAATAATGAGGACAAGTGTCATGTAATTAAGTTTGATGAAAGTGAAAAAAGACCACTGGGATTATAAGTTGGAAAGTTCAACCCTAAACATATCAGAATGGA
Source organism: Coenobita brevimanus (assembly GCF_032717465.1). Lineage (NCBI taxonomy): Eukaryota > Metazoa > Arthropoda > Malacostraca > Decapoda > Coenobitidae > Coenobita > Coenobita brevimanus. The sequence goes on along the minus strand of NC_136997.1, from coordinate 38,531,197 downwards.
AGAAGAACCTATGAGTGATTATCATTAACAGGCTATCTCCGGCTGACCACATCAGTGAGAAGGTACATACACTGCGTGCTAAAATGAGAATAGCATTCACATTTACAAATGAAGACATGCTGAGAAACAAATAACATAATTCTTCAGACCAACCCTGGAGTATGTATCAGTAGTCTGGAATCCTCATCTCAAAAAACACATAGATAAGATGGAAAAAATACAAAGGGCAGCTACGAGATGATTACCAAGCTTAAGGGATCTAAAATACGAAGAAAGACTAGAAAATTTTAATCTACTAACACTGCAGGACAGAAGGAAAAGAGAAGACATGAGTATTATATATAAATGCATCTCGGGGAAAGAGAAAATAGACATGACTACCGTATATATCCTATGGAGGAGCATCAGCAAGAGAACACTGCAAAAACCACAAAAGACGAGAGGAGATAAAAACGTAAGGAAACTCAGTTTTCCAAATAGGGATATTGATCAGTGAAATGCACAACCGAATGAAATAGTGTGTGCCAAAAAAACTATTCAAGGATATATAATCGTGATAAAAATGGTTTAAAACACGGGACAGTACGAGCTTGACTTATTCTTGTAAAGATACAATTAGGTAAGACAAATAGGTAAGAACACACACACACACACACACACACACACACACACACACACACACAGCACAACCCGCACTGCACAGCACACACCAGAAACTAAACACTATTTGCCACAAACTAAACACTACACACGAAACACACTGCACACGACATACCAAACACACTACGCACCATACACCAAGCACTTTGCACACTGCACACCAAACGCGCTAAACACCAAACACAATAAGAAACCCAATGAACTAAATATCAAAGACGGTACACACGAAACACACTGCACAGAACACATCAAACACACTACACACGAAACACACTACAAACGAAACACACTGCACACAACACACCAAACACAGTACACACCACACATCAAAACCACTAAACACCACACACCAAACACTTCACACCACACACCAAACTCAATAAACGTCACACACCAAATACACTTCACACCTTACTCTAAACGCAATTAACACACTACACACCACAGACCAAACACACTCCACACCAAACACTGCACACCACATACCAAACACTGCACATCGCACACCAAACACTGCACACCACACACCAAACACTGCACACCACACACCAAACACTGCACACCACATACCAAACACTGCATACAACACACCAAACACTGCACACCACACACCAAACACTGCACACCACACACCAAACACTGCACACCACACACCAAACACACTGCACACCACACACCAAATACACTGCACACCACTCACCAAATACACTAAACACAGCACACCAAATACACTGCACATCACGCACCAAGTACACTGCACACCACACACCAAATACACTAAACATCACACAATAAATTCACTGCAAACCACTCACCAAGTACACTCTACACCACACATGAAATACACTAAACTTAACACACCAGATACAGTGCACACCACACACCAAATACACTGCACACTGCATACCACAGACCAAATACTGTGCACACCACACACCATATATGGCACACCACACACCAACACTGCACACCACACACCATGTCCAATGCACACCACACACCAAATACACAATACACTGCACACCACACACCAAATAGGCTACACACCAAACACTAAATACACTAAACACCACACACCAAATACATTAAGCACCGCACACCACATCCCAAACACATGATACACCACACATCCAAGACAATATACACCCGACTCCAAGCACACTCCACACCAAATGCACGAAACACCACACACAAAAAACTACACACACACACACACACACACACACACACACACACACACAGGATTGCATACGATATAGTTAGCAATAATGAAAGTTACAAAAAGAGCCTAAACTACAAAAAAGGGCAACTATTATTATCTAATGAAGTACTATATAGAAATAAATTAGGAAAAAGAGCTTAGAGGACAAGATATATATATATATATATATATATATATATATATATATATATATATATATATATATATATATATATATATATATATAAAATTTTGTGATTTTACGTGAAACAGGAGTCCAAAATTACATCCCTCAGCACAAAGAAACAGAAACATGGACAAATAAATAATATAAAATGTAAAACTTCAAAAGAAAAAACAGACTTGCTGTGGAATACATACAGAAGACACATTAGTGAAAGGGCATATATCTGCTATAAACAGGCAAGAATTGATTATACAAGCATAAGAAGAGAAGCTCAAAGACAGTTTGAGGAAGACATCATAAACAAAAGCAGTGATCAACCGAAGCTTTTTTACAGTTACATCCAAAGCAAAACCAAAGTTAAAGATAAAATACAGTCCATCATGGATGAGGGGATAATCTATATCCAAAAAAAGATATCTGTGCAGCACTTAACAAAAAATTCCAATCAGTTTTTACAGAAGAAAGTAATTTTGATAGAAATTATAAGGGAAATGCATACTCACACATAAGACCAGATATTCAAATATCAGAACAAGAAGTACAGGAAGAGTTGAGCAAATTAGACAAAGGTAAAGCATATGGTCCTGACGAAATTTCAGGCTGGGTGCTGCATGAATGTGCAGAGAAGTTAAGCACACCAATATATTAAATATTAAAGGAGTCCTTAAGTCTAGGTAAGATGCCTGATATTTGAAAGAAAGCAAACATTGTTCCCCTATTCAAGAAAGAAAGTAGAGATAATTCACTCAACTACAGACTAGTATCCCTGATCAATGTTGTAAGACACTAAAAATGCAAATAAAAAAATATGGGCAAACCATCTGGAAAAATACAATGTGTTAACAGGATGACAATTCGGTTTTAGAAAGGGAAAATATTGTGTTACAAATTTATTAAGTTACTATGCTGGAGTTGCAGAAACACTAAAGAAAAAAGAAGGATGGGTAAATAATATCTACTAAGATTTGAAGAAAGCATTCAACATAGTACTACACCAAAGATTTTTATAGAAACTATACCATCAAGGAGTAATACACAGTAACCTGTACTGTTGGATGCAAAACTTTCTCAGAAAAAGGGAAATGAGAACAGTATTAAGGGAAAATTACTCATCATGGGGAGAAGTGACCAGCGGAGTTCCACAGAGCTCAGTGCTGGTTTCAATTGTGTTTTTAGTATATATAAATGACTTTGACACCAACATTGGAAATGGAAGCCATCTAAATACGTTTCCTGATGATGCAAAAGTACAAAGGAGAATTACAAACACAGACTCTTGCAGAGCGCTACAAGACAAATTAAATAAGCTCCATTATTGGAGCAAAAGATGACAACTGGAATTCAGTGTGGACAAATGGTATGTAATTAAGTTTGATAAAAGTGGAAAAAGACCAAACTGGGATTATTAGCTAGGAAGTTCAACCCTACACATATAAAAAAAAGGAAGGACCTAAGACTGATTATCAATAACAGACTATTTCCGGCTGACCACATCAATGAAAAGGTAAGGAATATGTATATACTGCTTGTTGATATGAAAATACCATTCAATTGCTAATATGAAAATATCATTCACATATATAAATGAAGACATGCTGAGAAAGATAATAACAACACTCATCAGACCATCCCTGGAGTATGTATCATTAATCTGGAATCTACATATCAAAAAAACACATAGATAAGATTGAAAAAGTACAAAGGGCAGTTAAACAAATGATACAAAGCTTAAGGGATCTAAGCTATAAAGAAAGACTAGAAAAACTGAACCTACCAACATTACAAAATAGAAGGAAAATAAAGAGACATGATTATGGTATAAAAATGCATCACAGGGAAAGAGAAAATAGACATCAGTGAGTATAAAACCCTTGGAGAAGCATCGGCAAGAGTACACAGGAAAAAACTGCATAAAAAGAGGGGTGATAAAGACGTAAGTAAATTTAGTTTCCCAAATAGGGCAATTGAACAGTGGAATACACTACCGAATGGAATAGTGTGTGCCAAAATGGTCCGTAAATTTGAAGATATTTATGATAAAAATACTTTAATGCACAAGACAGGCACAATTACCTGTGAACATCTAGCTAAGAAAACTCACACACATACACCCAACACAACACCACACACGACATCACCTCCTCCCATTTCTGCAGCCCACACTCACTATACTGTACGTCATACAGTACCACACCACTTCACAATAGCTACAACACACACACACACACACACACACACACATGTTAATAGGGTAGATAGGGAGGTAGGTAGATAGGTAGGTGCCATCAGTGTTGTTAATGTGGATGATGTGGAGAATCGTTGCTACCAGCATCAGGTATTGTAGAGTATCTAGATAACTGCTGCTGCCAAACGTAGGAGTTGGGGCTGTAACTGAGGAGTGGCGAGGCACCTGTCACAGTAATGTGGGTTGCTTCCTATATAAAGTCGTGAGACGATGGATAGCGTGGAGATTTGTATCATTAGTGAGGGTGACATAGAGCCTCTCTGTAGTTATGGGGTTTTATTGTGAAACATTTATATCTCTCATATGATGAAAAGATTGACGTGACCCACGGATTGTCAGCGTGACGGTGAACCTCCTACTCAATCCTATCTCTTATGCTTGCTTCTCTCATCTCTCCAATCCCCTTCTGCCACCTCTGGTTCTCTCTGGCTCTCTGACTCTCACCTCCAATTTCTCAGGATACATTACTGGCTGGTTGACGTGTGTGTGTGTGTGTGTGTGTGTGTGTGTGTGTGTGTGTGTGTGGTACATTTCCATTCATGTGAGTTAACTGGCTTTTGTCAGTTCCCCCATGCGATCATCTGGTATGTCTTTGCCATGCATTATGTGTTTTCATTCTGGTTAGAGGATGTGTTCGTTTCCACCTGAACACCAGACATTACATATTGTGCCAGTGGTACATTTTGTGCTATGATATATTAATGCCTGTAACTATTACGCGCCTATAACTATCACATATTGTGACATGACTTATTAATACCTATTTATCGCTCGGTTACTCCAAACTGTCGTACGTGCGGGCTAACTTTCCATTACAATTTACAGAGTTTATAGAAAAATGTTACTCAGCGATTTATCTACTTGTAAATGCATGATATTTTTTATAATACTGTAAAATTGAATGAAGTTACATAATTGTAGGAACAGAGTAACATTATAGTAACAAACTTGTAGCATATAACATAACTGTGTGTGTATATATATATATATATATATATATATATATATATATATATATATATATATATATATATATATATATATATACAACAGCCACCTTTGGTTTGAAACAGAGTATAGAGAGCAGGAGGATTGCTGTCAGGGCTTGTTGTCAGTTGCCCTGTAGACAGCTGAGTCTCTGTCAGAAAATGAAGGTGAGGTTTAGAGGAGGAGAGGTATATATATATATATATATATATACAGGGTGATTCATAAATCTGTGAAACTTTTTAAAAATTCACCACTAATAAACGACACAACAGATAGCACATTTTATTACACAGAAATGTGGGTAAAGTCTCCAAGCTTTTTTAGATATCTTACAAATGCTCAATGTGTCCACCTTTGCTGATGCGGCAGATATCTAGCCGATAACCCATTTCGTTCCACACGCGTGTCAGCATATCACGGTCGACTACTGCCACGGCTGCGGTGATACGGTTGCGAAGTTCCTGGATATCAGAGGGGAGTTGGGGCACAAGAACAGCATCCTTCACGAATCCCCAGAGGAAAAAGTCACATGGGGTTAAATCCGGGGATCGGGGTGGCCACTGCATTAACGCGTCATCTTCCTGAACTGCATGTCCTATCCAACGTTGTGGCAAATTTTCACTGAGGTACCTTTGCACTTGATTGTGCTAATGAGCCAGACAGCTATCTTGCTAAAAGATGTACTGTAATCATTACTGTCTTCAGTATGCTGTGGCATCAGCCAGTTTTCCAAGATGTCCAGGTACATCATACTGGTGACAGTGGGCTCCGTGAAGAAAAATGGTCCATACACCTTCACCTTCGAAACTGCGCAAAAAACATTCACCTTAGGTGACTCTCGCACATGCCCAATGATTTCGTGGGGACTTTCGGTCCCCCAGATTTGCACATTGTGCCGATTCGCCTTCCCGCACAAATGAAAAGTTCCTTCATCACTAAAGTTGAGTGACTCTGTGAAACCAGCAACTTCAAACCTCTCCTGCATTTTGATGCAGAAATTAAGACACATTTCTTTGTCATTAACATTGAGAGCCTGATGCAGCTGAAGCTAGTACGTTTTAACTTTCATTTACTTATGGAGAATTCACTGCACTGTTGATTGTGAGATGCCAACTTCTGCACTCGCATGTCTAGTGGAATTATGGGGGCTGCATTCATAGGCTTGCCTAACACGATCCACAGTTGCCTTACTTGGCCCTGGATGTCCCGGCCAAGGAGCGCTGCACAGACAGCCTTCATCCCAGAATTTCTCAAACCACTTCTTGATACTGCTGTACACAGGTGGCTTCTTCTGAAACTGCTCGAAATCGTCGCTGCACAGTCACAGTGGATGAGCTCCTTGCGTATTCCAACACGCAAAATGATCTCTCACGTTTACTTAGCGCCATATTTGCTACTACTGCCTCCTAGCGGCAACCATGGTAACTATGCACATGGGCAGGATTTCAAAAAAACTCTCCAAGTTTCTCATTCAATCGGCATATGAAATAACAATATCCATTGCGTAGTTTATATGCGGTGAAGTTTTAAAATGTTTCACTGACTTATGAATCATCCTGTATATATATCAGCATCTCATCTTATCAGCCTTTTGAGTGTCCACTGCAGGACCGGCCTATTCCGACCGAAGTGGGGACGATACAGTCAATGTATCTCTGTCAAGTGGCTTAGGTTGTCTGATAGAGATTGTACAATATGTACGGTGAGAAGTGCTTGTAAGTGTAACTGTAGTGTTGGACTGGCTTTGGATGTGTGTATAGTCTGTGAACCAAGTGTACTCGGCCCGTGCAAGCCGACTGGGTACAAGCATACTTTGTAGTATGCAACACTGGTTCAACCACAGCAACCCTTATGTCCTCCAAAGCAGTACATGGCAAGAAGAATTTTCCCAAAGTTTATTACCCTGTTGGGAAGAGAACCCTTGTTCTTCCATGTACAAAAATGCACACTGTACCACTGAGGATATATATATATATATATATATATATATATATATATATATATATATATACACTGGAAAATCTCTCAGCTTCTTTAACCCAGTGGAGCCCAGTGTCCACAGTATTCGACAGAACTGGAATTTTCAAATCTTGATAAAGTAGGGAACCCCAGGTAGTGACCTATGAGCTTCACAACTATGAGTGGATAGGCAGAGGGCGGTACGCTTAGTACCCTCCCAGTGGAGTGCCTTGCCCAGCAGCTCTGGGATCCAATGGGTAGACTGGCAAATCTACCAGCTTCTTTAAACCATTGGAGCCCAGTGTCCACAGGATTAGACGGAACTGAGAATTTCAAATCTTGATAAAGTGGGGAACCCCAGGTAGAGACCTATGAGCTTTGTGACAATGAGCCGATAGGCGGAGGGCGTATGCTTAGTACCCTCCCAGCGCTGTGGCTCTCCCACCGGCTCTGGGTTATATAGATATATATATATATATATATATATATATATATATATATATATATATATATATATATATATACTTGGATGGGTGATGCCTGGGGACACCAGATGCTGTTCGCATCCCTATGTGTCAAGTGGGGTTGGTGGAGGATTAGTGCCCCTCCCAGTAAAACAATTAACTCTAAGCCTTTGACCACCCTGTTTGGGATACATGGCATCTGGCAATGAATGAAAATATATATATATATATATATATATATATATATATATATATATATATATATATATATACTTGGATGGGTGACGGCCTGGGAACACCAGATGCTGTTGGCATCACTACGTGTCAAGTGGGGTTGGTGGAGGATTAGTGCCCCTCCCTGTAAAACAATTAACTCTAAGCCCTTGACCACCCTGTTTGGGATACATGGCGTCTGGCAATGAATGAAATATATATATATATATATATATATATATATATATATATATATATATATATATTTTGTTACATAGCCTATGATTTCATCATCCTTTGTATAATTTTAATGCACAGTATGCTGCATGTTTGATCACGAGCGTGTTCTGCCTCAGTCCCCCCTTCTACCGTTATAGTAGAGTAAGTCGTTCTTTCTGTTGTTCAGAGCAGGATTGTCAACTCTTTGTCCCCATGGCTTCATTTGCGCGTCCTTCATACAAGTTGTATCAAGCTCTGCTGGCCCCTATATAATGAGCTCAGTCTCTGCATTATTGCCACTTAGTTCTACTCCTCATTTTGTTCACATCTCTGTCCTCCCCTGTACAGTTGTTATTGTGAGTGCTCAGGAAGTCTCAAGCCATCTAGCAGCTGTGTGTAATTTGAGTATAACTGTTGTTGCATTTTTTCTTGTACTGTGTAGCATAAGGTTAATTCTTAGGCCTAGTAAGGTTTTTGTAATATATGTAAGGTTCTTATTGTCAGCCATCATTAATAATATTTTGTATCTGTAATAATATATCTGGCATTCACTGAGTAGTATCTGGTATTTTCATTTTATCAGGGCTGACTTAGATAAATTTACTCTGCTAATTTCGTGTTAATAGAGGCTATTGCAGTTAACCATATATTTAACCTGTTTTTTGCCATTACATTATCCTTATGAGTCCTGAATGTTTTGTTGTTAGTTTGAGCATTAAACTGTAACTTGTAATTTTACCTAACTCTTTTGTTTTGAACCTGGAACTTTACGGGACAGTAGTGATTTTTAGTTTTCTCACTTAAAGTGTACATTATCTTTCTTTTGTTCCGTAACATAAATTTGGCGACCTCATATCAGGATATTCAGGATATTATCATAAGGATATTGCTTGATATTTTATGACTGTGATTTATTCATGATGTCTACTATTACTACACTTGATGAAGCCAAAGATTTTTTGTCAAATGTGCAAACAGTGTGTGATGTAGAAAACAGAACAAAGAATGAACTTAAGCTTGTAGCTCAACAATTGGGAATTGCAGTTCACTCTCATCATTCTAAAGGTCAAATTGTTGGCATGATTAATAAAAACTTGTTTAATGTAACTCCTCCAAATGAGCAAACGCAGATTGAATTAGCTAAGTTACAGCCAGCCCTGCAGGGGGCTCGTGTTAAGGAGGCTGAATTTCAAGCACGTGCTAAGGAGGATGAGTCTCAGGCTAAAGAGGCTGAGTCTCAGGCTAAGGAGGCGGAGTCTCAGGCTCGTATTCAGGAGGCACAGATACAGGCACAAGTTGAATTTGCTAGGATTCAGGCAGACCATGAGTATCGCATAAGACAAGGTGGAACTGGATCATCTAGCTCTGATGATTTTGATGTGGCTAATAATGTTAAACTTGTCCCTCCTTTTAATGAATATGATTTAACAAAGTATTTTCAGTTGTTTGAGAGGGTAGCTACAGGTTTTAATTGGCCCAAAAAGTATTGGCCAGTACTCCTTCAAACTGTTCTCACCGGTAAAGCTCAAGTAACTTATGCATCTTTGCCTCAGGATCAATCTGATAATTATGATGTAGTTAAGAGCTTGATTCTCAAGGCCTATGAGCTTGTTCCTGAAGCCTATAGAGTAAAATTTAGGACAACTTACAAGCAAGATAAGCAATCCCATGTTGAGTATGCAAAAATCAAAGAAGATCTGTTAGAGCAGTGGTTAAATTCTAAGAATGTGGATTCTGATTTTGTAAATTTAAGCAAATGATTTTGCTGGAGGACTTCAAGAGGTGTATTTATAAAGATGTAAGCCTATATCTTGATGATAGAAGAACAGATAATTTGTCTGATGCTGCAGTTTTAGCTGATGAATATGTTCTCACTCACAAGAGATATTCTAGAGAAAAAAGGAAAGCTGAGAGTAAGTACGTTGCCTCTACTCAGAGTACAGGTAACAGGAAAGAGAATAAAGATGATGTTTCTCAGGAAGTAAATACCAGCTTCACCTCTAGATTTCAGAAAAGTAAATGTACTTATTGTAGTAAACTTGGTCATACTAAGGAGAAATGTTTCAGGAGACAGCGTGATGTGAACAAAAAGGAGTCTTTAAATATTCAGTCAATTGGTCTAGTGTCCACCCTTGAGAGTTCCCAGAATTCCTTAACTGAGTTAACTGAACCTGCTTTGAGGGGTAAATTAAATTCTCATGATGGAGCTCCTCTTTGAGCAGTAACGTGGGTGACACTCTCAAGAGTTAATGTGCTAATTTCCTGTCTGATGGTTTTGTCAGTCCTCTGGACAGTAATGACAGGAAATCGGTTAAAATATATCGTGATACAGGTGCTTGCCAATCCCTTATGCTGACCAGTGTTCTAGGCTCTAATGTCAATTCCTCTGATGAAACTGTAATCTTACAAGGTGTAAGGAATAATTACTTCTCTGTCCCTCTGTGCAGAGTGAATTTAGAGTCTGGTTTTGTTAATGGTTCCGTTATGGTTGGGTTGGTTGAGACAATCCCAATGTCAGGTGTAACTTTCTTACTTGGAAATCATATTGGTGGAAGTCAAGTGTGACCAGCTCCTCAGTTGTCTAGTGAGCCAGTGGCTGCAACCCAGGATTGTGATGTCCCTGATGTGTTCTCTGCATGTGCTGTGTCACTAGGGCTAAGTCTAAAGTTACTGGTGACTTAGAGGATAATGATGATGATGATGTTATACTAGCTGACACTTTTCTTGCTAATTTGGACCACTCACCAGATGAGGCAGTACCGCGTAATGTTGATAATTTGTCTCGTCAAGAGCTGGTTGAGTTGCAGGTTGCTGACCCTGAGTTCAAAGGTCTAGCTAACTCTACTTGCAGTGAGGAGGAGTCAGCTGGTGCTTCTTCTTGTTATTATATAAAGTCAGGAGTACTTATGAGGAAGTGGAGACCCCCAACAGCATCAGCCGACTGTGAGTGGGAGGTTGTACATCAAGTTGTCATCCCTCGTGTTTGTAGGCAGGATATCATTAGAGTGGCTCATGATTCCAGTTTGGCAGGACACCTTGGAGTGAGGAACACTGTGGCACGCATTTTGAAACACTTCTACTGGCCAAGTATCTTTCAGGGATCTTTCCTGGTATTGTAAGTCTTGTCACACCTGTCAAGTTGTGGGGAAGTGTAATCAGACCGAAAAGGTTGCACCTCTAGTTCCCATTCCTCCTTTTGAGGTGCCATTCACCCGTGTGTGTTGGTGGATATTGTGGGCCCTCTTCCTAAGACTTCTTCAGGATTTTCTTACGTGTTGACCCTGATTGATATGGCTACTCGTTATCCTGAAGCCATTCCACTTAGAAATATCTCAGGAAAGAACGTGGTTAAGGAAATGCTAGGGTTCTTCACAAAGTTTGGTCTGCCCAAGGAGGTACAGTCAGACCGGGGAAGTAATTTCATGTCAAATGTTTTCAAGCAGTGTCTGAAAGAATTGGGCATCACCCAGATCACGTCTTCAGCTTACCATCCCCAGACTCAAGGAGAGTTGGAAAGATATCATCAAACACTCAAATCGATGCTCAAGAAATACTGTTTGGAACATCAGAAAGACTGGGACAAAGGTCTTCCATTCGTTGTATTTGCCACAAGAGAATCTCCAAATGAATCACTGGGCTTCTCACCCTTTGAACTACTGTTTGGCCATGAAGTAAGAGGACCCCTTAAGTTACTCAAGGAATGCTGGCTGTCAGAGGAAGATGACGTCAACCTGCTGGAGTATGTGATGAAGTTCAAAGAACGGCTGTCCACTGCATTACAGTTGGCGAGAGAGAATTTAGGAGCTGCTCAGGAGAAGATGAAGACTTGGTATGATAAGAAGTCCAGGTTACGCCACTTTCAGCCAGGAGATCAGGTTTTGATTCTGCTACCAGTTCATGGGCAACCTCTTCAAGTCAAGTTTACTGGTCCTTATTTCGTGGAGAAGAAACTCAGTCATGTCAACTATGTCATCGCCACACCAGATCGTAGAAAGAACAACTATGTCACATCAACATGCTAAAGTTATATCACAGGCGGGACGAAAATAATCCAGTCTGCACTGTAGCTGTTCCACCCGAGTCTGCAAGTGAAGCTCTCCCATGCAGTATGAGCTTGAGTGATAGTTTGGGGAAGAATCCTGATATCATGAATGATCTCCAGACTAAGTTTTCTCATCTACCTCCCGAGGAAAGGCAGGAGTTTTCGGCATTACTGCAGGAGTACCCGCAAGTGTTCCATGCCACTACAGGAAGAACCACTGTGTTGATGCATGATGTCGATGTTGGAGACGCAAAGCCAATTAAATTGCCTCCTTACCGTGTGAACCCAGTGAACGTTCCTCTCATCCAGAAGGAGCTTGGCTACCTGTTGGACCACAAGATGATTGAGCCCTGTCAGAGCGAGTGGAGTTCTCCTGTCACTCTGGTCCCTAAGCCGGGTGGGTCACAGCGGCTTTGCATCGACTACAGACGTGTTAATCAGATAACCAAAACAGACACTTACCCTCTCCTCGTGTGGAAGATTGCATAGACAAGATCGGAAAGGCTAGGTACATAAGTAAGTTTGATTTGTTAAAGGGATACTAGCAAGTACCTATGACTGAACGTGCTAGGGAGATCTCATGTTTTGTAACACTAGGAAAGACTTTTGCATGTTCTGTAATGCCATATGGTATGAAGAATGCACCAGCCACATTTCAGAAGCTCATGAATGTTGTAATAGAGGGTTTGGCAGGGTGTGTTGTTTATATTGGTGATGTATTAATCTTCAGTGACAACTGGAAAGATCACCTATGCCATGTCAGTAAATTTCTTGAGCGTTTGGTTCAGGCTAATCTTGTAGCTAATTTATCAAAGTGTGAGTTTGGTCAATCTAAACTTCAATACCTTGGGTACGTAATTGGTGATGGACATGTTGCACCACCAGTAGCTAAGGTTCAGGTTAGAAGTGATCTTCCCAGACCGAAAAGTAGGAAAGAGCTACAAAGATTTTTGGGAATGGTAGGTTATTACAGGAGATTTGTTCTTAACTTTTGTATTCTTGTATCACCACTTACAGACCTACTGAAAAAGGGAGTTAAATTTGTCTGGACCGATAACTGTAAATCCTCTTTCAACAACTTAAAAGCTATCCTATTAAGCAGCCAGTGCTCTCTACTCCAAATTTTGCTAAGCCTTTTAAGATGTCTGTTGATGCAAGTGATACAGGAGCTGGGGCTTTTTTGCTGCAAGAGGCTGATCAGGGTATTGAACACCCTGTATCTTATTACAGTAAGAAGTTCACTCCACCTCAAAAGAACTACTCAACTATTGAGAAAGAGCTTTTGGCCTTGATTTTGGGTTTACAGCATTTTTCATTTTATTTGTGTTCTGGTTTTGACCCCATAGTCATTTATACCGATCATAACCCACTGAAATTCCTTAGTAAATTTAAAGATAAAAATCAGAGATTGACAAGATGGAGTCTACTTCTTCAGGAGTATTCATTAGACATACAACATGTCAAGGGGAAAGAAAATGTTATTGCAGATTGCTTATCTAGACTTTAGACAGATTGTTTTAAAGTAATAAGAAATTTCCTTTGTAATTTTCTTTTTCTTTGTGGGGAGGTGTTACATAGCCTATGATTTCATCATCCTTTGTGTAATTTTAACGCACAGTATGCTGCATGTTTGATCACGAGCGTGTTCTGCCTTAGTCCTCCCTTCTACCGTTATAGTAGAGTAAGTCGTTCTTTCTCTTGTTCAGAGCAGGATTGTCAACTCTTTGTCCCCATGGCTTCATTTGCGCGTCCTTCTTACAAGTTGTATCAAGCTCTGCTGGCCCCTATATAATGAGCTCGGTCTCTGCATTATTGCCACTTAGATCTACTCCTCATTTTGTTCACATCTCTGTCCTCCCCTGTACAGTTGTTATTGTGAGTGCTCAGGAAGTCTCCAGCCATCTAGCAGCTGTGTGTAATTTGAGTATAACTGTTGTTGCATTTTTTCATGTACTGTGTAGCATAAGGTTAATTCTTAGGCCTAGTAAGGTTTTTGTAATTTATGTAAGGTTCTTATTGTCAGCCATCATTAATAATATTTTGTATCTTTAATAATATATCTGGCATTCACTGAGTAGTATCTGGTATTTTCATTTTATCAGGGCTGACTTAGATAAATTTACTCTTGCTCATTTCGTGTTAATAGAGGCTATTGCAGTTAACCATATATTTAACCTGTTTTTTGCCATTACATTATCCTTATGAGTCCTGAATGTTTTGTTGTTAGTTTGAGCATTAAACTGTAACTTGTAATTTTACCTAACTCTTTTGTTTTGAACCTGGAACTTTACGGGACAGTAGTGATTTTTAGTATTCTCACTTAAAGTGTATGTACATTATCTTTCTCTGTTCCGTAACAATATATATATATATATATATATATATATATATATATATATATATATAATAGAAATATAGCTAGACAGATTTATACAATAGTAATATAATAAAAATACAATGGTAAGTCTACAGCAATCACTTGTATAAAAAAAAAATGGACATATGTACTTGCTATCCATTTATATGGGACATAGTAATATGGTAACATATTTTAATCTGAATACTTGCACATGCATATTATGTTGTGTACTTTATATTTAGATTAATACTATACATTATGTAACCCCATATTTTGGTATTTTATATAAAACATATTCATAATATGAACAATATTTACAGAATTTGTTTCATTTGTAAGGCTTTGCCTTTGAATACTGATTCCAAGTTTTTAATCCTAGCTTGCATTCTGCACATAGCCAAGAGCAAGTATGACAGAGAAAATTTTTAGGATAACTGGACTCTATCAGATACGTTAGTGCTTTTGGTGTATGCGATAGAGCCAGCATTCTGGGGACTTGAATGATGGGTGAATGGAAGCATGACACATTGGACTGGGCAAATTTGGGCTGTCTGGACATTACTACTTCTCACCCTGCCCTAAAGTGGGAAAGAAAGTCAAGACGATGATGATGAAGCTGGGTTATAAACACAATATGGATTGAAAACAATCCTTCTCTATTCTTTCCAAGGTTACATTGTTTGATTGATCAATTGCATGGTTTCAAATTTATGTGAATTTAACTTAATAGGTGTATCCATATACAAAATCATCTTAGGTAATGGTTGAAAGTATTTATGTATGTGGTTGAGAATGGTATAGTGGTGTTTAGTTGATAAGGTGGACAGTGAAGGTGTTAGTACTGAACAGTAATCAGATGATATGTATAAAACAGATGCTGATTTACCGCATGTGTTGGAGATGTGTCAAATTATAAAAACTGATGTATTTTGAGTGAAGTAGAAAACCTGTGAATGTCCAATGCGTTGATGATGGATGCGTTTATCTGGAGTAAATGTTAAGTTGCAATGATGATGAATGTTGTGATTCATTATGATGGCCATTTCACAAAGAACTGCCTCAGCTGGCTGAAACGCGAAGATTTATACAGCGTAGGCATGTCAACAGGTAGCAAGATGTCTAGCGAGTTGGCAAAATGTCTAGAGAGTTGCCATTGTGCCAAACATATTTTAATGGAAAATACCTGCTATTTTAACAGGAAAGTTGCGTTAGGAAATGCACATAAACGTCACTAATTCCTGTATACGTGCCCTGTAATAAAACTCATGTCAGTGAGCAAAATATATAAGATAGTGTCGTTTAAGTTATATTGTCAGATAAGTTATCGTTAGTTATTAGAGTTACTGTTAGATTGTTATACTGAATGGAAAAATATCCATTAAATTAGTTGGAAAAAAAAAGGATTTGTATGGAATTCATTCACTAGTAGGAAGTCAAGCCACCCTCCTTCTCGATCACCTCCCGCAATATGGCATAGAGGCGACATGGTTCCATATGAGCTGTTGCTGGCTTCTGAACTGTTCTCACTAGGCATGTATGTGGGCCAGTAGTTCATCTTGTGTTCGTTCCCTCTCAGGCTCCCCACAGTTAACCATATTCCCCCATTCATTTTGATGGAGTTCATATCTGCTCCCTTGCTGGGCCAGTCGTGCAGCTGCAGATTCTTTTGACCTCTAAACCATTCCAAGACTCTTCTCGCCGTGTGGATGGGGCAGAGGTCCTGAACAAAAATTACAGGGCCGAGAGGAAACGGATAGTTCCGCTCCTGGACTGAGAGGAGAGAAAAATCCTGCAAAATTTCATTGCAATTTTCAGCAGTGAAACTCACTTCTATCCTGGTGACCTCGCCCTTGCCGTGGATGCACACCCACCCCCAGACATTGACGGTGACGTGTCCACTTCTAGCCTCCTCGCATATGTCCCTATGGTCGTATCTGCTCGTGAATAGAATATTAACACATCGTCCATATAATTTCATTTCTAATATCTTTGATGCATCGGGAAAAGCCACCGTTTTTCATGATACGGTTCATTATCCACTATTTTTATGGTATATTTTATGGGGACTGTAAGGCTTAATAAACAATGGTGCAAGTGCTGGTAATATGCTTTCATCTAGTCGTATTATTACTATAAATATCAATTGATATCTAACTTTTTTAAATTCAGGAAGGGAAGAGGTTGTGTAGATCAGATATTCATTCTTAGATCTTTAGTGGAAAAGCTTCTAGAGAAGGGAAAGAAGTTGTATGAGGCTTTCATGGATTTTGAGAAAGCATATGACAGGGTGGATAGACAAGGATTGTGGAAAGTATTAAGAATATATGGAGTAGATGGGAAGTTGTTGAATGCTGTGAAGAGTATGTATGATGGTGCTAAGGCTACAGTGCGTGTGGATGGTGAACTAAGTGAATTTTTCTCTTTGAAGGTTGGGTTGAAACAGGGATGTGTCATGTCTCCATGGTTGTTCAATCTGTACATGGATGGGGTAATAAAAGAAGTACAAGGTAGGGTACTAGATGTTGGAGTGGCCCTGGTGAGAGAGGATAGTGTTTGGAAACTCCCTGTACTGTTATTTGCAGATGATACTGTATTGTTGAGTGAAGACGAAGGAGAGCTGCAAGGCATGATGGATGAGTTTGAGAGAGTGTGTAAGAAACGGAATCTAAAGGTGAATGTAGGGAAGAGTAAAGTGATGGTCTTTGAGAGAGGTGAAGTCAGTGAATGTACAGCGAGGTTGGATGGTGAGGAATTGGAAAATGTGACTAAGTTTAAGGGCTTGGGTAGTGTGATGAGTAAGGATGAAGGTTTGGAGGGTGAAGTGCTTGAAAGGGTACAGCAGGGAAGAAAGGTTGCTGGTTCTTTGAAAGCAGTGATAAGAAACAGGGAAGTGAGCATGGAAGTGAAAAAGTTACTACATGACAGTATTGTGATACCAACTCTAACGTACGGAAGTGAAGCTTGGACGTTGTTGGAAGGACACAAGTCAAGAGTGCGAGCAGTGGAAATGAGTTATTGAAGAGGAGCCTGTGGAGTCACATGGAGAGACAGGCTGACGAATGAGGATATAAAGGAGCGTTATGATTTGGATGTGGATGTGATAGAAAGCGTTATGAGGAACACACTGAGGTGTTTTGGCCATGTGGAGAGGATGGAGGGTGAGAGACTGACGAAGAGAGTGTATGTGAGTGAGGTGGAGGGGGAAGAGGGAGGGGGAGGCCGAGGATGAGATGGAGGGATAGGGTGGAGAGGTATATGAGAGAGGGGTGTGTGAGTTGGGAGCAGGGCAATGAAATAGCTAGGGACAGGGCGACGTGGAGGCGATTTGTTTGTGGCCACCCCAAACGGGATTGAGGCGTCTTGCAATAGATAGACAGATAGATAGAAAATTGTTTAGTGATACAGTATAAAAATTTGTTTGTTATAAATATCGTCAGTAAATTTATACATACGCATTAGAGTACTGTCGCCTCCAGAAATCTTTTCTCTATCATTAAATTTTATGAATACAAAATACCTGGTAACAGTCATATAGAGAAATGTCAGGCATACGATCAACACATCTCTATACTCTGGCCTTTATCTACCTACCGCTCTTTCACACTCTCCAGTTTTTCCTCAACCTGTCTGTTTACCTTAATTCTTACAATTCCCCACCATTACAATTCCCCACCATATTTATATATTCTCTCTCTCTCTCTCTCTCTCCGTTCTTACCTAATTGCTCCTACCTAATTGCATCTTTACAGGAATGAGTCAAGCTCGTACTGTCCCGTGTCTTAAACCATATTTATCGTACATATCCTTAAATTTGTGAATTGTTTTGGCATACACTATTTCATTCGGTAATGCATTCCATTGATCAGTTGCTCTGTTTCGGAAACTGAATTTCCTTACGTCTTTATCACCTCTCTTCTTATGCAGTTTTTTGCAGTGTCCTCTTGCTGATGCTTCTCCATATGTTAAGTAATCATTTATGTCTATTTTCTCCTTCCCTGATATGCACTTATATAGCATTATCATGTCACCTCTTTTCCTTCTCTCCTGTAGTGTTGGTAGATTCAATTTATTTAGTCTTTCTTCGTAGCTTAGGTCCCTTAAGCTTGGTATCCATCTTGTAGCGGCCCTTTGAACTTTTTCAATCTTGTCTATGTGTTTTTTGAGATGAGGACTCCAGACTACTAACGCATATTCCAGGGTTGGTCTAATGAATGATGTTATTATCCTTCTTAGCATGTCTTCATTTATGTATGTGAATGCTATTCTCATATTTGCAAGCAGTGTATACATGTTCCGTACCTTCTCACTGATGTGGTCAGCCGGAGATAGTCTGTTATTGATAATCACACCTAGGTCTTTCTCTCTTTCTGATGTGTATAGGGTTTTATTTCCTAACTTATAATCCCAATCAGGTCTTTTTCCACTTTTACCAAACTTGGTTACATGACACTTGTCCACATTGAATTCCATTTGCCATATACTACTCCATTCATGAAGTTTATATAATTCTTCCTGTAGCTCTTTACAAGAGTCTGTGTTAGTAATAATTCTCCTTTGTATTTTTGCATCATCTGCAAACATATTCAGATAGCTCTCATTTCCAGTGTTACTGTTTATATCATTTATATACACTAAAAACATGATTGGTGCCAGCACTGAACCCTGTGTTACTTCACTAGTCACTTCTTTCCATGATGAGTAGTTTCCTCTTAGTACTGTTCTCATTTCTCTTTTATGAGAAAGTCTTGCATGCAACAAAACAGTTTGCCTCGAATTCCTATTTGATGGTACAGTTTCCATAAAAGTCTTTGGTGTGGTACTGTGTCAAAAACTTTCTTGAAATCTAAATAGATACTGTCCACCCATCCTTCCCTTTCCTGTATTGTGTTTGTTACTCTGTCATAGTAGCTCAACAGATTAGTAACACATGATTTTCCTTTTCTGAAACCAAACTGTCTTTCTGTTATCATACTGTGTTCTAGATGATTTACCCAAGCTTTTCTTATAAGCTTTTCTAATACCTTGCTTACAACACTGGTCAGTGATACTGGTCGGTAGTTGAGTGGATTTTGTCTATTTCCTTTCTTGAATAAGGGGACAATATTTGCTTTTTTCTAAATATCAGGTAGTTTACCTTGACTCAAGGATTTCTTGAAAATTAAAAATAATGGTTTACTTAACTCCTTTGCACATTCTCGTTGTACCCAACATGAAATTTCATCAGGACCACTTGCTTTTCCTCTGTCTAATTAACTTAACTCCTCCTGTATTACTTTTTCTGATATTTGTATATCTGGTAGTATGTGTGGACATGCATGTTCCACATAGTCCCTCTCAAAATTTTTTTCTTCTGTAAAAATTAATTGGAAATTCTTATTTAATGCTTCACAAATATCTTTCTCTTGTGTATAAGTGATTCCCTCGTCCGTAATTGATTGTATTATATCTTTTACTTTGGTTTTGCTTCTGATGTAGCTGTAAAACAGCTTTGGTTGATCACTACTTTTATATATTATATTCTCCTCAAACTGTTTTTGGGCTTCCCTCCTTATTCTTGTATAATCGTTTCTTGCCTGTTTGTAATTATTATACGCCCTTTCACTATTATGTCTGCTGTATCTATTCCACAACAAATCTCTTCTTTCTTTTGATTATTTACATTCTGTATTGAACCATTTCTGTATTTTCTTATCTGCTTCTTTGTGCTGTGGGATGTTCTTCTGGACTCCTATTTCATAAAATTAACAGAATTTTTTACATACAGCATTTAAATCTTGTCCTCTAAGCTCATTTTCCCAATCAACTTCTTAGAAATACTTCTTTAGGTCTTGATAATTTCCCTTTTTATAGTTTAGGCCCTTTTTGTAACTGTCATTGCTGTTTACTATGTCATATGCTATCCTGAAGTTATAATTTAGTACTGCATGATCGCTTTTGCCGAGTGGAGGGCGATATATTAAACTGTCAATATCATTTTCTTGCCTAGTAAATATTAGATCTAGCACTGAAGGTACAGCTCCGTTCAGAAACTCGTACTACACCCAATGTGGAAGGCGTTAGTCTCGGCCCCTCCTTCCCAGACGACAGGTTACAGTTTCGAACCTCCCACGAGCAACCAGAATTTAGCTAGTATCAAAGCAGTGTCATTCGCTCACCGACTGTTAAATGAAATGAGAATTTTATTTTCTTATTTGTAGGTATCAGTCAATCTTACTGCTGATTAAATGTTGAAATTATGTTTATATTCGCTTGCTTTAAAAAATATTTTACGGTACTAATAGCAGAAATGCACATAACAGAATATAAGAAGATCGGCTATGAATCAGTGTGATTAGGCGAGCTAGTGAGTTATCATATGTCTTAATCCCTAGACACGGGCAGTATTTCAGCTAACCATCTTAGCTCAGTATCTATGACCTGTTCTACAGCTTCAAGGAAAATCCAAGCAGCTAAAAATTATTTGTATGCAGTCAAGATATTCAAACATTTAAGAAATATCAGAACAGTTAAAACTCATATTCATACTCAAAACTAGATGAAGACGATTGGTAGAGTCTAAGGAATAATGGAAATCATATGTTTTATGATGAAGTAGCCTACATGATGTTTCCCCTACATAACTACATAACCGTCTCTCTCTCTCTCTCTCTCTCTCTCTCTCCACACACACACACACACACACACACACACACACACACACACACACACACACACACACACACACACACACACACACACACACACACACACACACACACACACACACACACACACCACTGTTCTTCTGAATTCTCTGCTTGCATCTCTCTCCCATTATGACTGAAACGAGGCACCAGCCTTGCCCCATCCTACCAGCCACTCTGCAATGCAACAGTTAACTAGTACTCTGTCTTTCTTGTATACGACTAGTTATTTGTTGAAATGTCTCAGCATGTCTTCATCCAATGCACAGTGCCCCATTATTTCAAACACAGCGTGTCCAGGCATCTCAATGGAATGGATATTTGTGTGTTTACGTTTCTTTGGAAGGAACTGACAGAGTTTTGATTTATGACGGTCACATACAAATCAGTCCTAGTCATTCTAAGAACGAGACTTCAATTCCCATCTCCTGATGTATAGGTGTTGTTGTTGTTGTGTAACCCTGGTCTGTCTGGCCAAGCAGAGCCATGAACCACAGTCAAGCAATAGCCTCTGCAGGGCTGTCCCGTGCAGTGATGGGGTGAAACTAGGATATCTGGCCTTGAGGTGCGTTTAGTCTCTCTACGCCACTAGCTTTATAGGCAGCAGTTTGTTTAGTACGACAGTTGCCCTTGTAACAATATTTTCATATCATATAATTTATTTTAACACACGTATTCATACTCGTAATGTTATTCCAAACTAGACTTTTGGCATTGATTTTTTTTAGCGCCATATTTACTAATAGCGAATACTTTCATGTTAGAAAGGATGGGAGCATCTCGAAGAACCACCCAGGCTGAAGATTCTGCTATTGTCGCGGCAGCAGAGCCAACTCCCCTTACGAACGCGGTGTCAGTAAGGGACAGTCTCCAGTTAGACGTGTCTGCGCTGACTGTCAGGTGAAGGCTGCATGACGCTGGTATACACCATAGAATTCCAGCAATGAAGGAACGCCTGACACAACAACACAGAAAGAGGAGGTTAGCCTTTGTTCAACGCTACTTCTAAGAGAACCTAGACTTTTGGTCGCGAGTCATCTTCATGGATGAGAAGTGTTTCTGCTCCACCTCGCATGGTAGGGTTCACTGCTGGAGGGGAAACAACACCAGGTATATGATATTACCATTTTTATTACTGATAAAATTCCGTACTCTTATTGCCCCCTCCAGGCTCTGTCTTCGTTGCAGTCATCTGTTTTCTATCACTCTGTTACAGTGATTAACCAATATTCAGACTTTTACATATGGAATAGGTCAATAATGAAGCTGTCTTCCGCAGTCTGCATACCCCTCCATCCTTGATTTCCAGTCTTTTAAAGGCAATATGACCAGCCATCTAAAATAATCAGGATCTCTTATTTTTGGTCTTATTCTGTTCATATTGTCCTGGAAAAATATATGATTCCTTCTACTCTTTGCCTCTGTTTTCTTTGTATAAAGACATTAGTGCCAAGAAAAAATGTGATCATTTCTATATAATGTAAGGTTAGGGGGACATGTCATCACCTAGTATTCTGTCTAATGGCTGCCCCAACCCGTAAAAAGAACTAACTAAAAAAGCGAGCAAAGCGCCTCGGACCCGGACGGACCATACGTTGACGACTAAGGAACGGACGAAGGACATTCTTAGGGTGGGAACGTGGAATGTGAGAGGAGTGAATGATGAAGTGAAAGAGAGAGAGATTGTTCAGGTGCTTGAGGATGCAAAAGTGGATATATGTGGATTGACTGAAACTAAATGGCAAGGTGAAAGGGTGAGAGAATGGGAATATGGTTTAGGTATATGTGCGGGAGTCAATGAAAATGAGAGGGCAAGAAAGGGAGTATGTCTGATAAGCAAGAAGTGGAAGGAGAATATAAGAGAGTATGGAACAGTGGGTGCAAGGATTGTATGGGTGAGGATGAAAGTAGGTATACAAGCGTGGGCGATTGTATGTGTGTATGCCCCGACAGAGGATCGAGTGGCAAGAGTGAAAGATGAGTTTTGGGCGAGTGTAGAAGCGTGTATGGACAAGTTTGAGAGGAGCGAGAGAGTGCTGTTGATTGGAGACATGAATGGCAAAGTTGGGAATGTACGAGTGGATGGAGTGGTTGGTCAGTGGGGTGTGCCAGCTGACGTAGATGGGAATGGAAGTGCTTTGGTGGACATCTATGCTTGTAAGGGGTTGACAATAGCCAACACCTACTTTCGGCATAAGATGATCCACAAATATACATAGAGAGTAATGAGGAGGATGGATGGTGAACTTGTTGAAACGAAAGGCAATGATAGACTACGTGTGTGTGGATGAGCAAATGAGAAGACAAGTGTTGGATGCAAGAGTGTGGAGAGGGTGGGGGAATGGAGTCTCGGACCATCACTTATGGTCAGACTCAAATATGAAGTCCGTTTGGGTGGGGCCCGAGAGGGGATTTCCCTCTCTACAGCTCTGCCGCATCAACCCCAGTACCTCTCTCTCTCTCTGTCATATGTCAGCTATTTACTATTTGAAATTGTATATTAAATATTCTGTACTTATTAAACATATTAAATAAGGCTATATAGTGCTATGAATGTGTCGCTTTTTAGGATAATAGCAATGATTTGTATGAATTCCACACCACGTGACAACGTTGCTTTCCAACGTTGCCAGAGGTCAAGGACACCCACCTCAGACTACAGGTGACTGGTCACTTCCTGCCTAATCCCCACCCACGATGGCAGCTACTCCGACTCGCTCTCGTGTGCTCCACAGTCGGGAGAAAGAACTTACTTACAATGTGAACAAGTAATTTTTAGAAGAAAGATCAGAGAGAGGACTTATGCCTACTGGGGAAACCTCTAAAAAAAAAAAAAAACGCGCCAAGACTTTTACCTCAGTGGTGGTGTGGAAAAAAGGTCGAAACAATATAGAAGAAAACAAAACTTATAAATATGTAAAAATTTTCTCAATCAACTGAGAGAGAGAAAGAGAGAGAGAGAAAGAGAGAGGAGGTTTGGCAGAGCTGTAGAGAGGGAAATCCCCGCGCGGGCCCCACCCAAACGGACTTCATATATGAGTCTGACCATAGTGATGGCCAAGGTAGAGCTGCAAAGAAAGTGGTTGAGGAGACGAAGAAGACAGGAGGAAGCAACTCCTGTGAGAAGAGTGGAGAAATTGCAAGATAGTGAGAAAATGACAGAGTATAAGAGCATAGTGGAAGAAAGACTGGGAAGGTATGAGCTAGAGCAGATGGAAGGGGTGGAAGACGTATGTAAGATATTCACGGAAGAGATAGGCGCAGCGTGTGAGGCGGTTTGTGGAGTGAGGAGGAGATGCAAGGGTGTGCAAGGGACAGCATGGTGGAATGATGAGGTGAAACGAGCTGTGGAACAAAAGAAGAAGGGATATAGTGAATGGTTAGCGAGTAGAGGTAGGGGAGAAGATGAGAGAGAGAAGAGAGAGGTATATGTGAGCAGGAGAAGGGAGGTTAAGAGACTGGTGAAGGAGAGTAAAAAGAAAGTGGATGAGGAGTTTGGGAGGAATCTGAGTGTGAAATGGAGGGAAAGTAAGAAATTGTTTTGGAAGGAGGTAAAGAAAGTAAGGCAGTGTGAAAGGGGAAATAGTAGGGGAGTGAAAGATAGGAATAATAGATTGTTGGTGGAGAAGAGAGAGAAACTGAGGAGATGGAAGGAGCACTTTGAGGATTTGTTGAATGTGGAGAGTAAGAGCAATGCGAGTACAAGTGGTTGGGGAATGGCTGGGAGACGAAGAGATGAGAGGAGGGAGGAAGAGATCAGTAGGGCGGAAGTAGTGGAAGCGATGAAGAATATTTAGTTGGGAAAGGCCCCAGGAATTGATGGAGTGTGTGGTGAAATGCTTAGGTATGGGGGTGAGATTGTTGTGGAGTGGATATGGAAGTTGTGTATATTGGCTTGGGAAGAGGGAAGGGTTCCAGAGGACTGGAAATCAGGTATAATTGTTCCTTTATACAAAGGAAAAGGAGAAAGAGAAGTATGTGGTAACCATAGGGGTATTTGCCTACTTATTGTGACTAGTAAAATATATGGTAGAATACTCATTGATAGGGTTAGGCATATGACAGAGGAGCTAGTTGGAGATGAACAAGGGGGATTTAGGAAGGGAAAAGGGTGTGTAGATCAGATATTTGTTCTAAGATGTTTAGTGGAGAAGTATCTAGAGAAGGGAAGGAAAGTGTATGCTGCCTTCATGGACTTGGAGAAAGCTTATGACAGAATAGATAGGCAAGGTATGTGGAAGGTATTAAGAATATATGGAGTGGAGGGAAAATTGTTGAGTGCTGTGAAGAGTATGTACGAGGGAGCTAGGGTTACGGTGCGAGTGGATGGTGAGCTGAGTGAGTTCTTTGATCTCAATGTGGGACTGAAACAGGGTTGTGTGATGTCTCCATGGCTGTTTAATATATACATGGATGGGGTTGTAAAGGAGGTGCAGGGTAGGGCAGTGGATGTGGGGGTGGCTCTAATGAATGAGGGTGAGATTTGGAAGCTTCCAGTGTTGCTGTTTGCTGATGATGCAGTACTGTTGAGTGAAGATGAATGGGAGTTGCAAGGTTTGGTGAATGAATTTGGGACAGTGTGTAGGAGGAGGAAGCTGAAAGTTAATGTAAACAAAAGTAAAGTTATGGTGTTTGAGAGGAATGAAGTCACAGAGTGTGCAGTGAGGTTGGATGGTGAGGATATGGAGAATGTGAGTGCATTCAAGTACTTGGGTAGTGTGATGAGTAAGGATGGAACTTTCGGGGATGAAGTGCGTGAAAGGGTACAGCAGGGAAGGAAGGTTGTTGGTACACTGAAAGCAGTGATGAGAAATAGGGAGGTGAGTATGGAAGTTAAGAAGTCACTGCATGATAGTATTGTGATCCCTACCCTGACATATGGAAGCGAGGCATGGACCTTGCAAGAGGTGAACAAGTCAAGAGTGAGAGCAGTGGAAATGAGTTACTTGAGAGGAGCATGTGGAGTGACGTGGAGGGACAGGTTGACGAATGAAGAAGTGAAGGAACGCTGTGGGGTGGATGTGGATGTGGTTGAGAAGATTAGGAGAAATACACTGAGGTGGTTTGGACATGTGAAGAGAATGGAGAATGAAAGACTGACTAAGAGGGTGTATGTAGGTGCGGTGGAGGGAGGGAGAGGGAGAGGTAGACCGAGGATGAGGTGGAGGGATGGAGTTGAGAGGTATATGAGGGGGGGGTGAGTTAGGGGGAGGGTAGTCAAATGGTGGGTGACAGAGCGACTTGGAGGCGTTTTGTCTGCTGCCACCCATTGCGGGATTAGGGCGTCGGGCTATAGATAGATAGATAGAAATATATATTTCACATGCAGATACAAGAGGGTCAATATTTGTGATGAGGCACGATCGGGTCACGTTACCTGTAACATCTGGGGATACCTGACTCTACATGGCCTGGGTGACTTGTCCAGCAACGAGGGGCGTTTTACTGCTGACCAGTGAGTCTATATCCTGGAGGAACGTTTCCTGCCATCTTTACACGCAAAGGGTTGTCCGTTCCCAGACGGACCTATTATTTCCATGCATGACCGGTGCCCCATCCACACAGCACGTGTAGTCAGAGACAAGACACACTTCACCTCTTAGACTGGCCCGCCAAAGGGGCCGATCTAAATGTAATAGAACACGTTTGGGCTGAAATGGTTAATACCTGGCAGCCAGGACTGACGAGAAGACAAGAAATGAACTCCTCAACCACGTAAACGCCCAGTGGGAATTTTGCCGGTGCAACATGACTTCATCCGTGGCCTTGTAAGCTCCTTGCCTGACAGGTTGCAAAGCAGTGATTGAGAAAGAGGGAAGCTGGACCCGATATTGATATGAAAAGTTAGGCAACTGTTATCATTATATTAAGGATATGTATAGATAGATAGATAGATATAATAGAGATACAATAGAAAGATCGATATAATATACAACAGAAAGATCGATATAATAGATATAATAGATTGATATAATATAGATAGATTGATATTTAGATAGATAGATATGAGATAGATATAATTTAGATAGATAGATATGAGATAGATATAATTTAGATAGATATAATAGATAAATATATATAGTACTGATAGATATAATAGAATTATAGATATAGATAGATGGATAGGTATAATACAGATAGACAGATAGATATAATAAAGATATAGATATAATAGACTGTAGATAGACAGATATAGATACAATATATATATATCTATATCTATCTATATAATATATATATATATATATATATATATATATATATATATATATATATATATATATATATATATATATATAGAGTATATAAATATCTTATCAGCCGTTTGAGTGTCAACTGCAGGATCGGTCTATCCCTACCGAAGTGGGGACGATACAGCCAATGTACCTCTACCAAGTGGCTTAGGCTGTCTAATAGAGATTGTATGTAGGGTGAGAAGTGCTTGTAAGTGTAATTGTTGTGTTGGAGTGGCTTTGGATGTGTGTGTAGTCTGTGAACCAAGTGTAATCGGCCCGCGCAAGCCGACTGGGTGCAAGCATAGTTTAGTATGTGACACTGGTTCAACCACAGCACCCCTTGTGTCCGCCAATGCAGTACGTGGCCAGAAGAACGCTCTCAAAGTTTATTACCCTGGCGGGCCGCGAACCCTTGTTCTTCAGTGTACGAGAACGCACACTACCATTGCACCACAGAGGCTCATATATATATATATTTGACTAGAAAAATAGAAATAAAAATGAAATTGTCTATTTTTGTTTGAAAACACCTTTATAATTATCCTTATATAATTTCCACCGCCTACTCGAAGCAAGATCACTCACACGTAATAAATATAATGTGTTCCTTGGCCTTCCCACACAAACAGGACGGATGAAGTAAACTATTTCAGTGTCTTTACCTCCGTATGTGACTTGTTAATGCGTCGGTGGTGGTGGTCGGTGGTCGCGGCGGCGGCGGTGGTGGTGGATTGTGGGTGTTGGTGGGTGACGGCGGTAGTTGTGGGTGGTGGTGGGTGGTAGGTGGCGGAGACGGTCGTGGTGGTGGCTGTTGTTGTTCTTTTGTGTTTTTTTGTGTTTAAGTTTGTGTGTGTGTGTGTGTGTGTGTGTGTGTGTGTGTGTGTGTGTGTGTGTGTGTGTGTGTGTGTGTGTGTGCGCGTGTGCACGTGTTTCAGTGGGAGAATAGTCAACTCATAAATCATTTACTGATTCATATCAGACTTCTTCATTTCCCTGTATTTGTGTATTGTAATTTGTTACTTGTATACATATTTTCATCACAACCGCATAATGTCTACGTATTTCCTTCATTAATATGTAATAATACTTGCCAATATCTGTATAAATATCCGTTTCATCTCAAATTTCGCATTCGTCGTGTGACTGAAACTGTTCCGGTACTTGCTGCTCTGTCTGTGGTGGCGAGGGGTTCGGGGTATTAACATGTCGTCCAGAAAGAGCGAACCGAGGCTTGAGCCTTCCATTTTGGTGTAGTACGAACTTCTGAACAGAGCTGTACATCGAGTCCTCTTTTTCTGGTAGTTTCCCTCACATGTTGCGTTAGGAAGAACTCTTGTATGAGATCCAGGAGCTTTTGGTCCCACCAGCTTTCTTGGCTAATTATATCTAGAGTATTCCAATTTATATTTGTATTGAAATCCCCAGTTAGTATAATTCTTTCTGATTTCTCTTCCATTTTATGTAGTAATGGCCTTAAACTCTGAATTGTACTCTCTGCCAGGTCCTCATGTTCATCTCTTTCCCATGTGTTTGATCTGGGTGGCATGTACAAATTGGCTACAATTACTTTACCTTCAGATGTGTTGATCTCTACTGCAATCAGTTCTACTTGTGGTGGTATATGTAGTTTTATTTCATTGACTTTTAGATTTTTCTTAGGTAATATTATAATTCCTCCTCCTTTTTTTAAATTTCTGTCTCTTCTCCATATATTGTATTCCTCTAAGTTTAGTATGTCATTGGATATCCTTGGTGTTAATTTTGTTTCAGTTAGGCATATTATTTGTGGTTCATTTTCTCTGACATAATCATTTATCTCTAGTAATTTAGATACCATTCCATCCACATTTGAGTATATCAACTTTATCATCTTGTTTATATACTTGTCATTACATGGTTTTACTACCTTCCTCCTTTTTATTCCATCCTGTTTGTGTACCACTTTCGTACCTGTAATCCTATTACTTTGTAAAAAAAAATTTCTTCTCTTCTGATCTTCCCTCATTTTTTGTTTTTGCTTCCTCCCTTTTCTCTTTCAGTAATTCCAGTTCCTCTTATGTTAGGCATCTTTTTATCCATACATTTTTGAACTCCTCTTTTTCCATAAGATTCTTTGCATTTTTTAGTATCTCTTCCACAGTGTTTACACTCTGAAAAGTCGCCTTTAGAGGTCTTGTCTTGCTTTTCTCATATTTCCCTAACCTTTTGTGTTCCTCTATGTCTTTACTACAGGTTTCCTCTGATACTTCTTTCAGAAAGCTCATTACATTTGCCATCTCCTTTTTGTCTCTTGTGATCTTGTTTTTTACTTCTTCCTCTTCTATACTAGTAATTACTATAGATATGTTTATATCTACTGAATCTCTGACTAACTTCGGATTGTTTTGGATTATTCTTTTCACTTCCTTTTTAGTGTTTTTTTCCTCCACCCTTGTTAAGTATGCCTGCGTGTGTGTGTGTGTGTGTGTGTGTGTGTGTGTGTGTGTGTGTGTGTGTAGGTTCTCACTTTTACCTGATAACCATACACCCACACATCTTAATAATCAAATACTTCATTCTAGTTAGGTTATATTCAACACATCCAAGTGGACTATCGTGTCGTTTACTCATATCCGTTCCAAGTGGCCCAGCTATAAAATAAATAAAGCAAAGATTCTGCGTGTTGTCATTCAGGAGGGTCATGCAGTAATCGTATATTATTATAGGTGATCATTTTCAAACTACTATGCCACATAAGGTATTGGTTTTACACTTGACCACCCTCATTTTATAAGGAATTACATTGGCCAGCAAAGGACAACTCGATTTATAACCACACCAAAAAGTACGTGAACTTCGCAAACTACTAAAAACTGAACTTGCTGCCTCTTCGAATAGTTTACATGAACGTCCACTGTGTGAGCCTTCATGACATAGTTAATACAATATATAATGGATATATTTCAT
This sequence comes from Coenobita brevimanus, assembly GCF_032717465.1. Taxonomy (NCBI): domain Eukaryota; kingdom Metazoa; phylum Arthropoda; class Malacostraca; order Decapoda; family Coenobitidae; genus Coenobita; species Coenobita brevimanus. The sequence goes on along the minus strand of NC_136997.1, from coordinate 38,500,793 downwards.
AAATCTATGCTATAGTATAACTTAAGTATGCTTGCAATCAGTGCTGTCGGAAGAATAACAGTCTGACATTAGTAACATTCGCGATCAGGTGATAGATGTCTGTTTATTCGTAACGGAAAGTGAAGCAGTGTGAGTGAGATGCGTCAATTATTAAATCTGATAATAAACCAGATAATAAAACCAAACATGCCCTACAAATAATTCTAAGACCTTGAAAAAGGGAGTTTACATTCATATTATTTTTGGTACGTAAAAATAAATAGCCTGCAAGGTGTTTGGATATGAACAGTAGGCAGTTAAACAACAATATAAAAGGAAGTTTGTGTGTGTGTGTGTGTGTGTGTGTGTGTGTGTGTGTGTGTGTGTGTGTGTGTGTGTGTGTTTGTGTGTGTGTGTGTGTGTGTGTGTGTGTGTGTTAGTGTGTGTGTGTGAAGGTTGAATAGTAGCAGCTGTATTATGTACGAGAAAAAAGTAGCCCAACTATTTTCATTTTCTTTTCTAGCAATTGTCAAGATATTTTAAGGATTGAAGAAATATAAGAGCATGAGAGCAATTATACCAACAAAGAGACAGACTATTGATGTAATTAGAGATCAAGAGAAAAAAAGTTGAAATGCTAATTAATCATTCAATATCCAAGAGGAAAAAAAAAAAAAAAAAAAAAAGCTTTTTGTCTACGATTGATGTGGCCTACGGTCCTGAAGTTTTTATTAGTTCAGTTATTCAATAGTTTCATCATAGGTATGTATTACTTTGTTGTGCGTTTTATATAGGTAATGAACATTACTAACTTGTGTTTAACTATTTTTATGCATAAGGTAGATCAGCAGGTCATTAACAAAACATAAAAGCAAGTTTCCATCATTGTTATCGTTGTCGTCCTTGCAAAAATCCCTCTGAACATGCATGGTATTCGCTAAGGTGAGTGGAAAGAAAGTCTATGGCAGTGAAGTAAGAAAGGACATTCGCACTGAGGCCTCAGTATTCGAGGCGGACAAGCCTGTAACGTCCACCAACTATACTGGCTCGAGAGAAGACAGTCAGGGTCGTGCTATGGCTCCCCTCCGTGGGCAGCCACCTTGTCATGGTGGGGGGGCTTGCGTGCCCCTGTGATCCCACAAGTCTGCCCGTGGATGTAACGACATCCGGCAGGGTCTCCCACGCGGGTGGGGTTGTGGGTGAGGGGTCTGACTAAGCGCTGCCCGAAATGTAGGTTACCCGTAAGGGTCATCGGTGCTGCCCTCCAGAGGGATCGCCTCGGTGCTGTCCCGAGTTGGTTGGTTGGGTGTCTGGGCTGGGGGGTGTTGGGGAAGGGGGTCTTTGCACTGGTGGGAGCGAACTTTCGCATCACAGGGTGTCCTTTTGGGGACACCCTCTGGGGACGAGGTACCCTGCTCCCATCAGACCGCGCTCGGTCCCCTCACTCCCTGGTAGGCGGTTTCCCTTGGCTCCTGGTGCCAATTCATATTTACTAGAGTGTGTATGGATACATTGAACACTCCTTAACCACTCGTGTGGTCGGTGACCAGCCACACGAGTCGGCATCAAGTGGTCACTCTCTGGCCGACGACCCTGTACCCTCCGGGTCGTCTGCCAAAACTGCAACTTTAGATGTTCCCTGCATCGAGTTATTACCTGGTGTCTTTGTGAAACACTCCTCAAAACGGATGATGGTACGTCCTTCCGGTTTTAAGATTCACAGTGGTCTGGTTACAGCATGTGGATTTGCCCCCAAGGTCTCTTTGCAGGGTGATGGTTCTCTGTTGCTAGAAGCCAAGAATGAAGAGGAGAGTTCATGCATCTAGTCCCTAACTATGGTCGCTGATTATCCTGTATCTGCCTCTCGTCACTTGGTCCTAAATCAGTCCCGAGGGGTTGTGTATTCTCGTGACTTAATCTCATATTCTGATTCTTCCCTCTTAGAGGGGCTGGCTCCTCATGGTGTTGTAGGAGTACAGAGAATTATGAAGAAGGTTGATGGGGTTTTAACCCCCGCGCCCACTCATATCTTGACATTTGACCGTCTTACCTTGCCGGAGGTTATCACTGCTGCGTGGTGGAAGCTAAAGGTTAAACCTTATGTTCCCCGACCTAGAAAATGCTATTATTGTCAAAGATTTGGTCACGTCCACCGTTCTTGCAGGCGGGAAGCGTCTGGCCTTCCTGAGGTCTGTGGAAATTGTGGTGGAATTTCTCATGGTATAGGTGATTGTTCTCATCCCTCTAAATGTTTGAACTGTGGAGGAGCACATGCAGCCTCCTCAAGGGATTGCGAAGTATACAAATATGAATACGAGATCATTTCTGTCCGAACGAAGGAGAAAATTTCCTTTTCTGAGGCAAAGGCCAGGGTAAGGGAGCGGTTCATTACCCCTGGGGTTACCTTTGCTGCTGCGTTGTCTTGCCATAAAGCTACCCGGCAGGTGCCCCTGCCATCACACAATGCCCCATCAAATTCTCGGGGTTCTACTTCCCGGCCTTCTCGCCCGGGGGGTTCCATTGAGAGGGTGCAGCCTGGAAGCAGCTGTGCTTCCTCCAGGGAGGTGCCTCCTGTCTCTGGGGGTGTCCCCTCTGCGGTGATTCTTCCAGCGTCTGGGAGTGCCTCCCCCATCCCAGTTCCTCCGGTTCCTCCTGTGACAAACACCCGTGTCGATGCTACACTTTGCTTTGACACATCCAAAACTCCCAATGTCCTTCCTGTGCATCCTTGTCTTGACATACCCAAAAAAACCAGCGTCTCTCATACTTCTGTATCAGCTGCTACTTCGTACCGACTGCTGCTCCTGTACCATCTGCCCGCTCTGCTACTGTTGCTCACTCTTCTTTACAGTGTGGCACTATAGTTTTTAATGCTTTAAGCTCTGGTGCAGAGATGGAGGTTGCATCTGCCAACCTCAAACGAGTGAGGAGTGAGGAGTTTTTGGGTGACTCCCCTCCTTCTAAGGTTCAAACTTCTGTACCACATGAGGATTCTGAGGGGGCTCTTCGCTCGACAACCCAGCCAGTGGTGGCGTCTAAGTCTGTGGGTGTTCATGATGGCCCTTCTAGGATTCCCGTCCCTGCCTCTTCCTCAGGTGTGGTGGGGCCTGGGTCTTTAGATACTCACAGAGCTCGGTCACTTGCTCCCTCTGATCAGTCACCCAGCGGCCAACCTTTGGCTGATTTGGTTGGGGGGGGGTTCGGTTGGCCCTGAGGTACCAACTGAACCCTCACATGGGTGTGCGGACGGGGCACGTGGGTCTTCCAAGAAGGTCTCTGTGCTTCGGACTCATTCTGGCGATGGGCGGGACATGTCTCGGGGTAATGGTACTTCCACCCATGGAAACTCTAAATCTGCATTGCCTTCTCGGTTGGTGAGGCAGAGCTCCACGCCTAGGAAGAAGAGCTTTCACTCCCTTCCCAACGAGGTTGCTACATAGCTTTCTAAGTTCATAATATTTAATACTTATCACTATGGCTCAATCGGTACTAATCTGTCTTCAGTGGAACTGTAGAGGTGCCATGGCAAATTGGGAGGAATTGCAGTTATTACTCTCTGCTCTGAACCCACTATGTATGTGTCTTCAGGAGACAATGGTGAGGGACAGACAGTTCCCTTCCATTAGGGGGTATAAGGCCTTCCATGCATCTCCTCCTGGTGGTCACAGCGGTGGATGTGCAATTTTGTGCCGTTCTGATGTCCCCTTTATTTCCTTTGAGATTCAGTCCCCCTTTCAAGTTCTAGCCGTACAGATGCACGTTGGGAGGTGCTATACCATCTGTTGTCTGTACCTTCCACCTTCCGTTCCTGTTATACGTGCTGATCTAGAAACCCTTATCAGCCAACTTCCACCCCCTTTCCTACTCCTTGGTGACCTTAATGGCCGCCATCCTTTGTGGGGTGACTCACTTTTAAATCCCCGGGGTGATCTTCTTGCCTCTTTGGTTGGGGATTTAGATTTGGTTGTCCTAAATGATGGAAGGCCGACCCATTTTCATGTTCAGACTGGCACGTATTCTGTCATTGACCTTACCATCTCCTCCTCTAACTATGCCCTTGATTTTTCTTGGGAGGTTTTGGATGATCTACATGGTAGTGACCATTATCCTGTAGTGGTCCAGTCTACTCGCTCTGTTCCTGTAGCCCGTCTGCCACGCTGGTGTCTGGACAGGGCTGATTGGTCTCTCTTTGAGGAACTATGTGTATTTGCCAACAGGGTTACTGATTTTTCAACTATCGATGATGCCGAATGTTATTTTACTAAGACCATTTTCTCAGCAGGGGTTCATTCTATCCCACGGACTTCTGGTGTTTTTTCCTGGAGACCTGTGCCATGGTGGAATGATGACTGCTCCATAGCAAAGGGAACTTACAAAGCAGCTGCTCGTCGGTATTTTGCCAATCGTAATGTTGATTTTCTAAAAATACAGTTTCGCAAAGCACGTGCTCACTATAGATGGGTCATGAAGAATGCTCGCCGTAACTCGTGGAGGTCGTATGTTTCTACAATTACATCTTTAACTTCAATGTCTGTGGTGTGGAAAAAGGTGCGCGAGATTTCTGGTAGATTCTCGCCCCCCTCCCCTCCGGTGTTGTGCCTTCAAGGAGAACTTGTGTCTGCATCAGATGCAGTACCCTCTGCTTTTGCAGATCAGTTTTACGCTGTCTCCAAAAAGGATCCTTCTCAGCCATTTGCCACCTTTCGTAGGAATCAGGAGAGGCTGGGTCTTGACTTTCGCTCTCGTGGCGGAGAGCTGTATAATTTAGATTTCAGCCTCCGTGAGCTATGTGCTGCCCTTTCAGAGTGTCGTGACACTGCTCCTGGGCCTGACAATATTCCATACGCTATGCTGCGTCATCTTCCGGCTGATTCACTTCAGTTTTTATTGGACCTTTTTAACAGGGTTTGGAGTGAGGGCTCTATTCCGAGGAGTTGGAAGTTGGGTATTGTCCTCCCCTTTCCCAAGCCTGGTAAAGACCATTCCCAAGTCTCCAACTATAGCCCTATCACTTTAACATCGTGTGTGTGCAAGCTGTTCGAAAAGATGGTCATTGTCAGGCTTATGTGGTTTCTGGAGAAGGGTTGCTTTCTCTCTTTGTCGCAGAGTGGTTTCCGTAAATTACGGTGCACTTCAGACAACCTTATCAGGCTTGAGGCGTCGATCTGTGAAGCTTTTGCCTCCAAGCAACATCTTGTGGCTGTGTTTTTTGACCTTCAGAAGGCTTATGACACTGCCTGGTGCCATGGCATCCTCCAACAACTTCATGCCTTTGGTTTACGTGGTCACCTGCCTGTGTTGCTTGGAGACTTCTTGACTGATTGTGTATTTCGGGTCCGTGTGGGTTCTACCCTCTCTGCACCACTGTGCCAGGAGGAAGGTGTCCCGCAGGGGAGTGTCTTAAGTGTTTCCCTGTTTGCAGTGGCCATTAATGGTATCATTGACACTGTGCCTGCTGGGGTATCCTCATCCCTTTATGTGGATGACTTAGCTATATGGTTTTCTGGCTCCTGCATGTCTGCTATTGAGCGGCGGATGCAACTTGCCTTGGACAAGATTTCTGCCTGGGCCACTTCCAAGGGTTTTCGGTTTTCCCCTTCAAAGACTGTGGCTATGCACTTCTGTAGGATGAGAGGGGTACACCCGGACCCTGATCTCCAGCTTTGTGGCAGGAGACTCCGTTGTGTGACAGAGACGAAATTCTTGGGCCTGCCTTTTGATTGTCGTTTGACATGGGTCTCACACTTGGCAAATCTTAAAACATCATGTATGAAGGCTCTCGATCTATTGAGGGTTCTGTCCCATACCTCTTGGGGTGCTGATCGAAGGACACTCTTGCATTTGTTTCAGGTATTTGTAACCTCTAAGCTGTCATATGGCTGTGAGGTATATTCCTCTGCCACAGAATCAAGACTAAAAACTCTAGATGCTGTCTACCATACTGGTCTTCGCCTTGCAACTGGGGCTTTTCGGTCCTCTCCAATTCCCAGCTGATTGGTGGAAGCTGGTGTGCCTCCCTTAGATCTACTGCGTCAGTCTGTTGCAGTACGGTGCTGGCTCCGGATTCGTCGCCTTCCAGACTCACTTGTCTGTGAGGGTGTGATGAAACAGTCTTGTCTTTTGTGTTATAGTAGACACCCTTGCATGCCTCGTCCATTTGGCTATAGGGTTCAGGATGTAATGAAGGGGTTCTCCCTTCCATGCCTCGGCGATTGGAGGTAGCTCTTGCTAGGCTTCGCATTGGGCACTCTCGGCATACACATGGGTTCCTGATGAGTGGCGAGACTCAACCGTACTGTGATGATTGCTTTGTTCCCCTTACTGTCCGTCACTTGCTGGTCGAGTGTCCGAGTTTGGGGGACCTGCGTTGGAGATTCCACCATAGGCATACAGGGGTAGATGGTGCCTACTGTCTCTCCTCGATGCTTGGGGGAGCCCATACCGTTTTTGCTGATGTTTTTGGTTTTCTTCAGGAGGCGGGCCTCCTTCCACTTTTATAAGAAATTGTTTTCTCTTTTAACTATTCTTTTATTATTTTCAGTGTATTATTTCTAGAAAAAGTTATTAACTATGCACAATTTATTTGCCATGTGTTTTAGCTTGTTGTCCGGCGGCATATGACCTTAGCAGTTGCGCCGCCAGTTTCTACTACAATCAATCAATCAATCGTGCTATGGCTGGCATGAGAGGTTTCGTAGCTCCTCTTCTTAGAGAATTATTTTGCTGTTACATCTTACCATTCTCTTCTGTGTTTTTCTATCACCGAATAACAAGCCAAATGGTTTCCGGTAACCTTGGAAACCATTTAAAACGCTGAATGGAAATCATATAACCAAATGACACAGGATGATCCAGTGTGTTAAGGCGCTCCATCAGATGGAGTCTATAAGGTTTTCCATCTGAGTGATGGTTGGGGTTTATTGCTCACATAATGCCGCTCAGGGACAGGTGAGGCTGGTCAGCTTTTCCTTACAGGTCTGTTTTGTGAGTAGCCTGGCCCCAGGACAGATACGGAAGACTAACTTCAGAAAAAAAAAAAAAGCAAGTGAGAAAACTTTCGTGTCACTTCTCCACCACAATGCAATTAGTTGTTAATGTGGCGTATCTATACATTATCCAAAGTCACTTCAATCTGTAATAGAAATTGAAGTTTCCAGCAATACAGGTAGTACGTTGGACCAGTGAGGATTGTTAACGATTACGTATTTAAAGGAGGAATGTGGCTTCCAAAATGGCATTAAATTGTCCACAGGATACTTGCCAACTGAACAGGGTCAAATACACTGCAATATTTGTTCAGGGTCCCCTAAAAATATCAACAAATTTAGTAAGTAGGAAATATTTAGTGTACCAGACAACATTTCGGTTATCATTTAAGAATCTGAGAAAAGACTAAGATTGATGATATTTAATTACTTTATTCATAAATCTGACCTGTGTAAATAATTAAAATCTATCTATCTATCTATAGCCCGACGCCCTAATCCCGCAAAGGGTGGCCGCAGACAAAACGCCTCCAAGTCACTCTGTCACCCACCATTTGACTGCCCTCTCCCCAACTCACCCTCCCCTCCCTCATATACCTCTCAACTCCATCCCTCCACCTCATCCTCGGTCTACCTCTCCCTCTCCCTCCCTCCACCTCACCTACACACACCCTCTTAGTCAGTCTTTCATTCTCCATTCTCTTCACATGTCCAAACCACCTCAGTGTATTTCTCCTAATCTTCTCAACCACATCCACATCCACCCCACAGCGTTCCTTCACTTCTTCATTCGTCAACCTGTCCCTCCACGTCACTCCACATGCTCCTCTCAAGTAATTCATTTCCATTGCTCTCATTCTTGACTTGTTCCCCTCTTGCAAGGTCCATGCCTCGCTTCCATACGTCAGGATAGGGATCACAATACTATCATGCAGTGACTTCTTAACTTCCATACCCACCTCCCTATTTCTCATCACTGCTTTCAGTGTACCAACAACCTTCCTTCCCTGCTGTACCCTTTCACACACTTCATCCCCCAAAGTTCCATCCTTACTCATCACACTACTCAAGTACTTGAATGCACTCACATTCTCCATATCCTCACCATCCAACCTCACTGCACACGCTGTGACTTCATTCCTCTCAAACACCATAACTTTACTTTTGTTTACATTAACTTTCAGATTCCTCCTCCTACACACTGTCCCAAATTCATTCACCAAACCTTGCAACTCCCATTCATCTTCACTCAACAGTACTGTATCATCAGCAAACAGCAACACCGGAAGCTTCCAAATCTCACCCTCATTCATTAGAGCCACCCCCACATCCACTGCCCTACCCTGCACCTCCTTTACAACCCCATCCATGTATATATTAAACAGCCATGGAGATATCACACAACCCTGTTTCAGTCCCACATTGAGATCAAAGAACTTACTCAGCTCACCATCCACTACACCATAACCCTAGCTCCCTCGTACATACTCTTCACAGCACTCAACAATTTTCCCTCCACTCCATATATTCTTAATACCTTCCACATACCTTGCCTATCTATTCTGTCATAAGCTTTCTCCAAGTCCATGAAGGCAGCATACACTTTCCTTCCCTTCTCTAGATACTTCTCCACTAAACATCTTAGAACAAATATCTGATCTACACATCCATTTCCCTTCCTAAATCCCCCTTGTTCTTCTCCAACTAGCTCCTCTGTCATATGCCTAACCCTATCAATGAGTATTCTACAATATATTTTACCAGTCACACTAAGTAGGCAAATACCCCTATGGTTACCACATACTTCTCTCTCTCCTTTTCCTTTGTATAAAGGAACAATTATACCTGATTTCCAGTCCTCTGGAACCCTTCCCTCTTCCCAAGCCAATCTACACAACTTCCATATCCACTCCACAACAATCTCACCCCCATACCTAAGCATTTCACCACACACTTCATCAATTCCTGGGGCCTTTCCCAATTTAATATTCCTCATCGCTTCCACTACTTCCGCCCTACTGATCTCTTCCTCCCTCCTCTCATCTCTTCTTCTCCCAGCCATTCCCCAACCACTTATACTCGCACTGCTCTCACTCTCCACATTCAACAAATCCTCAAAGTGCTCCTTCCATCTCCTCAGTCTCTCTCTCTTCTCCACCAATAATCTATTATTCCTATCTTTCACTCCCCTACTATTTCCCCTTTCACACTGCCTTACTTTCTTTACCTCCTTCCAAAACAATTTCTTACTCGCCCTCCATTTCACACTCAGATTCCTCACAAACTCCTCATCCACTTTCTTTTTACTCTCCTTCACCAGTCTCTTAACCTCCCTTCTCCTGCTCACATATACCTCTCTCTTCTCTCTCTCATCTTCTCCCCTACCTCTACTCGCTAACCATTCACTATATCCCTTCTTCTTTTGTTCCACAGCACGTTTCACCTCATCATTCCACCATGCTGTCCCTTGTACACCCTTGCATCTCCTCCTCACTCCACAAACCGCCTCACACGCTGCGACTATCTCTTCCATGAATATCTTACATACGTCTTCCACCCCTTCCATCTGCTCTAGCTCATACCTTCCCAGTCTTTCTTCCACTATGCTCTTATACTCTGTCATTTTCTCACTATCTTGCAATTTCTCCACTCTTCTCACCGGAGTTGCTTCCTCCTGTCTTCCCCTTCGTCTCCTCAACCACTTTCTTTGCACCTCTACCTTGGCCATCACTAAGGGATGGTCTGAGACTCCATTCCCCCACCCTCACCACACTCTTACATCCAACACTTGTCTTCTCATTCGCTCCTCCACACACACGTAGTCTATCATTGCCTTTCGTTCTACAAGTTCACCATCCATCCTCCTCATTACTCTCCATGTATACCGGTGGATCATCTTATGCCGAAAGTAGGCGTTGGCTATTGCCAACCCCTTACAAGCACAAATGTCCACCAAAGCACTTCCATTCCCATCTACGTCAGCTGGCACACCCCACTGACCAACCAGTCCATCCACTCGTACATTCCCAACTTTGCCATTCATGTCTCCAATCAACAGCACTCTCTCGCTCCTCTCAAACTTGTCTATACACGCTTCTACACTCGCCCAAAACTCATCTTTCACTCTTGCCACTCGATCCTCTGTCGGGGCATACACACATACAATCGCCCACGCTTGTATACCTACTTTCATCCTCACCCATTCAATCCTTGCACCCACTGCTCCATACTCTCTTATATTCTCCTTCCACTTCTTTTCTTATCATCAGACATACTCCCTTTCTTGCCCTCTCATTTTCTTTGACTCCCGCACATATACCTAAACCACATTCCCATTCTCTCACCCTTTCACCTTGCCATTTAGTTTCAGTCAATCCACATATATCCACTTTTGCATCCTCAAGCACCTGAACAATCTCTCTCTCTTTCACTTCATCATTCACTCCTCTCACATTCCACGTTCCCACCCTAAGAATGTCTTTCGTCCGTTCCTTAGTCATCAACGTATGATCCGTCCGGGTCCGAGGCGCTTTGTTCGCTTTTTTAGTTAGTTCTTTTTATGGGGTGGGGCACTAACCCACCACCAAAGCAACTTTAACTTTATTTGAAACAGAAATGAGTTATATTATGAGAAGTAAATACTTATCCCCCCCCCCCCAGTAACTCTGCCCATTCATCCCCTGCTCGTTTAGCATCTAATGAATGTTCATACAATCGATAATTCAGTAATAGTAATTTTTTTTCTTCAAGGAAGAAGGAACTAAAGGCCAGGACTCGCAAATTGTCTCCTCCAAGAAAAAACAAAAACAAAATTACAGAGAGCTAAATTCAAGATCCATACATTTCGAGTTGTCTGGACACATGGCGTTTGAAAGACTGGAGATCTTAGGCAGTAAGAACAACAGATAGAGAGAGACAGTTCCAGAGATGACCTGTTGCTGTAATGAAGGTCTGGGAGTAGCGGTTAACTCTTGTATTGGAAAGCTGGCCAGAAAGGGATGAGAGTTGTTGGTAGATGGGTGCTTCGCACCCACCTTAGTGGTGGACGAATGCATACAGTTCAGAGCAGCAGTGATCACTGAAGTAGTGATGGAAAAGACAAAAAGATGCAGCAATGCGGCGAAGAGACAGAGGTTGAAGGGAGACAGAAAGAGGAGAGTTAATGAGATGAAAAGCCTTTTGCTCCACCTAGCTGAGTCGAGCTGTATTTGGGGAGCCTCCCCACACATGAGACTTGTACTCTACAGAAGGGCGAATGAAACTCGTGTCTAAAGTCAACAATTTATGCTGGGGTAAAGAGGGCACGGGGTCGGTTTAGTACATTTAATCTCTTGGAAGCAGACTTGACAAGAGAGGTAATATGTTCTTTCCAAGATAAATCCCTAGAGAATGAAACCCCAAATATGTTTACGGATCGTGCAGTACTGAGCTGGATGTTGTTAAAAATTAGAAGGTACTTCTGTGGAAGATTTTGACGGGTTGACAGATGTATGAACTTAGTTTTTGATGCATTAAACAACACAATTGCTTCTACTCCAATCAGAAATATGAAACAAGTCAGATATTAGGTGTGCTATAGCCTCATCCCATGTTCATTGAAGTAACTACTGAGACGGATGCTGCGGGAAGCGAATGGAAAGCAAAGGATGGAGCCATCAGCATATAAGTGGATAGGGTTAGATGTACAGCTTGGAAGGTTAGTGATGAATAAAAAGAAGAGAGTTGGTGATTGGACAAAACCCTGAGGAACACCACTGTTGATAGCTATAGGAGAAGAACGGTGGCCGTCTACAACAGCAGCGGAACGACCAGAAAGGAAGCTAGATGGATATAAACCAGATAGACGGATATAAACCGTAAGAGGGCAGCTTGGAAATTAAGGATTAATGCCAGACTCGTTCCATAGCCCTTGAGATGTGAAGGGCAATGGCAAAGCTTTCACCAAAGTCCCGAAAGAAGGATGACCCTGAGTCTGAAAGGGAGGTGAGAAGATCGCCAGTGGAGGGTCCCTGACGGAACCAATGCTGACGATCAGAAAGAAAGTTGTGATAGGAAAAATGCATTAAATTTTTTTGTTTATAGACCAGAGAACTTTTGAAATACAGGATGTTAAAGCAATTGGGAGATAGAGGGCTGGGAATGGTCACCCAGTTTGCCTTGATATATGCCTAAGGTAATACCCTCTAATTTGTTAACATTATTTATATTCCCTTTTTTTTTTTTTTTTTGCTTAATATCAGTCTGTCAGGCGAAGCATGCCCATCGATCACAGGTAAGCAACTGCTTCTGTTTGGCCGTCCTTCAGGTACAGTACAGTACATACGCCGTGTAAGGAACCGGCGCCCGCTTGTGGTTGATAGCGACTCACCGATGTTGGACCTGGATCCTTCCCACCGTGAGAAGCAGGAATGTATGAGGAGGTTTGACTTCCACGTGGGCGCAGCAGCTGCAGCATGGAGGATCACACTGCCAACACTTTCGAGAGAGAGAGAGAGAATCATGCCTTTCGTCAGTCTCTGGGAAAAACTGCTATTTGTTTTGACCTTGCCCTGTCAGTTAGGTTACGTAATTTCTTTTGTTTTATGTGTCCGACTCTGGGCAAAGGCTTCACAGCCTGCTCCCAAGGCCCAGTAGTCATCCTACATACCTTACACCTCTACGTGCCACCACTTAGGCGCTAACACCAACCGTCAATATTGAATACATGCTAGGGCTGTCTTCTACAGGACTGGTATATTGGTATTAGCGGCGGTATTTTTACGACATGCCAGTGGGTCTTCTGGTAGATCAATAAAGTCTTCTTATACTAAATTCAAATCCTTAAACTGTTCCCTGCCCCAGCGGGATTTTGAACCTGGGTCCGGTAGGACTGCAGGCCACCTCTCTACAAACTGCGCTACTGTCTTGAGGGATTCTCGCTACTTCCAGACGACTAATGTAACTTGGGGATATATTTTTGTAGTAGAAGGATTGACAAAGGTTTAGGTAACCTTTTAATTCGTAAATCCTCTTCAGAACTGAATATAATCGTCTGGTGGTTTCAGAAATACTGGAATATATGATACAGTGAAGGGTTAAACAGAAGCACCAGTAATATAACAGGGAAGAACTTTGTGATTGATTGTCACTTAATATTTTATTTTTACCCCATTGAATTTGGTGTTTTTGAGACGGTTTTTGCAATTAGGCTTTATCTCCTGAAATGTGAAATATTACTTTGATTATTGCATTATTCACTTTAATATTTATATCACATGGATCAGTTACATTTTCCATTTCTTTTATGCACCGAACACGTGATTCTTCAACATAAAATTCAACTGTTACCGAAGATCTGTTTCCTATCATCATATTTCATTTTCATTTATGTTTATGACACTGGTCCTCAACACTTTTACTCTCCGGATCTCGTGTCTGGGAAACTATTCAAGGAATTCCTTGGGGTTTAGGGCCCAGAGACCGAGGTAGCTATTAACCCAAACAGCATATATTTGAAAATGAAAGAAAACCTTTCGGTAGCCGAAAGCTAATCGCCCGCCAGGATATGTTGTTGGCGAAGTCCAAGATTTAGGCCATATCTTAATACCCATAAGGTTTCATGTTGACAGCTCAAGCCGTTCATGAGATATAATGGTGCTAAAGGCGGCCGATAAAAGCTAACTGACCCGTGGCAGCCATTTTGGTTACCTTGACCTTACCACGAGTGCCCATTTTCGAACTCGTCCAAGATTTGGCCATATTTTGATACTGTGAAGGTTCCTTGTTGATAGCCTAAGCCGTTCATGAGATTTAATAGGAACACACACACACACACACACACACACACACACACACACACACACACACACACACACACACACACACACACACACACACACACACACACACACACACACACACACACACACAAGAGGAACTGGAATTACTGAAAGAGAAGAGGGAGGAAGCAAAAAAAAAAAAAAAAAATAAGGGAAGATCAGAAGAGGAGAAGAACACATTTTTTTTTACAAAGTAATAGGATTGCAGGTACGAAAGTGGTACACAAACAGGATGGAATAAAAAGGAGGAAGGTAGTAGAACCATGTCATGACAAGTATATAAACAAGATGATAAAGTTGATGTACTCAAATGTGGATGGAATGGTATCTAAATTACTAGAGATGAATGATTATGTCAGAGAAAATGAACCACAAATAATATGCCTAACTGAAACAAAATTAACACCAAGGATATTTACTAAGAAAAATCTAAAAGTCAATGAAATAAAACTAGATATACCATCACAAGTAGAACTGATTGCAATAGAGATCAACACATCTGAAGGTAAAGTAATTGTAGCCAATTTGTACATGCCACCCAGATCAAACACATGGGAAAGAGACGAATATGAGGACCTGGCAGAGAGAACAATTCAGAGTTTAAGAGCATGACTACATAAAATGGAAGAGAAATCGGAAAGAATTATACTAACTGGAGATTTTAATACAAATATAAATTGGAATACTCTAGATATAATTAGCCAAGAAAGCTGTTGGGACCAAAAGCTCCTGGATCTCGTGCAAGAGTTTTTCCTAACGCAACATGGGAGGGAAACCACCAGAAAAAGAGGACTCGATGTACCTTCAGTGCTAGATCTAATATTTACTAGGCAAGAAAATGATATTGACAGTTTAATATATCACCCTCCACTCAGCAAAAGCGATCATGCAGTACTAAATTACAACTTCAGGATAGCATATGACAGTTAACAGCAATGAACGTTACAAAAAGAGCCTAAACTATAAAAAGGGAAATTATCAAGACCTAAAGAAGTATTTCTTAGAAGTTGATTGGGAAAATGAGCTTATAGGACAAGATTTAAATGCTGTATATAAAAAATTCTGTGAATTTTATGGAATAGGGGTCCAGAAGTACATCCCACAGGACAAAGAAGCAGATAAGAAAATACAGAAATGGTTCAATACAGAATGTAAAAAATCAAAAGAAAGAAGAGATTTGTCGTGGAATAGATACAGCAGACACAATAGTGAAAGGGCATATAATAATTACAAACAGGCAAGAAACGATTATACAAGAATAAGGAGGAAAGCCCAAAAACAGTTTGAGGAGGATATAATAAATAAAAGTAATGATCAACCAAAGCTGTTTTACAGCTACATCAGAAGCAAAACCAAAGTAAAAGATATAATACAATCCATTACGGACGACGGAATCACTTATACGCAAGAGAATGATATTTGTGAAGCACTAAATAAGAATTTCCAATTAGTTTTTACAGAAGAAAAAAATTTTGAGAGGGACTATGTGGAACATGCATGTCCACACATACTACCAGATATACAAATATCAGAAAAAGTAATACAGGAGGAGTTAAGTAAATCAGACAGAGGAAAAGCAAGTGGTCCTGATGAAATTTCATGTTGGGTACTACGAGAATGTGCAAAGGAGTTAAGTAAACCATTATTTTTTATTTTCAAAAAATCCTTGAGTCAAGGTAAACTACCTGATGTTTGGAAGAAAGCAAATATTGTTCCCTTATTCAAGAAAGGAAATAGACAAAATCCACTCAACTACCGACCAGTATCACTGACCAGTGTTGTAAGCAAGGTATTAGAAACGCTTATAAGAAAAGCTTGGGTAAATCATCTAGAAGACCACAGTATGATAACAAAAGGACAGTTTGGTTTCAGAAAAGGAAAATCATGTGTTACTAATCTGTTGAGCTATTATGACAGAGTAACACAGTACAGGAAAGAGAAGGATGCGTGGACAGTATCTATTTAGATTTCAAGAAAGCTTTTGACACAGTACCACACCAAAGACTTTTATGGAAACTGTACCATCAAGGAGGAATTCGAGGCAAACTGTTTTGTTGGATGCAAGATTTTCTCATAAAAAGAGAAATGAGAACAGTACTAAGAGGAAACTACTCATCATGGAAAGAAGTGACTAGTGGAGTACCACAGGGTTCAGTGCTGGCACCAATCATGTTTTTAGTGTATATAAATGATATAAACAGTAACACTGGAAATGACAGCTATCTGAATATGTTTGCAGATGATGCAAAAATACAAAGGAGAATTACTAACACAGTCTCTTGTAAAGAGCTACAAGAAGAATTAAATAAACTTCATGAATGGAGTAATACATGGCAAATGGAATTCAATGTGAACAAGTGTCATGTAATCAAGTTTGGTAAAAGTGGAAAAAGACCTGATTGGAATTATAAGTTACGAAATATAACCCTATACACATCAGAAAGAGAGAATGACCTAGGTGTGATTATCAATAACAGACTATCTCCGGCTGACCACATCAGCGAGAAGGTATGGAACATGTATACACTGCTTGCAAATATGAGAATAGCATTCACATACATAAATGAAGACATGCTAAGAAGGATAATAACATCATTCATTAGACCAACCCTGGAATATGCATCAGTAGTCTGAAGTCCTCATCTCAAAAAGCACATAGACAAGATTGAAAACGTTCAAAGGGCCGCTACAAGATGGATACTAAGCTTAAGGGACCTAAACTACGAAGAAAGACTAAATAAATTGAATCTACCAACACTACAGGAGAGAAGGAAAAGAGGTGACATGATAATGCTATATAAGTGCATATCAGGGAAGGAGAAATTAGACATAAATGATTACTTAACATATGGAGAAGCATCAGCAAGAGGACACTGCAAAAAACTGCATAAGAAGAGAGGTGATAAAGACGTAAGGAAATTCAGTTTCCCAAACAGAGCAATTGATCAATGGAATGCACAACCGAATGAAATAGTGTGTGCCAAAACAATTCACAAATTTAAGGATATGTAGGATAAATATGGTTTAAGACACGGGATAGTAAGGGCTTGACTCATTCCTGTAAAGATACAATTAGGTAAGAACAATTAGGTAAGAACACACACACACACAAAGAGGCAAGCGAAGACATTATCGCTCTGCCTTTTTAAGGCGGGCAAGAGTAAAATATCTTTAGCATCACTAAAAAAAAAAAAAAAAAAAAATGAAAGAAAAGTGGCCCTCTGAATGATACCAAATCGTAATTTGGGCCGCCAACTCACAATGTTCATACCTCATTTAAAGGAAAGGATTCTGCTGCAGCCAATTATCTTCTCCTCTTAGTATTATGAGACATATTCGTGGCGGGTTTGACTGGAGCTACAGATGTGAACGGACATGAGCTGGATAACCGTCTTTCAGTTTACTCTTAGCCAGCAAAATGATATAGCAGATGTGATGGTGTTCAACAGTTCCTGGAGAAGCTGGCAAACGAAAGATTCCATAGAAGTGATGACCAGCACACGACCATCAGGATACAGCTGGGAAACCTTATTGTAAAATGTGTCCTGATCTTGCACATGAACGAATGGCTGGAACATTAATACATCCAAAAAGGACATGCGATATGAATCAAACGGCATGCAAGAGAATACAGTCTTCCTGTTGTGAATACAGTAGTTCGAGGAGTGATATAAATGAATTGCAAACTCAAATAACGCGAAAAACGCAATAACAAAAGTCTGCTCTAACCAGACAATGAAGAAGGTTCACTTAACGTCATTGATTTCACTGTCTAAAAATTATAAGCAGCCTTTCACTGTTTGTGGCATGGAGAAAAAGACCAGTGTTCAGACGTCGGAATAAGTTCGTTTCCTTTTCCGTGGACTGTTTTTCTAACACAGCTCGATGGAGAGCTATCCCCTCCTCC
>NC_136997.1:38450603-38480603 GCF_032717465.1 Coenobita brevimanus | reverse complement strand
TACAACTTCTTTCCCTTCTCTAGAAACTTTTCCACTAAAGATCTATGAATGAATATCTGATCTACACAACCTCTTCACTTCCTAAAGCCTCCCTGTTCTTCTCCAACTAATTTCTCTGTTCTTTTTCTAACTCTGTCAATAAGTATCCTACCATACACTTTTCCTATTATACTAAGAAGACAAATGCCCCTATGATTACCACACACTTCTTTTTCCCCTTTTCCATTGTACAAGGGAATAATTATACCTGACTTCCAATCCTCCGAGACTCTACCTTCCTCTCAGGCCAATCTGCACATCTTCCACATTTCCATTTATATTTATATATATTTCTACCTACCTACCTATCTATATGTAAAATCTATCCACCCATGTACTTATGCAGACAGAAATAGATATGAATATTTAGACATACAGGTGGCTGCCGTGTTACTGGGCCAAGCCATGGACGACATGAAGGTGCCGATGTGATGGATGCGGGTGTAGCTGGTGTCCTGTTAGCTGAACCTGGCTATTGTCTTGTCAAGTAACCTGGTCCTCACCATCTATTCCTACCCCAACCGCATCCAGACCGTACATGATCTGGCGAAGTCCCAGTTCTGTTCCTCTTGTAAGCATCCATTATTTCGATTGGCTGCAAACCTTACGTTAATTTCCTTCTCGCTGAACAGGGGATGGCTGAGAGCACAGCTTGGCTCCAAGACACTGCCACTCGTGAAAATGCAGTTAATCCATCCCGCCAGTCCATGTTACATATTGAGCCATTAAATATTGCATATCTTAGCGCACACACACACACACACACACACACACACACACACACACACACACACACACACACACACACACACACACACACACACACACACACACACACACACACACACACACACACACACACAATGTGAAAGTTTTAAGTTGGTAAATACTGTAAGCCAAACTATTCCACAGATACTGCACAAAGAAGGTGACGTATTATGCCACAATACCAAAAGCAAACACCAGACACTCCAGCAAAATCAACGTATGGTTAGTACTGCTGCTTTACTATATAATCAAATGTTTACTGCGCACAAGCAAAGAAAACAGAACCTAAATATATTAGATTTATTAAGCACATACATAGCTTATCAAAGCTTTATTACATGAGAGAGAGAGAGAGAGAGAGAGAGAGAGAGAGAGAGAGCACAAAGTAGTATCTAGGAGGTATATACTGATTAAAGGAGCCCTGTTGGCCCATGACGAGGTTATCTGTTGGAAAAAAATAGACTGATTCCAGTAAGATTTTACAATTTTGTAAGAGAAAATTACTGAAAAAAAAAAAAAAAGTTTCCCCTCCCCATCACACCATCTGGAAAACCCAGTTAGAAAAATATATATAAACATCATGCCTATTAGAAAGAACAAGCATTGACATTTGAAAGAAGAGTTAGAAGAGGAACGTCTCTGTCCTATGTCATGTCTGTGCTTTAGATCTGTAAAACAAAGAGCGTACACAATTGCCGAATGTTCACACTGTCAAGTAAACGTCTCTTAATCGTCATCATACACTTCAAGCTTGAAATAATCAAGACTCTGCTAATTATGGCACAATAGTCTCACAACATTTGTCTAGTCGAATTTTAAACTTACCAATAGTTTTTTCAATAAGTACTGTTTTGGTAGACTATTCCATCGTTCAACTACACAAACATTAATTTTCCTAAATAATGAAGGTGTTGCATATCTCGTCTTTGAGATTATTTCATTACTTCCGGACACAGTATCATTTTGTATTTCGAACAACTCATCATATCTAACAACATTAAATTTGTTTACAGTTTTATATACTTGTATTAGATCTCCTCTGACTTTTCTTCTTTATAGAAAACACATTTAGTTTCTTCAGTCTCTCCGCACTGGATAAATTTCGGTGTGTGATATTTTTTTCCTCTGTGCTCTGGATACTTCTTTCTCTGTCGTAGATAAAAAGAAGCGGTAACAAGGCACAGCAAACAGTCCCCGATAGTCATTTTAGTTGCTGACGTATAAACTCACAGGATATCTAGTCAAAGAAGTCACAAATTATTATTTTTTTTTAATGCTAGGAAGAAGGAACCAAGGGCCACGAGCCAGCAAAAACTGTTCCTTCCAAGAGAAGAACAAAATACAAGACAGAGCCAAATTCAAGATCCGATCATTTCGAGATGCCTGGACACACTGCGTTTGAAAGACTGGAGATCATAGGAAGCAGGAAATACAGACAGAAGAAGACAGTTCCAGAGTTGACCTGTTGCATAAATAAAGGACTGGGAGTAAAGGTTAACTCTTGCATTAGAGAGTTGGACAGAAAAGGGATAAAAGTTTGCTGCTTGACAGGTGCTACGGGCCCGTCATAGAGGTGGAGGCATGCATGCAGAC
This sequence comes from Coenobita brevimanus, assembly GCF_032717465.1. Classification (NCBI taxonomy): domain Eukaryota; kingdom Metazoa; phylum Arthropoda; class Malacostraca; order Decapoda; family Coenobitidae; genus Coenobita; species Coenobita brevimanus. The sequence continues at coordinate 38,478,203 of NC_136997.1, read as the reverse complement.
AGTTCAGAGAAGCAGTGACCATTGAAGTTGCGATAGGAGAAGAGATAAAGATGCAACAGTGTGGCGAAGAGACAGAGGTTGAAGGGAGCCAGTAAGAGGAGGAGAGTTAATGAGACGAAAAGCCTTTGATTCCACCCTATTGAGAAGAACTGTATGTGGAGAACCTCCCCACACATGCTAGTTGTACTCCACACAGGGGCGGATAAAACCCGTGTATAGAGTCAACAATTGTGCAGGGGTAAAAACGGAACAGAGTCGGCTTAGCATACCTAATCTCTTGGAAGCAGATTTTACAAGAGATGTATGATCTTTCCAAGATAAGTCCCGAGTGAATGAAACCCCAAGCATGTTCAAGGATAATGCAGGATAAAGCTGAATATTATTAAACATTAGTGGGTACACCTGTGGAAGATTTTGTCAGGTTGATAGGTGTAAGAAGTGTCTTTGTTGCATTAAAAACAACCAGATTATTTTTACCCCAGTCAAAGATCCGAGCCAAGTCAGACATTAGGTGTGCTATAGCATCATCCCTTGTTTGTTGAGGTAACTGCTGAGATGGACATTGTGGGAACCGAATGGAAAGGTGAAGGGTGGAGTCATCAGTGTACGAGTGGATAGGGTTAGATATATAGCTTAGAAGGTCGTTGATGAATAAAAGGAAGAGAGTTGGTGATAGGACAGAGCCCTGAGGAACATCCCTGTCGATAGATCTAGGAGTAGAACGATGGCCATCTACAACAGCGGCTATAGAGCGAGCAGAAAGGAAGCAAGAGATGAAGGCACAGACAGAAGGATAGAAACCGTAAGAGAGCAGTTTGGAAATTAGAGATTTATGCCAGACTCAATCGAAAGCCTTTGAGACGTCAAGTGCAATGGCAAAGCTTTCGCCAAAGTCCCGAAAGGAGGATGACCAGGAGTCTGAAAGGTAGGTGAGAAGATCGCCAGTGGAACGTTCCTGACGGAACCCATACTGACGATCAGAAAGAAGGTTGTGATAGGAAAGATGCTTTAAAATTTTTCTATTAAGAATTGACTTGAAAACTTTTCAGATACGGGATGTTAACTCGTCATGTCCGGAGTTTTTTCGCACCTCCGACACCCCCCAACCACGAGCTATTTTGGGAAAAAAAAAAATTTGGCTGAAACTTCCGCTTTTGTTGAGAAACAAAGGAAAATCACCAAGAAAGGGCTTACCGTGGTCCATAAGTGGTCGGAACAGGTGAGGTCCCCCGCGCTTGGTATCGTATTCTATCATTGACATGTGAGGCGCTCACGTTTTCTATGGTAGGAAATATTGGGAGAAACAACAAACAACACCTCAACATTTATTGAATTTGAACTAATAAACAATAAGAGTAACAAGAAAATGAATTTCAAACACATATAAATGAAAAATAAGCATTGTACCTTCGCGCGAGCATAGCGAGTTAGGTCCGAGTGGTAACATGCTATGTGCTAAGTTTCTTGTATCAGTCAACATATCATGTTTTCTACTTGTATACTTCTGTTTCATAGACATTTTACTAATTTTTACTGTTTGTAAATGTTTTCAGATGTTTTCATTCATTCCGATGACATGCAGCATAAGTATAGCACACATCCACTTACTAAGTGCACTCGCTATGACTCGTATTTCAACATATCCAATTGTTTTATCACTTTCCTATTATTTTTTTCTTTACATAGAACCTTTCCTCCACCACTGTAAATGTTTTCAATTATTTACATTCATTACGAGGGCATTTAGCGAAATGCTAGCGCATATTCACGTAGCAAGCACAATCTCAAACACTCGGGTTTCATCTTCTACTTTATTTTTTCACTCCAATTATACTTTCCCACTTACATCACACACGTTTACACCCCTATACTGCACTATACATAGTTACTGGCATTATTTATTCTAGTGAGAGTCAGAATATCGCATGATAATACCCTCGGTATGAATGTTTCGACCAACATAATACTCAAACACTTACATACAAATTTTTCACATACACTGTATATTACACACTTTCCCACTTGTAGACTTCTGTTTTCATAATTACGGACCTTATTCATTCCACTGAGCGTCAAGATATCGTATCTCTATACACATGCTAGGAATATTTTGACTTAGAGTATATTTCAGCACTTACAATAATTTGAACTTATATTATACCCGTTACATTTCCCATAATAATATTTACATATTTACGGGCCTTATTTATTCCACTGAGCGACAGAATATCGCATCAAAAAACCCTCGCTAGGTATGTTTCCACTTTCATCATATTTATACACTTACATACTATTTTTGCACTTATGTTATACCCGTATGCACTTTATACTAATATTTTCAGATCAACAGGACTTATAATTTCACTGAGCTTCAGTTTGTCGCATTTGCTTCAGAGTTACAGCGTCCTATCGCATTCACACCATATTAGAATTTCATCAACGTGTGATATTCGCTGAAAAATGGGTGAATACAGAGACCCACGTCACACTCGACGCACTCATAGCGGGTGTCCTTCCTCTGTGTGGTGAGTCTCACCCGGGAATTGCTACACACGTGACACCTGTGCTGGGGCCTAGGTCTATTTGGCTGGGGAGGGATAGGAGTGGGCATATGGCGGCCGGATATTCTCAGGGGAGTTTGGGCAATAGGGGCAGTACGGGTGCGATATTGGGGCCTTTCAACAGCATACCGTGCAAATATCTCTCTTGTGAGCTCCCTCACAATCCCTTCAAAGGTTTCCTGAACTCCTGTTGCCATGGCGTGCAGGTGGTGGCAATTCAGAGCAGTGATATCTAGCAAGTGAAAGAACAGTTTCTTATACCACTTCATCGTGGTCCTGGCACACTCTACTGTCGATATTAATATGGAGTCTGACTGGTCCACCAGGCGCCTGTTTATGTTATAGTCCATGACACACTCAGGTTTCCATATGTGACGCCTGTTCTCGCTCCAGTAATCAATGGAATCAGTACGGTGCATCAAGGGGCGGTGAACCATGGAAAAGAGGCTTACTTCTCTATTATGGTTCCACACAGTTGCAAGTATGTTGTTGGCTTTGAAGAAGACAACCTCATTCCTGTTAAGGTTCTGCCCTACCTTGACCATGTGACGCCGGTTCACCTTCACGGTTCCACAGATTCCCGTTTCATGCATGTGTACATAACGAGCGAGAAGAGGGCTAGTGTACCAATTGTCCAGGTAGAGGACGTGACCACGATGAAGGTAGTCTTCTATCATTGTCTTTACCACTGCTCCCGACAGTCCAATACTCTGATCTTCTATTATGTCTGTCTGTGCACCGGTGTACAAGACTATGTCTTGCACGTACCCAGTCCTACAGTCACACATAACAATGATCTTGAACCCAAAACAGTGCCCTTTGCTGGGTATATACTGCCTAAATGAAATATTACCTCTCCACAACACGAGACTCTCGTCTATGACGAGGTCTCTATAGGGATAAAATGACGAACGAAAGGTTTGCCTCAGGTGATCAAAGACCAACCTAATTCGCCTCATCTTATCTGTGTCGTTCGCATTTGCTGGATCACCAGCATCATAAGGTAGAGAGGCGGTGGCTCAATCGGTAGAGAGTTGGCCTGCAGTCCTAAGGGACCCGGGTTCAAATCCCGCTGGTGCAGGGAACAGTTTAAGTATTTGAATTTCATAAAATCAGACTTTACTGATCTACCAGAAGACCCTCCGACATGTCCTTAAAATACCCCCGCTAATACCAATACACCAGTCCTGTATGAGACAGCCCTATGGTCCTTTCACCGCAAGAAGTCCGTTCAGGGTGGGGCCCACCTGGTGAATCACCTCTAGCGATGCTGCCAAATCAACCATAGTACATGCCTCTCTCTCTCTTATTTCCCATCTATGTGCTATTTGAAATTGTTTGTTATATTCTGTATACAGTAAAGGAAGCTATATAGTACATTGAGTATCACTTTTTAGAATTATAACAACGATTTGAATGAATTCTATGACACGTGGCAGTGCTTTTTTCCCATGTTGCCACGCCGTAGAGTTGCCAATTTTGACCACCAATTATCGGATTATCACTCTCTCCCTACCTACCCACATCCCACCTGTTTCTCTCTCTCTCTCTCTCTCTCTCTCTCGTCAATATAACAGAAAGTTCTGATGACAAAGAAGATTATGATTAAAGATCAGAGAGAGGATTAGGCCTACAGGGGAAACCTCTTAAAAATAAAAAGCGCTTAGACTTTTACCTCATAAGTGGTGTGGAAAAAAAATGAATATAAATAATAAATATGTACAATATATATATATATATATATATATATATATATATATATATATATATATATATATATATATATATATATATATATATATATATATATAGAGAGAGAGAGAGAGAGAGAGAGAGAGAGAGAAACAGGTGTGATGGGGGTAGGTAGGGAGAGTGATAATCCGATAATTGGTGGTCAAATTGGCAACGTCGCACTCGGGTGAATTCCAACTTCTGCCACACCCTGAACGGACTTCTTGCTGCGAAAGGACCATAGCATGTATTCAATATGGAGGGTGGGTTTTAGCGCCGAAGTGGTGACATGTAGAGGTGTGTGGTACGTAGGAGGACTACTGAGCCTTGAAAGCAGGCTGTGAAGCCTATGCCCAGAGTCGGTCACATAAAAAAAAAAAAAAATGGAAGCAACTTAGAAGTTGTTGGAAGTGATTATGGCTCATGACTTGCCCAAATATTGGTGTAAGCATAACAGGGTCCCTTGTCCAGTAGGCCGGGAATTCTGTTCTTTCGTATAATACCCATCAAAAGGACCAGGGCAAAAAATTAGAACATTTCTGAAAGGGAAACAGGGTAATCATATATGATAGAATGCCTGCTCCTTGTTCCCAATCTTTCACTCTAACGGCGCTGGGTGGTTGCAAAACAGTTGGTTTGGTCAACAATCTGCTCCATGAAAGCCTCATTATAAAACAGGTGGAAAAAATCCATCCTGGTGGAATTACGGTGGATTCCAGGAGCAATGCAGCCACCACGCCCCTACTCAGTGAAGGGGTGAATGAGGGGAGAAAAATCACTCCCATCCTCCCAGTTCCATCCCACAAATTCCTCGTCCCCACCATCCCCATCATTGCCTTCGTCAGGGTGGGGAGGAGATGCTGGTAGGGGAGGTTGGGGAGAAGGAGTGTGGAGGGCTTCCCCACTCTCACTCCTCTTCCCTCTGCCTTTACCCTTTCCCTTTCCCTTACCCTTACGGCCTAGAGGAACAATAGGGGGCTGTGGGGATGAAGTTCGGGAATATTGGGGAGCATGAGACGTGCTGGGGAGTGGTTCCTCCCCACCTTCCCCCTCCATCACAACACCACGTGATTTTTCATTCACCCTCACTCGCCCACGTGTTTGGGGATATTGTGAAGCATAAGACATGCTTGGGAGTGGTTCCTCCCCATCTTCCCCCTCCATCACAACCCCACGTGATACAGGACACACCCACACTCGCCCACGTGATACACCCCACCGCCTCATACTACCTAGGGAGAGCAATGACTCACTCCTGTCACTCTCACTTACCCTACTCCTTCCTGCACTTTCCCTTTCACTCCCCACTCCCTCCACGGCACTTCCTACCTCCCCAAACAAAATACTAGGCCCGTACCTGCTTGTCCGATGTGGTGTGCACTCGGGGCCACGATGAGTAATTACCTCACGTCCGTACCACGTGGCAGCACATCCCACGGCTCCGTCCTCATCCTCGTCCTCGTCATCTAATTCGAGTTCCACATCACGCTGGGGCTGGGCATAGGATGTTGCACGTGGTTTTTTGGCCGGCTGCCCCTCTCTAGCAGCACAGTAAGTCAAGTACTGCCGCTTCCTGGGGGACGGGATTTCTTCATCACTGCTGGTGGTTTCCTCCTCGTCTGGCTGCACATACGAGTAATCTTTGTCAACAACCTCGTTGTCCAGTGGGGAATCACTGTCGCCTGTAAAGGCGTCAAGGGCGGCTTGAATTTCATTCTCTGAGAGACCTCTCTTCGCCATGTCTGAGCAGGAATGTTGCTAACAGGTGAGTGACCGAGCCGCGGGTAAGCGCAGGTCGTGTAGGGTCGCCGAGTGTCCTAGCCTGGTGGCAGGTAGGGGAAGGTTGAGCGACGATATGTACCAAAAATCAAGCACGAAATTTGAAAACTATGCAAATTATGCACCTTGCAATTGCGCAATGTATCGGTACGTCGCCGGGACTGGCAAATGCAAAATGTTGCAACGTACCTATATGTCGACGGGACAACGTACCTATACGTCGACGGGACGGGGCGGGTTAAAGCAATTGGAAGTTAGAGGGTTGTGAATGGTCACCCTTCTTTGGGACTGGAGTATATCGGGTGAAAATTGACGATTCTATGCCTATTTGATATTTTAGGTCAGACCGACCTGACATTGACCCCCTGCTGCTAATTGGGGGGACGATTCCCCTAATGTAATGAGGCATGTTATACGATGCAGATTTGAAAGATGCACCTTTAGATTTTGATTTCATGTTGATATGACAAATTTTAAAGGAGTTATGGCAAAAAAAAACATATTTTTCTTCCTCTTTTTTTTTTTCTTACGTACTGTGGGCCTTAGTTTGGGCCTTGGCCTAATTTGGCCCAAAATTTAATCAGGTGATCAAAAGATCATAACCCATCTCCCTTGTATTTTTAGTAAAAATCACACCAGTAGGTTTCACGTACAGTTGCTAACAGACAGACAGACAGACAAACAAACAAACAAACAAACCGAGTAAGAATATTACCCGTCCCCGTGCACGAGGGGCTCGGGGACGGGCAGTAACAAGATTCGGGGACCACTGCTGTATATAGTATTCTAGGTGTTGTTTAATTTATGATGAATAAAGCATTCAAATTAAACCGGGGGATTTATGATCGACATTCCTTGAGAAAAATAAGAGGATTTTGTTTCCCTCGTCACTGGCTGTTATACATGTTTGAAGCTTTTGATGTTGCTGAAAATGAATCATAAATCTTTCTCGTCCTTTACTTAGTCAGTGGGTATCGATGTTTAATGTCCTTGCCGACAAAGTGCATTATCTAACATTTACAGTAAACTTCATCTACCATTTTTCACTCCAAATGTTTTTACCTTACTACATCGTTTGGAAAGGGAGATAGATAAATAGATACACAAACATATTTTATATATATATATATATATATATATATATATATATATATATATATATATATATATATATATATATATATATATATATATATGGGGCTAAGATGCGAATGAATGTGTTTGAATAGATGAGTAAATGGGGAGTGTGTCGTCCTGTCTCGGCTACTTCCCCTTTCCGTGGGGGAAGCAGCTTAGGTATATATATATATATATATATATATATATATATATATATATATATATATATATATATATATATATATATCATCTCGGCCGTTTGAATGTCCACTGCAGGACCGGCCTATCCCTACCAAAGTGGGGACGACATAGCCAATGTATCTCTAGTAAGTGGCTTAGGCTGTCTAGTAGAGATTGTATGTAGGGTGAGAAGTGCCTGTAGGTGTAATTGTAGTGTTGGAGTGGCTTTGGATGTGTGTCAAGTCTGTGAACTAAGTTTAATTGGCCAGCGCAAGCCGACTGAGTGCAAGCATACTTTATAGTATGCGACACTGGTTCAACCACAGCACCCCTTGTGTCTGCCAATGCAGTACGTGGCCAGAAGAACGCTCCCAAAGTTAATTACCCTGGCGGGGGGCGAACCCTCCTTCTTCAGTGTACGATCACTCAAACTTTACCACTGTACCACAGAGGCTCTCTCTCGGTCTCTATTAGTGTTTGCCTCAAAAATTCGCTGAACTAATAGTCTTTCCATCACAAGATGTTTGGAAATACTATTTCCTTTGTTTCTATACCGTTACATAGTCCTTAATTACCAGTTCTGATTTTTTTTAAAAAATCGAAAAAATGATTTTCGCATAATTTCTAGTGTCGTGATTTTCAACAATTTCTCTAGGACCAAAATTTTTGTTTGGTATTTTTCTGACACTCCATAGAATTACTCCTACCCAATGCAAAAAGAATTAATTCGATATCTATTAACATTTTCGCTAAAGAAACACACCAGTGGACAGACAGGCACAAACACATACACAGCTTGACTTTTTTTGATCCTACATAAAGCAGAAGTGGATTTTAAACAGCCCCATTCAAAAGGAGCTTCCTGAACCCACTGGAATATGGCATAAACCGGAATAAAGCATAAAAGAAAACGCGCCCATGAGAGGGTTAGCTACTCTATTTCCACCTTGGTCTTTGCAGCATGGAATAAGTATCTAAGAGGCAGAAAAAGACAATACCCCGTCTCTACATCCTTCCACATTTACGTCACTAGCATCATATTCCAGTATTAATCATTTGTTACATATCAGCACTGAACACAAAGAGATTTTTGGTAAGGTGGAAGCACAAAGAGTGTACTGTGCCTAGCCTGTGGGATTACAGTACAGTCAGCACTGCATTAAAGTCCCACAAAATCAGACCCAAAGTTGCCTCTTTAGCTTCATTGTCTGTGCAGACCCGTCAAAGGGCAGATGCATTAGACAGTGCTCATTGCCACTGTTTGTGTACCATATGCGTTCAGGTGGATCATTCCCACGGTAATATAATTGTCACATACTAGTATGTCAGCCAGCTAATGCTGTCTGAACTGACGGAAGGAAATCGTGCAAAGGAAACTATTGAGATAGATTTGCGCAATTTGCTGAACAGAAATCTATGCAAAAATGTCATTTTCTTATACAAAGAAATATATATTCAAGTGTGTCATTCCTCTTCAACAGCAACTTATGAATCAGAAATAGGTAGATCTACAAACCCTACATTAAATTACAGTACCTGATGGTGATAGCTATACATATTAAGCTACGGAATACTAAGAAGGTAATGTTCGTTAAAAGACTTAGTATTTTGCCTTTTAACAAAAGAGTAAGACAGTGCTTCTTTCATGCAGTTTCCCTTACAAGAGTACTGGCTATCACGTAAAAGAATATAAATAATGAAGTTCTTTTTAAAGGCACCGAAGAGTGAAGATGATAAAGTCACTTACAGTTCCTTAAAAAAAAAAAAAAAAAAAAAAAAAAAAAAAAAAAAAAAGACAGGTCATATAATTCTGATACGGATAACAGATAGATTCCAATTAAATCCAAATGGCAACCCAAATGAACTGAGATTAAAGTAGAACCTCCATGATTTTGTCTGTCTGGGTCCAGGTTTACTAATGACATTATGCTCGATTTTGTTTCGTAACAAGCATTCGTTCACGCAGGAAATACAAGAAAATCAGAGTTAAAAACCTTCACAAGCATTTTGATTTTCTTGCATAACCATATAACTTCTCCAATCAAAACCTCAGCCTGGCTAGGATTTGTTCTTATAGGGAGGACAGGAGAAAGTAAAGTGCAAACTATTTACGTTCCTAATTCTTCCTACAAAAACACACTGTAGTTACGAAAGTAGTATGTGTGTGAATCCAGACTGTTGTGATGGAATGGTTTAAATATCACTAGGCTGGAGTGGTAGACGTTAGGCCTTTCCTTTGTCCTACCGAAACTTGACCTATATACAGTAGAGAGACGGAGATATCTGTTCATAAACCTGGTTGTACTGAGAGTAATGAAAGGTACATGCAACCTTTTCGTGCCTATATTTAACGTTATTATGTCAAAATTCATGCCATTGTCCCGAGAACATTTCCTTAGAATTTTCTGTGTACAGTTAGACGATTTTAGGTGACATCCATTGGGCTGAAAGTGTTCACTGAGTCTGTTCAACAGGGAACAGACATGAAGTAATTATATACACTGGTAATGTAATTAATTGCAGTGACTTGGTGGATTCTTAATTATAACATAAGTATATTGATAATTTAAATAATATACTGATTACTGAAAGAATATACTTATTTCTGATTAGCGTACGTTATGCCTTTACGCTTTTCTACATCGAAACTAGGCAAATCGTTTCAGCTTTCATGTTTGTCTCGTTTACCGTTGAGCTGAGCACAAAACATACATTAATTGATTTAATATTATTTTATGAAACAAAATTAATTACCTTGCAAGTATATTTTCAAACTCCAAGTACAGTATATTTTTTTGCAGTGTAAATGATATTGTTATTGGTTTATTACTGTCGATTATATTATGTTGCCTCCACAGGACAGCCGTGCTGGGAAATTCATTTAGTATTTGAAACTTCCAAACAAATATCCATGGCAATTCATAATATCATACATAAAATCATCGCCAGAAATGACAAAAATAATCCACAGAGATTATGATCACGAAGTGCAACATAATGGTTGAAAGTATTGATGTGTGTGGTTGAGAATAGTATAGTGGTGTTTAGTTGATAAGGTGGACAGTGAAGGGGTTAGTACTGAACAGTAATCAGATGATATATATAAACCAGATGCTGATTTACCGCATGTGTTGGAGATGTGTCAAATTATAAAAACTGATGTATTTTGAGTGAAGTAGAAAACCTGTGAATGTCCAATGCGTTGATGATGGATGCGTTTATCTGGAGTAAATGTTAAGTTGCAATGATGATGAATGTTGTGATTCATTATGATGGCCATTTCACAAAGAACTGCCTCAGCTGGCTGAAACGCGAAGATTTATACAGCATACGCATGTCAACAGGTAGCAAGATGTCTAGCGAGTTGGCAAAATGTCTAGACAGTTGCCATTGTGCCAATCAAACATATTTTAATGGAAAATACCTGCTATTTTAACAGGAAAGTTGCGTTAGGAAATGCACATAAACGTCACTAATTCCTGTATACGTGCCCTGTAATAAAACTCATGTCAGTGAGCAAAATATATAAGATAGTGTCGTTTCAGTTATATTGTCAGATAAGTTATCGTTAGTTATTAGAGTTACTGTTAGATTGTTATACTGCATGGAAAAATATCCATTAAATTAGTGGGAAAAAAAAAGGATTTGTATGGAATTCATTCACTAGTAGGAAGTCAAGCCACCCTCCTTCTCGATCACCTCCCGCAATATTTGCATAGAGGCGACATGGTTCCATATGAGCTGTTGCTGGCTTCAGAACTGTTCTCACTAGGCATGTATGTGGGCCAGTAGTTCATCTTGTGTTCGTTCCCTCTCAGGCTCCCCACAGTTAACCATATTCCCCCATTCATTTTGATGGAGTTCATGTCTGCTCCCTTGCTGGGCCAGTCGTGCAGCTGCAGATTCTCTTGACCTCTAAACCATTCCAAGACTCTTCTCGCCGTGTGGATGGGGCAGAGGTCCTGAACAAAAATTACAGGGCCGAGAGGAAACGGATAGTTCCGCTCCTGGACTGAGAGGAGTGAAAAATCCTGCAAAATTTCATTGCAATTTTCAGCAGTGAAACTCGCTTCTATCCTGGTGACCTCGCCCTTGCCGTGGATGCACACCCACCCCCAGACATTGACGGTGACGTGTCCACTTCTAGCCTCCTCGTATATGTCCCTATGGTCGTATCTGCTCGTGAATAGAATATTAACACATCGTCCATATAATTTCATTTCTAATATCTTTGACGCTTCGGGAAAAGCCACCGTTTTTCATGATACGGTTCATTATCCACTATTTTTATGGTATATTTTATGGGGACTGTAAGGGTGAACAAACAATGGTGCAAGTGCTTGTAATATGCTTTCATCTAGTCGTATTATTACTATGAATATCAATTGATATCTATTTTCTTTTATTTAGGAAGGGAAGAGGTTGTGTAGATCTGATATTCATTCTTAGATCTTTAGTGGAAAAGTTTCTAGAGAAGAGAGAGAAGTTGTATGCGGCTTTCATGGATTTGGAGAAAGCATATGACAGGGTGGATAGACAAAGATTGTGGAAAGTATTAAGAATATATGGAGTAGATGGGAAGTTGTTGAATGCTGTGAAGAGTATGTATGATGATGCTAAGGCTGCAGTGTGTGTGGATGGTGAATTAAGTATTTTTCTCTTTGAAGGTTGGGTTGAAACAGGGATGTGTCATGTCTCCATGGTTGTTCAATCTGTACATGGATGGGGTAATAAAAGAAGAACAAGGTAGGGTACTAGATGTTGGAGTGGCCCTGGTGAGAGAGGATAGTGTTTGGAAACTCCCTGTACTGTTGTTTGCAGATGATACTGTGTTGTTGAGTGAAGACGAAGGGGAGCTGCAAGGCTTGGTGGATGAGTTTGGGAGAGTGTGTAAGAAACGGAATCTAAAGGTGAATGTAGGGAAGAGTAAATGATGGTCTTTGAGAGAGGTCAAGTCAGTGAATGTACAGCGAGGGTGGATGGTGAGGAATTGGAAAATGTGAGTAAGTTTAAGTACTTGGGTAGTGTGATGAGTAAGGATGAAGGTTTGGAGGGTGAAGTGCTTGAAAGGGTACAGCAGGGAAGAAAGGTTGCTGGTTCTTTGAAAGCAGTGATAAGAAACAGGGAAGTGAGCATGGAAGTGAAAAAGTTACTACATGACAGTATTGTGATGCCAACTCTAACGTATGGCAGTGAAGCTTGGACGTTGTTGGAAGGACACAAGTCAAGATTGCGAGCAGTGGAAATGAGTTATTTAAAAGGAGCCTGTGGTCACATGGAGAGACAGGCTGACGAATGAGGATATAAAGGAGCGTTGTGATGTGGATGTGGATGTGATAGGAAGCGTTATGAGGAACACACTGAGGTGGTTTGGCCATGTGGAGAGGATGGAGGGTGAGAGACTGACGAAGAGAATGTATGTGAGTGAGGTGGAGGGGGGAAGAGGGAGGGGGAGGCCGAGGATGAGATGGAGGGATGGGGTGGAGAGGTATATGAGAGAGGGGGGTGTGAGTTGGGAGCAGGGCAATGAAATGGAGGGGGACAGGACGACGTGGAGGCGATTTGTTTGTGGCCACCCCAAACGGGATTGAGGCGTCTGGCAATAGATAGATAGATAGATAGAAAATTGTTTAGTGATACAGTATAAAAATTTGTTTGTTATAAATATCGTCAGTAAACTTATACATACGCATTAGAGTACTGTCGCCTCCAGAAATCTTTTCTCTATCATTAAATTTTATGAATACAAAATACTTGGTAACAGTCATATAGAGAAATGTCAGGCATACGATCAACACATCTCTATACTCTGGCCTTTATCTACCTACCGCTCTTTCACACTCTCCAGTTTTTCCTCAACCTGTCTGTTTCCCTTAATTCTTACAATTCCCCACCATTACAATTCCCCACCATATTTATATATTCTGTGTGTGTGTGTGTGTGTGTGTGTGTGTGTGTGTGTATGTGTGTGTGTGTGTAGGTTCTCACTTTTACCTGATAACCATACACCCACACATCTTAATAATCAAATACTTCATTCTAGTTAGGTTATAATCAACACATCCAAGTGGACTATCGTGTCGTTTACTCATATCCGTTCCAAGTGGCCCAGCTATAAAATAAATAAAGCAAAGATTCTGCGTGTTGTCATTCAGGAGGGTCATGCAGTAATCGTATATTATTATAGGTGATCATTTTCAAACTACTATGCCACATAAGGTATTGGTTTTACACTTGACCACCCTCATTTTATAAGGAATTACATTGGCCAGCAAAGGACAACTCGATTTATAACCACACCAAAAAGTACGTGAACTTTGCAGACTACTAAAAACTGAACTTGCTGCCTCTTCGAATAGTTTACATGAACGTCCACTGTGTGAGCCTTCATGACATAGTTAATACAATATATAATGGATATATTTCATAAATCTATGCTATAGTATAACTTAAGTATGCTTGCAATCAGTGCTGTCGGAAGAATAACAGTCTGACATTAGTAACATTCGCGATCAGGTGATAGATGTCTGTTTATTCGTAACGGAAAGTGAAGCAGTGTGAGTGAGATGCGTCAATTATTAAATCTGATAATATACCAGATAATAAAACCAAACATGCCCTACAAATAATTCTAAGACCTTGAAAAAGGGAGTTTACATTCATATTATTTTTGGTACGTAAAAATAAATAGCCTGCAAGGTGTTTGGATATGAACAGTAGGCAGTTAAACAACAATATAAAAGGAAGTTTGTGTGTGTGTGTGTGTGTGTGTGTGTGTGTGTGTGTGTGTGTGTGTGTGTGTGTGTGTGTGTGTGTGTGTGAAGGTTGAGTAGTAGCAGCTGTATTATATACGAGAAAAAAGTAGCCTAACCATTTTTTTTTTTTCCTAGCTGCTGTCAAGAAATTTTATGGAATGAAAAAATATGAGCATGAGAGCAATTATACCAACAAAGAAACAGACTAGTGATGTAATTAGAGATCAAGAGAAAAAAAGTTGAAATGCTAATTAATCATTCAATATCCAACCGGGATAAGAAAAAAAAAAAACTTTTTGTCTACGATTGATGTGGCCAACGGTCCTGAAGTTTTTATTAGTTCAGTTATTTAATAGTTTCATCATAGGTATGTATTACTTTGTTGTGCGTTTTATATAGGTAACGAACATTACAAACTTGTGTTTAACTATTTTTATGCATAAGGTAGATCAGCAGGTCATTATCAAAACATAAAAGCAAGTTTCCATCATTGTTATCGTTGTCGTCCTTGCAAAAATCCCTCTGAACATGCATGGTATTCGCTAAGGTGAGTGGAAAGAAAGTCTATGGCAGTGAAGTAAGAAAGGACATTCGCACTGAGGCCTCAGTATTCGAGGCGGACAAGCCTGTAACTTCCACCAACTATACTGGCTCGAGAGAAGACAGTCAGGGTCGTGCTATGGCTGGCATGAGAGGTTTCGTAGCACCTCTTCTTAGAAAATTATTTTACTGATACATCTTACCATTCTCTTCTGTGTTTTTATATCACCGAGTAACAAGCCAAATGGTTTTCGGTAACCTTGGAAACCATTTAAAACGCTGAATGGAAATCATATAACCAAATGACACAGGATGATCCAGTGTGTTAAGGCGCTCCATCATATGGAGTCTATAAGGTTTTCCATCTGAGTGATGGTTGGGGTTTATTGCTCACATAATGCCGCTCAGGGACAGGTGAGGCTGGTTAGCTTTTCCTTACAGGTCTGTTTTGTGAGTAGCCTGGCCCCAGGACAGATACGGAAGACTAACTTCAGAAAAAAAAAAAGTGAGAAAACTTTCGTGTCACTTCTCCATCACAATGCAATTAGTTGTAAAAGTGGCGTATCTATACATTATCCAAAGTCACTTCAATCTGTAATAGAAATTGAAGTTTCCAGCAATACAGGTAGTACGTTGGACCAGTGAAGATTGTTAACGATTACGTATTTAAAGGAGGAATGTTGCTTCCAAAATGGCATTAAATTGTCCACAGGATACTTGCCAACTGAACAGGGTCAAATACACTGCAATATTTGTTCAGGGTCCCCTAAAAATATCAACAAATCCAGTAAGTAGGAAATATTTAGTGTACCAGACAACATTTCAGTTAGCATTTAAGAATCTGAGAAAAGACTGAGATTGATGATATTTAATTACTTTATTCATAAATCTGTCCTGTGTAAATAATTAAAAGCCTTTCATTAATCGACGAAACGCAAAGCAACTTTAACTTTATTTGAAACAGAAATGAGTTATATTATGATAAGTAAATACTTATTTCCCCCCCCCCCAGTAACTCTGCCCATTAATCCCCTGCTCGTTTAGTATCTAATGAATATTCATACAATCGATAATTCAGTAATAGTGATTTTTTTTTTCTGCAAGGAAGAAGGAACCAAAGGCCAGGACTCGCAAATTGTCTCCTCCAAGAAAAAACAAAAACAAAATTACAGAGAGCTAAATTCAAGATCCATACATTTCGAGTTGCTTGGACACATGGCGTTTGAAAGACTTGAGATCTTAGGCAGTAAGAGCAACAGACAGAGAGATATAGTTCCAGAGATGACCTGTTGCATAAATGAAGGTCTGGGAGTAGCGGTTAACTCTTGTATTGGAAAGCTGGCCAGAAAGGGATGAGAGTTGTTGGTAGACGGGTGCTTCGCACCCACCTTAGTGGTGGACGAATGCAAACAGTTCAGAGCAGCAGTGATCATTGAAGTAGCGATGGAAAAGACATAAAGATGCAGCAATGCGGCGAAGAGACAGAGGTTGAAGGGAGACAGAAAGAGGAGAGTTAATGAGACGAAAAGCCTTTGGCTCCACCTAGCTGAGTCGAGCTGTATGTGGGGAGCCTCCCCACACATGAGACTTGTACTCTACACTGGGGTGAATGAAACTTGTTTATAAAGTCAAGAACTTATGCTGGGGTAAAGAGGGCACGGGGTCGGTTTAGTACATTTAATCTCTTGGAAGCAGACTTGACAAGAGAGGTAATATGTTCTTTCCAAGATAAATCCCTAGAGAATGAAACCCCAAATATGTTTACGGATCGTGCAGTACTGAGCTGGATGTTGTTAAAAATTAGAAGGTACTTCTGTGAAAGATTTTGACGGGTTGACAGATGTATGAACTGAGTTTTTGATGCATTAAACAACATAATTGCTTCTACTCCAATCAGAAATATGAAACAAGTCAGATATTAGGTGTGCCATAGCTTCATACCATGTTCATTGAAGTAACTACTGAGACGGACGCTGCGGGAAGCGAATGGAAAGCAAAGGATGGAGCCATCAGCATATAAGTGGATAGGGTTAGATGTACAGCTTGGAAGGTTGTGATGAATAAAAAGAAGAGAGTTGGTGATTGGACAAAACCCTGAGGAACACCACTGTTGATAGCTCTAGGAGAAGAACGGTGGCCGTCTACAACAGCAGCTATAGAACGACCAGAAAGAAAGCTAGAGATGAAGGCACAGGTAGACGGATATAAACCATAAGAGGGCAGTTTGGAAAATAAGGATTTATGCCAGACTCGACGAAAAGCATTTGAGATGTCAAGAGCAATGGCAAAGCTTTTGCCAAAGTCCCAAAAGGAGGATGACCCTTAGTATGAAAGGGAGATGAGAAGATGGCCAGTGGAGGGTCCCTGAAGGAACCCATACTGACGATCAAAAAGAAGGTTGTGATAGGAAAAAATGCATTATTTTTTTTTTGTTAACAGATTAGAGAACTTTTGAAATACAGGATGTCAAAGTAATTAAGAGATAGTTAGAGGGCTGGGAATGTTCACCCAGTTTTCCTTGACATATGCTTAAGGTAATACCCTCTCCTTTGCGAACATTTTTTATATAACTTTTTTTTTTTGCTTGATATCAGTCTGTCAGGTGAAGCAGGCCCATCGATCACAGGTAAGCAACTGCTTCTGTGTGGCCGTCCTTCAGGTACAGTACAGTACATACGTCGTGTAGGGAACCAGCGCCCGCTTGTGGTTGATAGCGCTGTCACGAATTCGAGCGAGTGTATTTATATATCCGTGACATTGTACTTCAGTGAGAAAACCACGAATTCTAGTGGAATTCCCACTGCTCATCACTCAGTTCAACCGTCCTTGTATTCACTTTGATCGGGATGGTTTTCAGAAAATATCTCACTGTTTCACAAGTGACCATTCTTACCCACGACATTAGTGCTTTTGTCACAAAAAAGACTTTGTAGTTACTTGTAGAGAAGTTATATATATATTAGACTTGTGGACGAGCGGTTGTTATACGTGAATAGATTTGTAAGTAGATAATCTTGGTTCCCATTTGTCATGCAATGACAGGAGAGGTAAAGAATAGTATGGGACAATTTTTATTTGTCTTGGAAATATTAACAAAGTCTCTCACACGAGTGAAGTTAAGTAGATGATCTTGCTAGCTACCTCCCTGTCTCGCTGTCTCTCTCTCTCTCTCTCTTCCAAGTTGCTAAGCCTTTCTCCCTACTACCTGCCTGTTCTATGGCCTGTCTCCTTCTGACTCTGCTTCCTAAATTTTGGTGTAGCATGGGTCGTGTCACGTGTGTTACACTGTGGTTGGAAAGTTCTAGAAGCCTGTGTGTGATTATGTGTGTATGTGTGTGTCTGGTCACGAGGCGCTGTCGTGTGCCTATAAAGCATTCCTTGAGTTAAGAGTGTGTAAGCATGTTTAGCATTGCTCGATTCTTGCAGACACAGTACCTTCTCATCATCTGACTTCCTGCTTCCATCTGTCTCTCTATCAATCTATTTATCTATTTATCTATTATGATTTGTAATTATAATATGGAGACCTGACACTTTCACTGAGTGATTTATTGTGAGCCTATATCGCTCATTTTCTTTCTGTTGACCGTTGAAGTTCGAACACGGCCATCTCTCGCCCCCTTTCATAGTTTGAAGTTAGTCAGCTTTCAGTCACCGCGAGGGCAGGACCGTTTGTGCCCAGCGTAGAACAGCATCTCCGTTGTACAGCGAGTTCCTCAATCTCCACCTAGAGGGTGAATTGGCGAAGCGGGCTTAGCGAATTGAAGCATTTGATGTCCAGCACAGGCGCCCAGTCTTTTCGCTCGGCTCCCCTTCACTGACTAGTATTTCTTTTCGTTTTTCTAGGCTTTAGTGTGTTTAGCTTTTGAATGAGTGAGTGAGTGTATCCTCCTTGTTATTATGAATTCATTTTTGAGATTCATATAACGTAAACTTATTTTCAGTGTAATCAGTAAATTTACAGTTCTTTTCTTTGAGCTTAATGTAATTAAACTCGTGTTTTATTTCTCCACATTAAACTTATTTTAGTTGCCGTTCCTAGTTTGCACAAACTTTTTACATTATCCTTAACTGGTACTTAGGCCAGTTCTTTTGTATCAAACTTAAATCCGTTGTGCCAGCCAGGAGTTAAGCATCGGCAAGAACCTGTTTATTATTATTAGCATTAGTTATTGATTGTCAGGGATGGAGTCACTTTCTCGAGAGGCTAACAGTATTACAAACAGCACTCGTGAGTAATTAGTCTCTGCTGTGTACTGTTGAGAAAGTTTATAAATTCTCGTCTTTAGAGAATCGGCGAAGTAAGCCGACATAAAGTAAAACTTACTGCTAGATTTTCACAAGTTAATTCCTTGTCCCTGTTTTCAAGTAACTTCTAGCATTTCTTAATTCATAATTTCACATCCCCCCGTGACAAGCGCCTCACCAATGTTGGACATGGATCCTTCTCACAGCGAGAAGCAGGAATATATGAGGAGGTTTGACTTCCACGCGGGCGCAGCAGCTGCTCCACGGAGGATCACGGTGAGAAAGAGAGAGAGAGAGAGAGAGAGGGGAGAATGATGCCTGTCGTCAGTCTCTGGGAATAACTGCTGTATTTGTTTTGACATTGACCCTGTCAATTAGGTTACGTATTTTCTTGAGATATTCTCGCTACCTCCAGACGACTAATGCAACTTTGGGGGATATTTTTGTAGTAGAAGGATTGACAAAGGTTTATGTAACCTTTTAATCCGTAAATCCTCTTCAGAACTGAATATAATCGTCTGGTGGTTTCAGAAATACTGGAATATGTGATACAGTGAAGGGTTAAACAGAAGCACCAGTAATATAACAGGGAAGAACTTTGTGATTGATAGTCGCTTAGTATTTTATTTTTACCCCATTGAATTTGGTGTTTTTGAGACGGTTTTTGAAATTAGGTTTTATCTCCTGAAATGTGAAATATTAGTTTGATTATTGCATTATTCACTTTAATATTTATATCACATGGATCAGTTACATTTTCCATTTCTTTTATGCACCGAACACGTGATTCTTCAACATAAAATTCAACTGTTACCGAAGATATGTTTCCTATCATCATATATCATTTTTATTTATGTTTATGACACTGGTCCTCAACACTTTTACTCTCCGGATCTCGTGTCCGGGAAACTATTCAAGGAATTCCTTGGGGTTTAGGGCCCAGAGACCGAGCTAGCTATTAACCCAAACAGCATATATTTGAAAATGAAAGAAAATCATTTGGTAGCCG
The DNA here is from genome assembly GCF_032717465.1 of Coenobita brevimanus. Classification (NCBI taxonomy): domain Eukaryota; kingdom Metazoa; phylum Arthropoda; class Malacostraca; order Decapoda; family Coenobitidae; genus Coenobita; species Coenobita brevimanus. The sequence goes on along the minus strand of NC_136997.1, from coordinate 38,458,281 downwards.
AATGCTAATCGCCCGCCAGGTTATGCTGTTGGCGAAGTCCAAGATTTTGGCCATATCTTAATACCCTTAAGGTTTCATGTTGACAGCTCAAGCCGTTCATGATATATAATGGTGCTAAAGGCGGCCGATAAAAGCTAACTGACCTGTGGCAGCCATTTTGGTTACCTTGACCTTAACCACGAGTGCCCATTTTCGAACTCGTCCAAGATTTGGCCATATTTTGATACTGTGAAGGTTCCTTGTTGATAGCCCAAGCCGTTCATGAGATTTAATAGGAACACACACACACACACACACACACACACACACACACACACACACACACACACACACACACACGAGGAACTGGAATCACTGAAAGAGAAAAGGGAGGAAGCAAAAACAAAAAATGAGGGAAGATCAAAAGAGAAGAACACATTTTTTTTTTTACAAAGTAATAGGATTGCAGGTACGAAAGTGGTACATAAACAGGAGGGAATAAAAAGGAGGAAGGTAGTAGAACCATGTCATGACAAGTATATAAAGAAGATGATAAAGTTGATGTACTCAAATGTGGATGGAATGGTATCTAAATTATTAGAGATGAATGATTATGTCAGAGAAAATGAACCACATATGATATGCCTAACTGAAACAAAAATAACACAAAGGATATCCAATGACATACTAAACTTACAGGAATATAATATATGGAGAAGAGATAGAAACTTAAAAAAAGGAGGAGGAATTATAATATTAACTAAGAAAAATCTAAAAGTCAATGAAATAAAACTAGATATACCCACACAAGTAGAACTGATTGCAGTAGAGATCAACACATCTGAAGGGAAAGTAATTGTAGCCAATATGTACATGCCACCCAGATCAAATACATGGGAAAGAGACGAATATGAGGACCTGGAAGAGAGTACAATTCAGAGTTTAAGAGCCTTACTACTTAAAATGGAAGAGAAATCGGAAAGAATTATACTAACTGGAGATTTTAATACAAATATTTATAATTAGTGTCACGTGGACGCCTATTTTGTGTAGTTAATTGTTCCTCTTCGCGCCACGTGTATAACTACCTAGTTAAGGTGTTACTAAATTAACGAACTGGCGACCCAATGAAGTTGTGGTAAGCCTGCATATAAGCCCAGGCGTAGAGGCTCGGAGCTCTCTCTCTCTCTCTCTGTCAGTGACGCCGCGCCGGCTAGCTCTGGGTCGTCCAGGTTTAAGGTTTGTGTATGTCTTTGGTTAGGGATGTAGGATGGACTTTAACAAGTTTATGCTCTTGTCCAGTAGGCAGGGTGATGTTTTGTGTTTTGTTTTCCCACTATTGGTTGTAAGTTAAGGTAGTTTAATAGACTGTTAATTTTGTACGTGGTGTTTTGACTCTCCTTAAATGTTCATATGCTAACGTAACTCCAGATCTAAGTAGCACAATATGGTCTTGTCGTACACTCAATTATCATTCTATCGTGGTTTTACTCAGGCCGTGCATCCTGTCCACTTGGTGATTGGGTAGTTTGCGACAAATGGGGGCCTGTCCGGGATTGAATATGTATACTAGCCTGTATATTTAGCTACATTACATGTTCCTGTGTACTCCCTGTGCATTGCAATTCAGCCTTTAGCAACAACTGTTTCCCTCATATTTGAGTTTGCTTTATGAAACAAGTGTTCTCCCTGGTAGTCCTAATTGTGTGCACTAGTGTGTACGCGTGTAGCTAATTCCTGCTCAGTTACCTCATTCAAGAGCTGTGTTCCATTCACGAAACTGTTCCTAGAGTGTTGTTGCTTTACAACTCTTGTTTGTTCTACTCTGTTTGGGCATATGGGTCATGTATAATGTATGATCTGTATTATTTGATAGTGTGGTGTACAGTGTTTTGTGGAGTGTTTTCTTGTCTTAGCTCCATACACACCACTATCGCTATATTTACTATACCAGTTGTTTTACTTGGATCTATTAGGAGATTATTACGTACACACGTACAGCAGAGATTAGTACTCCCACATTACTGGTAACATTGTATTCCCCACGTAATTTTTGTAGTGTGTGTGTGTGTGTGCGCACTACGTTCCCGTGTGTGGTGGAAGGTTTATTGTCCCACTAGGTGAAGTGGTTTACTGATATTTGAGTGATTACACTATCTAGCTAGCTAGCTTAATTTCGTTGTCCTTCCCTTCTCGCCGCCATCATGTTTGTGTTGGAAGATTTTGTTTCTAATCCTACAGTGACTGCCCTTTCTAGGTTAACCAAGGTTCAGTGGGAAGCGCTGGCAGCTTATTATAAGCTTGAGCTTCGTCCTAGGTTGAAGAAAGATGATATAAAGCAGTTAGTACTTGCACACATGGTGAGGGAGGAAATTTTCAGTGAGGAAGAAGTGAACATGTTGGAACATCCTAGTGATTTGATGGCTTTGAGGAAAATTGAGCTGGAGGAAAAAAGGCTTGAGGTCGAAAGGATGAAAGCGGACAATGATTGAATCCGTCTCTCTCGTAGTCCCACATCGCCTGAGTGTGAGCCAGATTCCTTCAAAATTGCTGCAGCATTAAAGTTTGTTCCTAAATTTAATGAGGAGGATCCAGAAGATTTTTTCACCCATTTTGAGAAGTCGGCTGAGCTCCATTCTTGGCCCCAGGATAAGTGGGTGTTGCTAATACATAGCTCATTTACTGGTAGAGCTCAGGAAGTGTTTACTGCACTGGATGCCACTCAAATTGAAGATTATTAATTTGTAAAAAAAAAAAAATGTATTGCATGCATACAAGAAAGTGCCCGAAGCTTATCGGCAACAGTTCCGCCATTGCCGTAAAACAGAGGGACAGACTTATGTAGAATTTATCCGCCGCAAACAACGACTTTGTAAAAAATGGGTTGAGAGCGAGTTGACTAGTTTGACAGTTAAGGGCTTGCTGGAGTTGTTTGTGCTGGAGGAAGTGAAATCTTGCCTCCCAGCTAGAGTAAGGTCACATGTGGAGGAAAAAGGGTTATGTACGTTATCTGAGGCTGGCATTGCTGCCGATCATTTCTCCCTAACTAATAGTGATCCCTTCCACAAGTACAGGGCTGACTGCTCCCCAGCATAAGCCAGCCAGCACTTCACAGAGTGAACGGCCCCTGAATAAGAAGCTGATGGAGTCCCAGGGACCTTCCTTTAAGCTTGATCCCACTGGTGAGTGCACTGGTGAGGAGACTCGTGGAGTTACTAACCAAGACGTGAGGAGGTCTTTCTTCTGTAGGTACTGTAAAAAGCCTGGCCACATCATTAAAGACTGTAGGAAGTTGGCCAGTAAGTACAGCCCCACCCAGGGCAATGCAGTTCTCCATGCCAGTGCACTCACCCAACCATTGAAGGTGAGTGATCCACAGGTTAGTGATTTACTTGTTTCGGGGCCATGTGAACATTCAGGTGATTCCCTTGAAGTACCCCCATCATTTAAACCATTCTGCTCAAGAGGTGTAGTATCAAAACATGAGTCCAGTAGATTCTCGGCTCCTGTTGTTGTGTTGCGTGACACCGGATCTGATCTATCTTTCATTTTAAAGGAAGATGTTCCCAATTTTGATTGTTATCCAGTGAGACTGTACTAGTGTCTGGTCTGCCAGGAGAGGCTAGATATCCCCTTTGCTCAGTGTATCTTCGGTCTGTGTTTGTCACAGGTCCAGTAACACTAGCTGTAGTAGATCACCTCCCCGTTAGGAACATTTCAGTATTAATTGGCAATGATTTAGCTGGTTCCCAGGTTACTGCTAACCCCATCGTTTCAGACAAACCTGTTGATATCAACAACACTACTGACCTAGAGCTGAAGCACCCTAATCTCTTCCCAACTTGTGCTGCTACTCGTAGTCATAGCCAGAGGTTGTTGGATGCACATACCCCTGCTGTAGAGCCAGAGGAAAACACACCCAAGGGAGATGTTTCCCTTGCGGAATTGTTTGATGATACACTCAGTAAGTCTAGTTCTAGTCTCCTTGACTCTGGTAGCATCCCTATCACAAGGGAGAGATTAATTCAGGAACAGTCTAGTGACCCCGAATGTAAGTTGTTTCTTGCACAGCTTACTGAAGGTAATGAAATAGATGAGGTTCCACACTGTTTTTATCTCAATTTGGGGGTGTTGATGCGTAAATTCAGACCACCTAAGGCTCCTGCCAATCACACGTGGGAGACAGTCCATCAGATCGTCGTCCCAAAATCTCTACGTATTGATATATTGAAGGTGGTACATGATGGGGTGGGTGGACACCTGGGAGTCCGTAAGACTTACCACAAGATTTTGTCTCATTTTTACTGGCCAAAGTTGATGAAAGATGTTAGTACCTATTGCCTACCTGTCATGTGTGTCAGATTAGTGGCAAACCAGGCACTGAAGTCAATCCTGCACCCCTTCAGCCCATTCCTGTCATGGAGGAGCCCTATAGTAAGGTAATTGTTGATTGTGTTGGCCCTCTCCCAAGGAGCAAACGCGGGAATCGGTATTTATTAACCATAATGGATGTTGCCACTCGTTACCCTGAGGCCATACTTCTCCGTAGTATCACTAGTAGGAATGTTGTCAGGGCCCTGATCAAGTTCTTCACACAGGTTGGGTTACCTGCCATCGTGCAGTCCGACCAAGGGTCTAACTTCACCTCCAGGCTGTTTCAGCAAGTGATGAGGGCCCTGGGAGTCCGTCAGTGTAAGTCAACCGCTTACCATCCCCAGAGTCAAGGAGCCCTGGAACGTTTCCATTCTACCATTAAGACTATGATACGTACTTATTGTTTGGAAACGGGTCAGGATTGGGATGAGGCTATTGATCTTTTATTGTTTTCAATTAGAGATAGTGTAAATGAGAGTCTAGGCTTCACCCCATTTCAGCTCATTTATGGACACCAGGTCCGTGGTCCTCTCAAAGTCTTGAAAGAATGCTGGTTAAATGACGAGAGTACTGTACCAATTGCCGCATATGTAACTCAGTTCCGCTCCAACTTGCAGCATGCATTAAAGTTTGCCCATTCTAATCTCAGTCATGCTCAAGTACGAATGAAAGACAATTATGACAAAATTCACAAGGCACAATCCAGCATTTTTCATGTTGGTGATCAAGTTTTAGCTCTGCTACCAGTACCAAAGCAGCCTCTTCAGTCTTGGTACTCTGGGCCGTATCATGCTTTGAAGCGGGTTGGAGACCTTAATTATATTATTGCTACGCCAGAGAGGCGGAAGAAAAGGCGAAGTGTCCATGTCAATTTGTTGAAAATGTATCACTCTCGTGACCAATCACAAGGAAGGGAAGTGGAACAGGTCACCTTAACAGGAACTAGAGTAGTGGAAAAGTCAGAGGAAAATGACCCTACACCATTCGTAGGCAGTAAGCTGTCAAATCGTGAAATTCTAACAAATCTTGTGAGTAAATTAGAGCATCTGCCCCCCACCCAGGCAGGCGATATTGACTGTCTTCTACAGGAGCATCCAGACCTCTTTGGTGACACCCCTCGGCTCTGTACCCTGCTGCCCCATGATGTGGATGTTCAAGGAGCCCCTCCGATCCGACAAGCTCCATACCGTTTCAGTGCCGAGAAGAGGGAATTCCTGCAGTCCGAGGTGCAGAGGCTAAAAGAGCAAGGTTTGATCCGTCCAAGTATGAGTCCCTGGGCCTCACCTGTAGTATTAGTCCCCAAGGCTGGAGGAAGTTACCGCCTTTGTGTAGATTATAGGAAGGTCAATGCTGTTACCCTGCCCGACTCCTTTCCACTACCCAGAATGGATGACATTATTGATGACCTAGGAGCGGCCCGCTACGTCACTAAGCTTGATCTCCTCCAAGGGTATTACCAAGTGCCCTTGACAGAACAAGCCAAGTCAATCTCTGCCTTTGTCACTCCAAGCGGCCTTTGGGAATTTCTAGTTCTTCCCTTTGGCATGCGGAATGCCCCAGCCACATTCCAAAGACTAATGAACAATTTGATTGCAGAGTTGCCTGGCGTCCGTGTGTACCTACTGTAGATGACTTAGTTGTCTGGAGTGACAATTGGGAGGAACACCTTCAGAGGCTGCGAAAGCTCTTTGATGTCCTGGAGGAGGCCAATCTCACAGTGAACCTCGCCAAGAGTGAGTTTGGGCACGCCCACGTCGTGTTCCTGGGGCATGTGGTTGAGCAGGGCCAGCTAGCCCCTGTTGATGCAAAGGTGGATGCCATTTTACAATACCCACCACCAGCTGACCGAAAGTCTACCATGAGGTTTCCTGGGATGGTGGGTTACTATCGTCGTTTCTGCAGGAACTTTGCCCAGGTCGCTGCTCCCCTTACGGATCAACTTAGCTCCAAGAAGATGTTCCATTGGACAAATGAATGTCAGCGGGCATTTGAGGGTTTGAAGGCCCTGCTGGCTTGTGCTCCTGTGCTCCGAACCCCGGACCCACATCGGCCCTTCATCATTAGAGTCGATGCAAGTGATGCAGGGGTGGGGGCAGTACTCTTGCAAGAATATTGTGAAGTGTTACATCCCGTATGCTACTTTTCCCGATAGTTTAAGGTTTATCAAAAGGCTTATGCCACCGTTGAAAAGGAGGCTCTTGGAATTGTCATGGCAATAGAAAAATTTGAAGTATTTCTGTCTAGTAGCGCATTCCCCATCACGGTGTTCACAAACCACAACCCCCTTGTGTTTATTGAAAAGGTCAAGTTTAAGAATGCTTGAGTGCTGAGATGGGCTCTAGCCTTGCAACCGTATAATATAAAACTGCAGCATATTCATGGCAAGGACAATACCTTTGCAGATGCATTGTCAAGAGTGTGAACAGTGTAGGTTCCCTATGGTTTACCTTGTTATTTACCCGTTCTATGCTTTTAGGTTTAAGGAATATTTGTAATATTGAAGTAAACCTACCTCTAATGTTTGAACATGTTAGAGTAACTTTTTCCGGCTTGGTAAAAAGTTCTTTTTTTGGGGGGAGGTGTCACGTGGACGCCTATTTTGTGTAGTTAATTGTTCCCCTTCTCGCCACGTGTATAACTACCTAGTTAAGGTGTTACTAAATTAACGAACTGGCGACCCAATGAAGTTGTGGTAGGCCTGCATATAAGCCCAGGCGCAGAGGCTCGGAGCTCTCTCTCTCTCTCTCTGTTTCCCTGTCAGTGACGCCGGCTAGCTCTGGGTCGTCCAGGTTTAAGGTTTGTGTATGTCTTTGGTTAGGGATGTTGGATGGACTTTAGCAAGTTTATGCTCTTGTCCAGTAGGCAGGGTGATGTTTTGTGTTTTGTTTTCCCACTATTGGTTGTAAGTTAAGGTAGTTTAATAGATTGTTAATTTTGTACGTGGTGTTTTGACTCTCCTTAAATGTTCATATGCTAACGTAACTCCAGATCTATGTAGTACAATATGGTCTTGTCGTACACTCAATTATCATTCTATCGCGGTTTTACTCAGGCCGTGCACCCTGTCCACTTGGTGATTGGGTAGTTTGCGACATTAGCCAAGAAAGCTGTTGGGACCAAAGGCTCCTGATCTCGTGCAAGAGTTTTTCCTAATGCAGCATGTGAGGGAAACCACCAGAAAAAGAGGACTCGATGTACCTTCAGTGCTAGATCTATTATTTACTAGGCAAGAAAATGATATTGACAGTTTAATATATCACCGTCCACTCGGCAAAAGCAATCATGCAGTACTAAATTACAACTTCAGGATAGCATATGACATAGT
>NC_136997.1:38410603-38445603 GCF_032717465.1 Coenobita brevimanus | reverse complement strand
TTCCTCTTGTAAGCATCCATTATTTCGATTGGCTGCAAACCTTACGTTAATTTCCTTCTCGCTGAACAGGGGATGGCTGAGAGCACAGCTTGGCTCCAAGACACTGCCACTCGTGAAAATGCAGTTAATCCATCCCACCAGTTTATGTTACATATTGAGCCATTAAATATTGCATATCTTAGCGCGCGCGCGCACGCACGCACACACACACACACACACACACACACACACACACACACACACACACACACAATGTGAAAGTTTTAAGTTGGTAAATACTGTAAGCCAAACTATTCCACAGATACTGCACAAAGAAGGTGACGTATTATGCCACAATACCAAAAGCAAACACCAGACACTCCAGCAAAATCAACGTATGGTTAGTACTGCTGCTTTACTATATAATCAAATGTTTACTGTGCACAAGCAAAGAAAACAGAACCTAAATATATTAGATTTATTGAGCACATACATAGCTTATCAAAGCTTTATTACATGAGAGAGAGAGAGAGAGAGAGAGAGAGAGAGAGAGAGAGAGAGAGAGAGAGAGAGAGAGAGAGCACAAAGTAGTATCTAGGAGGTATATACTGATTAAAGGAGCCCTGTTGGCCCATGACGAGGTTATCTGTTGGAAAAAAATAGACTGATTCCAGTAAGATTTTACAATTTTGTAAGAGAAAATTACTGAAAAAAAAAAAAAAGTTTCCCCTCCCCATCACACCATCTGGAAAACCCAGTTAGAAAAATATATATAAACATCATGCCAATTAGAAAGAACAAGCATTGACATTTGAAAGAAGAGGTAGAAGAGGAACGTCTCTGTCCTATGTCATGTCTGTGCTTTAGATCTGTAAAACAAAGAGCGTACACAATTGCCGAATGTTCACACTGTCTAGTAAACGTCTCTTAATCGTCATCATACACTTCAAGCTTGAAATAATCAAGACTCTGCTAATTATGGCATAATAGTCTCACAACATTTGTCTAGTCGAATTTTAAACTTACCAATAGTTTTTTCAATAAGTACTGTTTTGGTAAACTATTCCATCGTTCAACTACACAAACATTAATTTTCCTAAATAATGAAGGTGTTGCATATCTCGTCTTTGAGTTTATTCCATTACTTCCGGACACAGTATCATTTTGTATTTCGAACAACTCATCATATCTAACAACATTAAATTTGTTTACAGTTTTATATACTTGTATTAGATCTCCTCTGACTTTTCTTCTTTATAGAAAACACATTTAGTTTCTTCAGTCTCTCCGCACTGGATAAATTTCGGTGTGTGATATTTTTTTCCTCTGTGCTCTGGATACTTCTTTCTCTGTCGTAGATAAAAAGAAGCGGTAACAAGGCACAGCAAACAGTCCCCGACAGTCATTTTAGTTGCTGACGTATAAACTCACAGGATATCTAGTCAAAGAAGTCACAAATTATTATTTTTTTTTAATGCTAGGAAGAAGGAACCAAGGGCCACGAGCCAGCAAAAACTGTTCCTTCCAAGAGAAGAACAAAATACAAGACAGAGCCAAATTCAAGATCCGATCATTTCGAGATGCCTGGACACACTGCGTTTGAAAGACTGGAGATCATAGGATGCAGGAAATACAGACAGAAGAAGACAGTTCCAGAGTTGACCTGTTGCATAAATAAAGGACTGGGAGTAAAGGTAAACTCTTGCATTAGAGAGTTGGACAGAAAAGGGATGAAAGTTTGCTGCTTGACAGGTGCTACGGGCCCGTCATAGAGGTGGAGGCATGCATGCAGACAGTTCAGAGAAGCAGTGACCACTGAAGCTGCGATAGGAAAAGAGATAAAGATGCAACAGTGTGGCGAAGAGACAGAGGTTGAAGGGAGCCAGTAAGAGGAGGAGAGTTAATGAGAAGAAAAGCCTTTGACTCCACCCTATTGAGAAGAACTGTATGTGGAGAACCTTCCCACACATGCGAGTTGTACTCCACACAGGGGCGGATAAAGCCCGTGTATAGAGTCAACAATTGTGCAGGGGCAAAATCGGCTTAGCATACCTAGTCTCTTGGAAGCAGATTTTACAAGAGATGTATGATCTTTCCAAGATAAGTCCCAAGTGAATGAAACCCCAAGCATGTTCAAGAATGATACAGGATAAAGCTGAGTATTATTAAACATTAGTGGGTACACCTGTGGAAGATTTTGTCAGGTTGATAGGTGTAAGAAGTGAGTCTTTGTTGCATTAAGAACAACCAGATTATTTTTACCCCAGTCAGAGATCCGAACCAAGTCAGACATTAGGTGTGCCATAGCCTCATCCCTTGTTTCTTGAAGTAACTGCTGAGATGGACGTTGCGGGAACCGAATGGAAAGGTGAAGGGTGGAGTCATCAGCGTACGAGTGGATAGGGTTAGATATATGGCTTAGAAGGTCATTGATGAATAAAAGGAGGAGTTGGTGATAGGACAGAGCCCTGAGGAACACCCCTGTCGATAGATCTAGGAGAAGAACGATGGCCGTCTACAACAGCGGCTATAAAGCGAGCAGAAAGGAAGCTGGAGATGAAGGCACAGATAGAAGGATAGAAACCGTAAGAGAGCAGTTTGGAAATTAGAGATTTATGCCAGACTCAATCGAAAGCCTTTGAGACGTCATGTGCAATGGCAAAGCTTTCGCCAAAGTCCCGAAATGAGGATGACCAGGAGTCTGAAAGGTAGGTGAGAAGATCGCCAGTGGAACGTTCCTGACGGAACTCATACTGACGATCAGAAAGAAGGTTGTGATAGGAAAGATGCTTTAAAATTTTTCTGTTAAGAACTGACTTGAAAACTTTTGAGATACGGGATGTTAACCCGTCATGTCCCGAGCTTTTTCACACCTCCGACACTCCCGAACCCCGAGCTATTTTGGAAAAAAAATTTTTGGCTAAAACTTCCGCTTTTGTTGAGAAACAAAGGAAAATCACCAAGAAAGGGCTTACCGTGGTCCATAAGTGGTCGGAACAGGTGAGGTCCCCCGCGCTAGGTATCGTATTCTATCATTGACATGTGAGACGCTCACGTTTTCTATGGTAGGAAATATTGGGAGAAACAACAAACAATACCTAAACATTTATTGAATTTGAACTAATAAACAATATGAGTAACAAAAAAATGAATTTCAAACACATATATATGAAAAATAAGCATTGTACCTTCGCGCGAGCATAGCGAGTTAGGTCCAAGTGGTAACATGCTATGTGCTAAGTTTCTTGTATCAGTCAACATATCATTTTTTCTACTTGTATACTTCTGTTTCATAGACATTTTACTAATTTTTACTGTTTGTAAATGTTTTCAGATGTTTTCTTTCATTCCGATGACATGCAGCATATGTATTGCACATATCCGCTTACTAAGCGCACTCGCTATGACTCGTATTTCAACATATCCAATTGTTTTATCACTTTCTTATTATTTTTTTCTTTACATAGAACCTTTCCTCCAGCACTGTAAATGTTTTCAATTATTTACATTCATTACGAGGGCATTTAGTGAAATGTTAGCGCATATTCACTAGCTAGCACAATCTCAAACACTCGGGTTTCATCTTCTACTTTATTTTTTCACTCCAGTTATACTTTCCCACTTACATTACACACGTTTACACCCCTATACTGCACTATACATAGTTACTGGCATTATTTATTCTAGTGAGAGTCAGAATATCGCATGATAATACCCTCGCTATGAATGTTTCGACCAACATAATACTCAAACACTTACATACAAATTTTTCACATACACTGTATATTACACACTTTCCCACTTGTTGCCTTCTATTTGCATAATAACGTGCCTTATTCATTCCACTGAGCGTCAGGATAACGTATCTCTATACACATGCTAGGAATATTTTTACTTAGAGTATATTTCAGCACTTACAATAATTTGAACTTATATTATACCCGTTTGCATTTCCCATAATAATATTTACATATTTACGGGCCTTATTTATTGTACTGAGCGACAGAATATCGCATCAGAAAACCCTCGCTAGGTATGTTTCCACTTACATCATATTTATACACTTACATACTATTTTTGCACTTATGTTATACCCGTATGCACTTTATACTATTATTTTCAGATCAACAGGACTTATAATATCACTGAGCGTCTGTTTGTCGCATTTGCTTCAGAGTTACAGCGTCCTATCGCATTCACACCATATTAGAATTTCATCAACGTGTGATATTCGCTGAAACATGGGTGAATACAGAGACCCACGTCACACTCGACGCACTCATAGCGGGTGTCCTTCCTCTGTGTGGTGAGTCTCACCCGGGAATTGCTACACACGTGACACCTGTGCTGGGGCCTAGGTCTATTTGGCTGGGGAGGGATAGGTGTGGGGATATGGCGGCCGGATATTCTCAGGGGAGTTTGTGCGATAGGGGCAGTGCGGGTGCGATGTTGGGGCCTTTCAACAGCATACCGTGCAAACATCTCTCTTGTGAGCTCCCTCACAATCCCTTCAAAGGTTTCCTGAACTCCTGTTGTCATGGCGTGCAGGTGGTGGCAATTCAGAGCAGTGATATCTAGCAAGTGAAAGAACAGTTTCTTATACCACTTCATCGTGGTCCTGGCACACTCTACTGTCGATATTATGGAGTCTGACTGGTCCACCAGGCACATGTTTATGTTATAGTCCATGACACACTCAGGTTTCCATATGTGACACCTGTTCTCGCTCCAGTAATCCACGGAATCAGTACCGTGAATCAGGGGGCGGTGAACCATGGAAAAGAGGCTTACTTCTCTATTATGGTTCCACACAGTCGCAAGTATGTTGTTGGCTTTGAAGAAGACAACCTCATTCCTGTCAAGTTTCCGCCCTACCTTGACCATGTGACGCCGGTTCACCTTCACGGTTCCACAGATTCCCGTTTCATGCATGTGTACATAACGAGCAAGAAGAGGGATAGTGTACCAATTGTCTAGGTAGAGGACGTGACCACGATGAAGGTAGTCTTCTATCATTGTCTTTACCACTGCTCCCGACAGTCCAATACTCCGATCTTCTATTATGTCTGTCTGTGCACCGGTGTACAAGACTATGTCTTGCATGTACCCAGTCCTACAGTCACACATAACAATGATCTTGAACCCAAAACAGTGCCTTTTGCTGGGTATATACTGCCTAAATGAAATATTACCTCTCCACAACACGAGACTCTCGTCTATGACGAGGTCTCTATAGGGATAAAATGACAAACGAAAGGTTTGCCTCAGGTGATCAAAGATCAACCTAATTCGCCTCATCTTATCTGTGTCATTCGCATTTGCAGGATCATCATCATCATAAGGTAGAGAGCGGTGGCTCAATCGGTAGAGAGTTGGCCTGAAGTCCTAAGGGACCCGGGTTCAAATCCCGCTGGTGCAGGGAACAATTTAAGTATTTGAATTTCATAAAATCAGACTTTATACTGATCTACCAAAAGACCCGCCGACATGTCGTAAAAATACCCCGCTAATACCTGTATGAGACAGCCCTAGCATGTATTCAATATGGAAGGTGGGTTTTAGCGCCGAAGTGGTGACATATAGAGGTGTGCGGTACGTAGGAGGACTACTGAGCCTTGAAAGCAGGCTGTGAAGCCTATGCCCTGAGTCGGTCACATAAAAAAAATAAAAAATAAAAAAAAAAATGTAACAACTTAGAAGATGTTGGAAGCAATTACGGCTCATGACTTGCCCAAATATTGGTGTAAGCATAACAGGGTCCCTTGTCCAGTAGGCCGGGAATTCTGTTCTTTCGTATAATACCCATCAAAAGGACCAGGGCAAAAAATTAGAACATTTCTGAAAGGGAAACATGGTAATCATATACGATAGAATGCCTGCTCCTTGTTCCCAATCTTTCACTCTAACGGCGCTGGGTGCTTGCAAAACGGTTGGTTTGGTCAACAATCTGCTCCACAAAAGCCTCGTTATATAACAGGTGGAAAAAATCCATCCTGGTGGAATTACGGTGGATTCCGGGAGCAATGCAGCCACCACGCCCCTACTCAGTGAAGGGGTGAATGAGGGGAGAAAAATCACTCCCATCCTCCCAATTCCATCCCACAAATCCCTCGTCCCCATCATCCACATCATTGCTTTCGTCTGGGTGGGGAGGAGATGCTGGTGAGGGATGTTGGGGAGAAGGAGTGCAGAGGGCTTCTGCACTCTCACTCCTCTTCCCTCTGCCTTTACCCTTTCCCTTTCCCTTACCCTTACGGCCTAGAGGAACATTAGGGGGCTGTGGGGATGAAGTTCGGGAATATTGGGGAGCATGAGACGTGCTGGGGAGTGGTTCCTCCCCACCTTCCCCCTCCATCACAACACCACGTGATTTTTCACACACCCTCACTCGCCCACGTGTTTGGGGATATTATGAAGCATAATACATGCTTGGGAGTGGTTCCTCCCCACCTTCCCCCTCCATCACAACCGCACGTGATACAGGACACACCCACACTCACCCACGTGATACACCCCGCTGCCTCACACTACCTAGGGGAGAGTGACTCACTCCTGCCACTCTCACTTATCCTACTCCTTCCTGCACTTTCCCTTTCACTCCCCACTCCCTCCACGGCACTTTCTACCTCCCCAAACAAAATACTAGGCCCATACCTGCTCGTCCGATGTGGTGTGCACTCGGGGCCACGATGAGTAATTACCTCACGTCTGTACCACATGGCAGCACATCCCACGTCTCCGTCCTCATCCTCGTCCTCGTCATCTAATTCGGGTTCCACATCACGTTGGGGCTGGGCATAGGATGTTGCACGTGGTTTTTTGGCCGGCTGCCCCTCTCTAGCAGCGGAGTAAGTCACGTACTGCCGCTTCCTGGGGGACGGGATTTCTTCATCACTGCTGGTGGTTTTCTCCTCCTCTGGCTGCACATAATCTTTGTCAACAACCTCGTCGTCCAGTGGGGAATCACTGTCGCCTGTAACGGCGCCAAGGGTGGCTTGAATTTCATTCTCTGAGAGACCTCTCTTCGCCACATCTGAGCAGGACCATTGCTAACAGGTGAGTGACCGAGCCGCGGGTAAACACGAGTCGCGCAGGGTCGCCGAGTGTCCCTGCCTGGTGGCAGGTAGGGGAATGTCAAGCGACGATACGTACCAAAAATCAAGCACGAAATTTGAAAACTGTGCAAACAATGCACCTTGCAATTGCGCAACATATCAGTACGTCGGTGGGACTGGCAAATGCAAAATGTTGCAACATACCTATATGTCGACGGGACAACGTACCTATACGTCGACGGGACAACGTACCTATACGTCGACGGGACAACGTACCTATACATCGACGGGACGGGGCAGGTTAAAGCAATTGGAAGTTAGAGGGTTGTGAATGGTCACCCTTCTTTGGGACTGGAGTATATCGGGTGAAAATTGACGATTCTATGCCCATTTGATATTTTAGGTCAGACCCACCTGACATTGACCGTCTGCTGCTAATTGGGGGGACGATTCCCCTAATGTAATGAGGCAGGTTATACAATGCAGATTTGAAAGATGCACCTTTAGGTTTTGATTTCATGTTGATATGACAAATTTTAAAGGAGTTATGGCAAAAAAACATTTTTCTTCCTCTTTTTTTTTTTTTCTTACATACTGTGGGCCTTAGTTTGGGCCTTGGCCTAATTTGGCCCAAAATTTAATCAGGTGATCAAAAGATCATAACCCAACTCCCTTGTATTTTTAGTAAAAATCACACCAGTAGGTTTCACGTACAGTTGCTAACAGAGACAGACAGACAAACAAACAAACAAACCGAGTAAGAATATTACCCGTCCTCGCGCACAAGGGGCTCGGGGACGGGCAGTAACAAGATTCGGGGACCACTGCTGTATATAGTATTCTAGGTGTGGTTTAATTTATGATCAATAAAGCTTTGAAATTAAACCGGGGGATTTATGATCGACGTTCTTTGAGAAAAATACGAGGATTTTGTTTCCCTCATCACTGGGTGTTATACATGTTTGAAGCTTTTGATGATGCTGAAAATAAATCATAAATCTTTCTCGTCCTTTACTTGGTCAGTGGGTATCGATGTTTAATGTCCTTGCCGACAAAGTGCATTATCTAACATTTACAGTAAACTTCATCTACCATTTTCCACTCCAAATGTTTTTACCTTACTACATCGTTTGGAAAGAGAGATAGATAAATAGATACACAAACATATTATATATATATATATATATATATATATATATATATATATATATATATATATATATATATATATATATGGGGCTAAGATGCGAATGAATGTGTTTGAATGGATGAGTGAATGGGGAGTGTGTCGTCCTGTCTCAGCTACTTCCCTTTCCGTGGGGGAAGCAGCCTAGGTATATTTGTATATCATCTTGGCCGTTTGAATGTCCACTGCAGGACCGGCCTATCCCTACCGAAGTGGGGACGATACAGCCAATGTATCTCTAGTAAGTGGCTTAGGCTGTCTAGTAGAGATTGTATGTAGGGTGAGAAGTGCCTGTAGGTGTAATTGTAGTGTTGGAGTGGCTTTGGATGTGTGTCAAGTCTGTGAACCAAGTTTAATTGGCCAGCGCAAGCCGACTGGGTGCAAGCATACTTTATAGTATGCGACACTGGTTCAACCACAGCACCCCTTGTGTCTGCCAATGCAGTACGTGGCCAGAAGAACGCTCCCAAAGTTAATTACCCTGGCGGGGGGCGAACCCTCCTTCTTCAGTGTACGATCACTCAAACTTTACCACTGTACCACAGAGGCTCTCTCTCGGTCTCTATTAGTGTTTGCCTCAAAAATTCGCTGAACTAATAGTCTTTCCATCACAAGATGTTTGGAAATACTATTTCCTTTGTTTCTATACCGTTACATAGCCCTTAATTACCAGTTCTGATTTTTAAAAAATCGAAAAAATGATTTTCGCATAATTTCTAGTGTCGCGATTTTCAACAATTTCGCAAGGGCCAAAATTTTTGTTTGGTATTTTTTCTGACACTCCATAGAATTACTCCTACCCAATGCAAAAAGAATTAATTCGATATCTATTAACATTCTCGTAAAAGAAACACAACAGTGGACAGACAGGCACAAACACATACACAGCTTGACCTTTTTTGATCCTACATAAAGCAGAAGTGGATTTTAAACAGCCCCATTCAAAAATACAGTAAATCCCTAAGGAAGAGGTGCTAAGGAGCTTCCTGAACCCACTGGAATATGGCATAAACCGGAATAAAGCATGAAAGAAAACGCGCCCATGAGAGGGTTAGCTACTCTATTTCCACCTTGGTCTTTGCAGCATGGAATAAGTATCTAAGAGGCAGAAAAAGACAATACCCCGTCTCTACATCCTTCCACATTTACGTCACTAGCATCATATTCCAGTATTAATCATTTGTTACATATCAGCACTGAACACAAAGAGATTTTTGGTAAAGTGGAAGCGCAAAGAGTGTACTGTGCCTAGCCTGTGGGATTACAGTACAGTCAGCACTGCATTAAAGTCCCACAAAATCAGACCCAAAGTTGCCTCTTTAGCTTCATTGTCTGTGCAGACCCGTCAAAGGGCAGATGCATTAGACAGTGCTCATTGCCACTGTTTGTGTACCATATGCGTTCAGGTGGATCATTCCCAAGGTAATATAATTGTCACATACTAGTATGTCAGCCAGCTAATGCTGTCTGAACTGACGGAAGGAAATCGTGCAAAGGAAACTATTGAGATAGATTTGCGCAATTTGCTGAACAGAAATCTATGCAAAAATATCATTTTCTTATACAAAGAAATATAAAATCAAGTGTGTCATTCCACTTCCACAGCAACTTATGAATCAGAAATAGGTAGATCTACAAACCCTATATTAAATTACAGTACCTGATGGTGATAGCTATACATATTAAGCTACGGAATACTAAGAAGGTAATGTTCGTTAAAAGACTTAGTATTTTGCCTTTTAACAAAAGAGTAAGACAGTGCTTCTTTCATGCAGTTTCCCTTACAAGAGTACTGGCTATCACGTAAAAGAATATAAATAATGAAGTTCTTTTTAAAGGCACCGAAGAGTGAAGATGATAAAGTCACTTACGAGTACAGTTCCTTAAAAAAAAAAAAAAAAAAAAAAGACAGGTCATATAATTCTGATACGGATAACAGATAGATTCCAATTAAATCCAAATGGCAACCCAAATGAACTGAGATTAAAGTAGAACCTCCATGATTTTGTCTGTCTGAGTCCAGATTTACTAATGACATTAAGCTCGATTTTGTTTCGTAACAAGCATTCGTTCACGCAGGAAATACAAGAAAATCAGAGTTAAAAACCTTCACAAGCATTTTGATTTTCTTGCATAACCATATAACTTCTCCAATCATAACCTCAGCCTGGCTAGGATTTGTTCTTATAGGGAGGACAGGAGAAAGTAAAGTGCAAACTATTTACGTTCCTAATTCTTCCTACAAAAGCACACTGTAGTTACGAGAGTAGTATGTGTGTGAATCCAGACTGTTGTGATGGAATGGTTTAAATATCACTAGGCTGGAGTGGTAGACGTTAGGCCTTTCCTTTGTCCTACCGAAACTTGACCTATATACAGTAGAGAGACGGAGATATCTGTTCATAAACCTGGTTGTACTGAGAGTAATGAAAGGTACATGCAACCTTTTCGTGCCTATATTTAACGTTATTATGTCAAAATTCATCCCATTGTCCCAAGAACATTATCTTCGGATTTTCTGTGTACAGTTAGACGATTTTAGGTGACATCCATTGGGTTGAAAGTGTTCACTGAGTCCGTTCAACAGGGAACAGACATGAAGTAATTATATACACTGGTAATGTAATTAATTGCAGTGACTTGGTGGATTCTTAATTATAAGTATATTGATAATTTAAATAATATACTGATTACTGAAAGAATATACTTATTTCTGATTAGCGTACGTTATGCCTTTACGCTTTTCTACATCGAAACTAGGCAAATCGTTTCAGCTTTCATGTTTGTCTTGTTTACCGTTGAGCTGAGCACAAAACAAACATTAATTGATTTAATATTATTTTATGAAACAAAATTAATTACCTTGCAAGTATATTTTCAAACTCCAAGTACAGTATATTTTTTTGCAGTGTAAATGATATTGTTATTGGTTTATTACTGTCGATTATATTATGCTGCCTCCACAGGACAGCCGTTCTGGGAAATTCATTTAGTATTTGAAACTTGCAAACAAATATCTATGGCAATTCATAATATCATACATAAAATCATCGCCAGAAATGACAAAAATAATCCACAGAGATTATAAAGTGCAACATAATTCCAAAGATTACATTATGTTTAAGAATTACATAATCATTCCGTGGAGATGAAACTGTGCTCAGTACCTTCGTGTTCAATCTTGACAGTAATATCAAGCACCAAGTTTGTCGTACGCTAAATAAAATGAGTTTTTCAGTATGGTGTGCCTTTTTTACAATAAGAACGAAACTTAAGATGCCAGTATCCAAAAGGTAAGACAAATAAAATGTTAACATTACCAGCTCCTCCAAGAGTAATATCAGATCTAAGAGATTATCACCTTAAGATCGAAGTCTATAGGGTCACTGAGAAGGTGGAGGTATTGCAGTATGCAGGAGGATAGAGAGGCAACAGCTATGGTGGAAGCCAGAATTAAGGTCCACAGCAGAATGGAAAAAGGATACAGGATACTATTCCAGCGGGACATAGGCGGCGAAACGCCTAGGAGGATTGCAAAGCTGTATTGCCATCAGGAGTAAGTGTAATTGGAACCACTGAACCGCTCCGTTTTAAGCCTCATTGAACTGATTACTATCCTTATTATTTTACATCATATCACCCATCATCCAACTGCAGGTCCCATTTTCCTTGACTTCCCATGTAACTGTGTCTGTGAGGGTGATTTCATACATGAAGTTGCATTTATTGCCACTGACTTGACTAGCGCCTGGGTTTCTGCCACTGCGTTTTCCCTCTTAGAACGGGTCGCCACAGCAGAAGACCAGGATCTTTAAAACCCGTCCCCTAGTCCCTGAAGTGGTAAAGGAGGAGTGCATATCTGATGTGAAATTTCGTGGTACTCAAGACTCCCAGTGGTGCCCTAGTGCTTGTGGATATGCTGGTGAAAGCGATTAAACACCGACGCCCCACTTGTTCTTGTGGCTGTAGCAACAAGATTTTCTCCGAGCGCTAAACAACAGGCGGAAAAAATACTGATGCGGTGCTGAGGTGTGGGTTGAGGCAAAAGAGGACGAGGTAAGTGGGGTTCCACTCTTTGCTACCTACCAAGAGGAGATGGTAGGGGGTGAGGTCGGGATGGAAGATGATTATGACGATAAGGGATCATCTGATGTAGTGTGGTGGACGGAAGGTGTGGAGGAGCGAGTGTTGGGTCCCTAGTAGGACAGGCGTGAGAGAGTCTTCAGCAGCTGCCACCTACTGCCTTATGTAAAGCAGATGCTGACTGTCGTCGTCGATCACCATCAGGAGGTCATATCCACTCTGTGGAAAACTATCCAGTATTAAGAGACTCGTACCAATCGTAGTGTGACCATCTACGTCAGAACTGGGGCATAATATCAGAAAATACCATTGGTAATACTTTCTTTAATAACTCATTATTCAGAGTAAACAGATCAGCTAAGTCGAGGTTACGATATAGAATACAATAATTAATAATACCTTGCATCACTGCATAATTATTTTATGGAGCTAACACGCACACAGACGAGCCTGCAGAATGACTAGACTCTGCGGGACGCCGCTAAATGCACTGCACCTCGAATTGCTAGCCACCAAACGTTAATTTATAGTTATCACCCGGGAATATGGCAGCAAGCAATTGGTGAAAAAAAAACATGAGTTATCAACTGGAATTAAAAAAAAAAAAAAAAGGAGAGAAAACACACTCTGACAATCCCCCCCCCCCCAAAAAAAAAGCGGTGTAACGGAATGCGAACCACCACGTCGGCGAGCCTTTTCGTGAGCGTAACAAAGACTAGTTTTTTAAGTCACTCTATAACTGCATAAATCAGTACAAATTATTAGTCCAGACAAACCTATTTGGATGTTCTATAGCCAAATTTTTGTCTTATTTAACCACAAAAGTATGTGAATGAGGAATTGTTTGAGGTGGCTTGAGAATGAAAGACTGATCTGAAGAGTGTAAATTTCGTACAAGTGGAAGGGGGAGGGGAAGACCGGGGATAAGATGGAACGAGGGATGGAGAGATATTTGAGAGAGAGGAGTGTGAGTTGGAGGGAAGGCAGTCTGATGGCAGAAGACAGGGTTGACATAAACGTGACTTGTTTGAGGCCACCCCTTACGGAACTGAGACGTCTGGCTATAGACAGAGAGATAAACAGGGAGACAGAGAGATACATAAAACTTAGAAAACAGTGGACTGAACAGTGAACTTAGAAAACCTCAAGATTTTAAAACTCCCTGTGCCCATACATCTGGAAATCAGCAGCTTAAATCCGATAGCACGTTCTGGTATTTCACCTTTGCTGAGATCGGATAATTTTCATTCAGCCCCAGAATGATGTCTAGTGCAAAAGGGGTTAATGAAGCCAATATCTAACCGATCCAGTTCGAAAAGTCTCTCCTGAATGAAATAGTCTGAAGGTGACAAAACCGAGCAAATACTGACGTCGCCAAATTGAAGAGGTCAGTGATTCTTGATTTTTCATTTTTTTTCATTTATTTTCTTTCTTCTTTTGGTAATACAACCTATTTTGTGAGGGATACATTTGAAAGAGCGATGTTGGCCATGCGATCATACTCGAAATACCTATATTTTCACCTCGCCATGCTAATAAAAGTATTATGCTCTTATTACACCAACTTGACCTAAAATTGTCATCTCGCCATCTTGAATGCTGATTTGTAATACATTTTTTACAACAGACTATGATGTTAGCCACAAAAAACCCACAGTATTGCCTTTTGTGCCAATGATTTACGTGAAACAAACTGCAAACGCATGAAAATATGGGCCATGTTAAGGTGAAAGAAAGGCAATACCTTCTGTTTCTCTAAAAGTGTAACATCATAATGCTACGTCCATGATGGATGTCTATCATATCTATCTGCCTCTCTCTCTCTCTCTCTCTCTCTCTCTCTGTATATATATATATATATATATATATATATATGATGTTGATGAATGTCTGCAGAGTTTTGGAGCGAATGTGAATGTGGTAATGATGGGAGATCTGAATGCTAGAGTGGGAAATGTAGCAGTTGAAGGTGTAGTTGGTATGCATGGTGTGCCTGGAAGAAATGAAAATGGGGAACGAATGATAGGGATGTGTGTTGAGCAAGAGATGGTGATTGGAAATACGCTGTTTGAGAAGAAAGATATTTATAAGTATACATGGGTGAGACAGGAGGGTGGAAGGGTTGTTGATAGAGCGTTGATGGACTATGTGGTTGTGTCTAGGAATGTAATAGGAAGATTGCTGGATGTGAGAGTTCTGAGAGGGAAGGGTGGAGGTATGTCTGACCACTACCTGGTGGAGGGAAAGTTAAGAGTAGGCAAGAGATGGGTGAGAGCTAGGAGGGTTAGGTGTGGCAGGGAGGTTTTGAAAGTGAGTGAGTTGGATAAAAGAGAGAAAAAGATAGCGTATCAGGAGAAATTGAAAGATGAGTGGAACGCAGTGAAAGATAGGGAAAATGGCAATGTGGAGGAGGAATGGCAGTTGTTTAAGAGTGCTGTGGTGGTGCATGCAGAAGAGGTGTATGGTGTGAGACGTGTGGGTGGTGGTGTAAGAAAAGGAAGTGAATGGTGGTGTGAGGAAGTAAGTATGGCTGTGGCTGAGAAGAGACATGCATATGAAGTGTGGCTGCAGAGGAAGGATGAGATGTCATATGAAAGGTATAAGGAAAAGAGGAATAGGGCGAGAAGGGCTGTGCGTGATGCTAAAGTGGCAGCAGATGAGAGGTGGGGTAAGCGGCTGACAGAGAATTTTCAACAGAATAAGAAAATGTTTTGGAAGGAGGTGAAAAGGGTGCGAAAGGGAGAGTCTGGGAAGGAAGAGCGAGTAAAAGCAGAGGATGGAAGGATGTTAATTGAGATGGATGCAGTAAGGAAGAGATGGGCAGAGTATATTGAAAGATTGTTAAATGTAGAGGAGGAGAGGGTGGCTGAGATTGTGGCGGATGGAAGGGTGCAAGGAATAAATGTGTTGGGAGAGTTGAATGATTCTTTGATCACGAAGGAGGAAGTGGAGAAGGCAGTAAAGGAGATGAAAACAGGGAAAGCTGCAGGTATGGATGGGTGTGCTGTGGAATGCCTGAAGGGTGGTGGAGTGACTATTGTTGACTGGTTAGTAAGATTGTTGAATGTGTGCTTTGTGAAAGGTATGGTGCCAGTTGACTGGGCAAGTGCTTGTGTGGTCCCGTTGTATAAAGGCAAGGGTGATAAGTATGAATGTACTAGCTTTAGGGGTATAAGTCTGTTGAGTGTTGTAGGTAAGGTGTATGGTAGAGTGTTAATTATGAGAGTTAGAGAGGGTACAGAGGAAGTGATTGGTGAGGAGCAGTGTGACTTTAGGAGAGGGAGGAGATGCGTGGATCAGGTGTTTGCTGTGAGACAAGTATGTGAAAAGTATTTAGCGAAAGGTAAGGATGTGTTTTGGGCATTATGGATTTAGAGAAAGCATATGATAGAATTGATAGGGAGGCTTTGTGGACTGTTTTAAGTTTGTATGGACTTGATGGTAGGTTACTAAAAGGGGTGAAAAGTTTTTACGTAAATAGTAGAGCATGTGTAAGAGTGGGAAATGCTGTGAGTGATTGGTTTCCCGTGAGAGTGGGGTTGCGACAGGGATGTGTGATGTCGCCTTGGTTGTTTAATATTTAAATGGATGGTGTTGTAAGGGAGGTGAATGCAAGAGTTTTAGGTGGAGGTCTGAGTCTGGTGAATGTTGATGGTGGAGAGTGGAATCTGAAGCAGCTGCTGTTTGCAGATGATACCGCACTGGTGGCTGATTCAGAGGAAAGATTGAGACAGTTAGTAGAGGAGTTTGGAAGGGTGTGTGAAAGGAGGAAATTTAAAGTAAATGAGAATAAGAGTAAAGTGATGAAGTGTACGAGGTTGGTAGATGGTAGGGGGATGAATATAGTTTTGAATGGCGAGTTGCTTGAGGAGGTAGAATGCTTTAAATATCTCGGGTCACATGTTGCTGTGGATGGAAGAATAGATGCAGAAGTGAAGTTTAGAATAAATGAAGTAGGAAAGGTGCTAGGAGGAATGAAAAAAGTGTTTAGATGTCGTTCGCTTCGAATGGATGTAAAGAGAAGGCTGTATGAGGGTGTTGTGGTACCGACTGCATTATATGGGGCTGAAACATGGAATATGGGTGTAACAGAGAGGAAAAGCTTGAGTGTAATGGTGATGAGGTGTCTGAGGAGTATGTGTGGAGTGACGCGTATGGCTCGAGTGCGGAATGATGAAGTGCGAAGGAGAACTGGAGTTGTTCGGGGGATGGCTGGTAGAGTTGAGCAGAGGCTGTTGCGATGGTTTGGGCATATGGAGAGAATGGATAATGAGTGATTGGTGAAAAAGATAACTAGATCTGATGTGAGAGGTGTAAGGCTGAGAGGAAGACCACGAATAGGATGGGTGGACAGTGTGAAGAGAGGGCTGGATGCGAGAGGGATGTCTGTTGAGCAAGGAAGAGAGGCTGTGCGTGACAGAAATAAATGGAGAGAAATTGTGAATGAATAAGTGATGACGCAGCCCTGAGGGGAAATTCTCCCGCATTTGGTCTGATCAGCTAGTCAGGTCAGGTGCGGGTAAGGGGATGGGTCTGTTATGATGTGGCAGGGGTAAACCAGTTCTGCTGTCGGACCCTGCTGCGGATGTCACTGATTGCATTGTGCAGTTGACCCTTGTGTGGTGTGGTGCGGTGAGGATCTGTCCGTTCTCCCCTTTGGGGCTAAGATGCGAATGAATGTGTTTAAATGGATGAGTAAATGGGGAGTGTGTCGTCCTGTCTCGGCTA
Organism: Coenobita brevimanus; assembly: GCF_032717465.1. Taxonomy (NCBI): domain Eukaryota; kingdom Metazoa; phylum Arthropoda; class Malacostraca; order Decapoda; family Coenobitidae; genus Coenobita; species Coenobita brevimanus. The sequence goes on along the minus strand of NC_136997.1, from coordinate 38,428,572 downwards.
CCTCCCTTTCCTTGGGGAAAGCAGCCTAGGTATATGATATATATATATATATATATATATATATATATATATATATATATATATATATATATATATATATATATATATATATATATATATATATATATATATATATATATCATCAGCCGTTTGAGTGTCCACTGCAGGACCGGCATATTCCGATCGACGTGGGGACGATACAGCCAATGCATTTCTGCCAAGTGGCTTAGGCTGTCTGGTAGAGATTGTATGTAGGGTGAGAAGTGCTTGTAAGCGTAATTGTAGTGTTGGAGTGGCTTTGGATGTGTGTGTAGTCTGCAACCCAAGTGTAACTGGCCGACTAGGTGGAAGCATACTTTATAGTATGCGACACTGGTTCAACCACAGCACCCCTTATATCCGCCAATGCAGTACATGGCCTGAAGAACGCTCCCAAGTTTATTACCCTGGCAGGGCGTGAACACTCGTTCTTCAGTGTACAAGCACGCACACTTTACCACTGTACCACAGAGGCTTCAGATAGATATATATATATATATATATATATATATATATATATATATATATATATATATATATATATATATATTTATACAGTGTATATTTGGTGGATGGGGGTGCCCATCATCCATCCACACAATCATTGTAGAGATGCCATATGATCTCTACACTGAGTGACAAGCTAAATGGTTTCCTGCACCCAGGAAACCATTTACTACGCTGGGTGGTAACAATATAACCGGGGATTCTGGCAGGTTTAAGAGTCCCCCAGATTCCCCTAACCAAAATCACTTAATCATGGCAGTCGTTTTAGAGAGACTCGAAGGACCCAATACCTGCCCAGGGCCTCAACTAAATGGGGTGATTCACATGGCCATGTGGAATGTGTGAGGTGTGAATGAGGAGAGCAAGAGGGTGGAAATGGTGAATGTGTTCAAGAGTGCGAGATATGCCGTGATGGCACTGTGTGAAACGAAGATTAAAGGGTGTGAAGTGGAGGAGTGGGAGGGTGTGAAATGTGTAAGATTGGGAATGAATGGGCGTGGAAGGTGCAAGGAAGGAGTAGCTTTGTTGATGAATGAGGTGTGACAGAGTGGAATGAAAGAATACAAATGTGTCAGCTCGAGGTGTATGTATGTCAAGTTCAAGTCTGAGAAGTTGAAAATGGCAGTGATTGAAACATATACACCATGTATGGACAGGAATGAAAGAGAGATAGACAGGTTTTGGGATGAGCTGCATGAAGTAGTGAGAGAAATGCCCAGGAGCTAAAAAGTGATCGTAATGGAGGATATGAATGGACGAGTAGGCACTGGTCCTGAGGATGACATAATGAGTTGTTATGGAGTATCAGGAGAAAATTATAATGGGAAGCGACTAAAGGATATATGTCAGGAGAGGAGATTGTGCATCTGTAACTCGTATTTCAAACACAAAGATGCACATAAATATACATGGTGTAGAGGGAACGGGGATCGTGTTGAAAGAAGCCTGACTGATTACGTGCTCGTAGGGAGGTCGATGATGGGAATGGTTGCTGATATGAGTGTCAGGACTCTAAAATAACTTAATACATTACATAATAGCTAATTGCATACATAGGTAGTCTAGAGGTGAAGTCAAAGTCAAACCTAGGGGCTGGAGGAAGTGACGTTTGAATTTCCTCTCAATAGGTATGTCACACACAGCACAATATGCCTCGTGACGCCTGATCGTACCTTACAAACACACACACACACACACACACACACACACACACACACACACACACACACACACACACACACACACACACACACACACACACACACACACACACACACACGCGCGCGCGCGCGCGCGTGATGGAAGTTCTTACATACGGAAAGGAAGGGGAAAAGACAGAAGGAATTAGGAGACTGGAGAGAAGAGAGCAAGAAGGGGGTCTAGAGAGAGAGACAGAGAGACGGCAGGCTGCGAGAGAGTTTTCAAGCATAAAACGCTCTTGTGTTATACACTCAGTGTTAATCTTGAGCTTTCCCTTTTTGAAGAGAAATAAAACTACAAACAACCCCAGCCTCATCTTTAACTTCTGCCGTCATCGACTGCAAGGAAACTGAGGTTATCTCACAATGTTCGGCTACAACTACTACATAATCAGTTACAAGACCAACATATTTTGGTGGCAGCAAATGTACGAACCACGCTTACAGGTCTACAAGCCTATAAGCCTACAAATCAACAAGTCAACGAACCAACGATTCTACAAGTCTACATTATCAAGACTGATAAGAAACAAAGCTACAATCAAAGCAAGATATTACGATTCTGCAAGCAACCTTCAGGCAGGTGCGACGTATCCAAGATCAACTACGAGTTCGCACCATACAGAAGGAAACCACAAATAAACGCTGTAGAAGAAACCACATCCATCTCAAGAAGTCTAAAATTCTACGATAGTAACCACAGGCGAGTACAGAGTAAGAAGAACGAGTTACGAGTGAGGAAAAAACAAGCAAACGAAGAGCGAGAAGACTGACAACCCACAACTACAACAAGCAACACCTGCCCCCACCCTTCTCTCCAACCCACCCTCCATCTCCACCACCACCACGCTGACACGGGGGTGAATGATGCAATAATTTTAAGAGCCCTCTCTCACCACTCATCTTACTCATCTTTTTTCACTAAATAATGTATCAGTCTTGTAATTGATTATACTGTATAGTTGTCGTAGCCGAGCTGCAGTGAATAGTGAATAGATCTGTGAAACAACCTAAGTTCACTTGTAGTCGATGACGGCAGAAGTTAAAGATGAGTCTGGGGTTGTTTGGAGTTTTATTTCTCTTCAAAAAGGGAAAGCTCAAGATTAACACTGAGCGTATAACACACGAGCGTTTTATGCTTGCTAACTCTCTCGCAGCCTGCCGTCTCTGTCTCTGTCTCTGTCTGTCTCTCTCTCTCTCTCTCTCTCTCTCTCTCTCTCTCTCTCGACTTCCTTCTTGCTCCTTCCTCTCCAGTCTCCTAATTCATTTTGTCTTCTACTCCTTCTTTCTTTAAATAAGAACTTCCATCACGTGGGCTATACTGTCGTCAAATGTTCTAGAAGCCTGCGCGTGTGTGTGTGTGTGTGTGTGTGTGTGTGTGTGTGTGTGTGTGTGTGTGTGTGTGTGTGTGTGTGTGTGGTACCATCAGGCGTCACGAGGTATATTGTGCTGTGTGTGACATACCTGCTGAGAGGGAATGCGGACGTCACTTCCTCCAGCCCCTAGGTTTGACTTTGACTTCACCTCTAGACTACCTATGTATGCTATTAGCTACTATGTATTGTAATAAGATTTTTTAGTCATGACACGAGGGCCGTGAGAGGACGATGTGGAGGTCTGTCAGATCATATGATTGTGATATGCAAGATCAAGCTGAGAGGAGTGACGTGGATCAGGAGAGAGAGGAGCAGTCAGGGAGAAAGACTGAAAGTTGAGAACTTGAGGATCAAAGAAATGGCAGATGGTTATAGGACCAAAGTAGAGGAGGAGCGGGAATGGGTGAACTGGAATGAAATGGATCTGGACAGCCCTAGAATGCATGTAGGGATTGCTTAGCTAGGAATGCTAAAGCGACGTGTGGTGTGGCAAGAGTAAATACAAAGAAGAAAGGTACGGCATGGTGAGATGAGGAGGTTAAAAGAGCAGTGTAGGAAAAGAGAAGTGGCTAAAGTGGTTACAGGACAGTGGTTCAGTTGAAATGAGGACTTAATACAGCGAGAGTAAGAAGCTCGTAAAGAGACTAGTGAAGAGGGAAAAGAAGGAGGTAAATGATGATCTAGGAAGAAAAATGAATGCGAACTACTCAGAAAATATGAAGATATTTTGGAAAGAGACCCGGAAATGTAGAAGTGAAAGCAGAAAGAACTGAGATGGTGCGAAGGATTAAGTGGTAGATTATTAACCCATGGGGATCAAGTAAAGATCAGATGGAAAGATTATTTCGAAGCCTAATGCATGGGAATAGAGAGAGCACAGCAGCTGTAAACATCATTGGTTTTGGGGGTGTGCAGAGAAGGAATGTAGTGCCATGAGACGTGACACTCGCACAGGTGAAGAATGCTGTCAAGCGGCTGAAAAATGGGAAAGTAGCTGGGGTCGATGAGGTGTATGCAGAGATGTTTAAGTGCAGTGGAGAGAGTGGAATGAAGTGCTTGTTGGTGATATGTAAGAAGGCATGGATGAGTGAAACTGTGCCTGCAGAGTGGAAAAAGGCTGTGATTGTACCCCTTTACAAAAATAAAGGTGAGCGAAGTGAGTGCATAAATTATCGTGGCATAAGTTTATTGAATGTGGTAGCGAAGGTATATGAAAGAATTATTATAGAGAAAGTAAGACAGTTATCAGAAGTCCTAGTGAGTGATGAACAGGGTAGCTTTAGGTATGGCAGGGGATTTGTGGATCGAATATTTTGCAGTGAGACAGATAGCAAAGAAGGCTTGTGAGAAAGACCATAAGGTGTTTATGGCATTCATGGATCTGGAAAAAGCGTATGACAAAGTGGACAGAGAAGGATTGTGGAAAGTTTTGCACATGTACGGGGTAGATGGTAAGCTGCTAGGTGCCGTCAAGAGTTTTTATGATGGCAGTGAAGCATGTGTAAGGGTTAATGGGAATCTAAGTGAATGGTTCACGATCGGTGCGGGTGTGCGACAAGGTTGTGTGATGTCCCCATGGTTGTTCAATGTACAGTATATATGGATGGGGTGATGAGAGAAGAAAAAACATGAGTAATGGAGATGAATGGTGATGGACAGAATATCTTAAATTTGTTTTATGCTGATCATCCAGTACTGCTTGCAAATACCGTACAAGAACTTAGTAGACTAGTGCAGAGTTTTGCTGATGTCTGTGAGCGTCGTGCCTTGAGGGTAAATATAGTAAAGAGTAAAGTGATGGTTATTGAGAGAGAAGGTGACAACCAGTGCGATGTTATAGTGAATGGAGGGAGACTGGAATTGGTGAGAGCGTTCAGATACCTGTGTACAGTGATAGAAAAGAGAGGAAAATGTGCAAAAGAAGTTGAAAGTTGAGTGACACAAGGAAGAAATGTAGTTGGTGCAATGAAGGCCTTGATAAGAAACAGAGGCTTGAGTGTTGCAGCTGCACGAGGCTTACATGAGGGAATGCTAGTGCCAACTTTAACATATGGATGTGAGACTATGGTGTTGCACGAAAATGAAAAGTCAAGAGTAAGAGCAGTGGAGATGGGACTGCTGAGGAATGTATGTGGAGTACAGAGGGTGGGTAGGATACGAAATAATGTGATTCGTGAAAGATGTAGAGTGAGGAGGTCGGTGGACACCATAATCGACCAGTGTGTACATAGATGGTATGGTCATGAGACAATGGAAAACAATAGAGTGGTGAAGAAGGTATATCTGAGCGAATTTGAAGGAGGAAGGAGGCGAGGTAGGCCAAGGAGAAGGTAGAGAGATGGTGGATGAGTGTGTGAGGAAGAGAGGTTTGCAAGTCGGTGGGGCTAGGGAAATGACAAGAGATCGAGCTGGCTGGATGAACGTTGTGAGAAGAAGCACATGATCAGGGATTTGGCACCCATTTTTAACGTGGCAGAGTCCAGATCGACTCAATCGAATACGTTCATGTGAAGCTACAGAACGTGATGAATGTTTCTGGCGTATCTGATAGAGCCAGGATTCCCAGGGGCTTGATTGATGATTGAATGGAAGCGTGGCCCATTCGACTTGGGAACTTTGGGCTGTCTGGACATTGCTACTCCTCACCCTGCCCTAGTTTTTTTTTTTTTTTTTTTTTTAATAACAGAACGGAGGAAGGAAAAACAAATGGGAAAAAAAAAAATCCATACACCAGACTACTGGTGTCCTCCATTCATAAAATATCTGTAACAGTTAGACTTGAACAGTTGTGGGTTGAAATTTGAGGAAAACAACTCTGGGGAAGCGAGTTCCAGAGAGATGCAGTTCGGGGAATGAAAGAATTCTGATAGGCAGAAGTTCTGCAATATGGTTGAGTGACATTCCAGTCATGAGCGCTACCAGATGCCCGTGTAGCACGAGGGAAGGCATGGAGAGGCGGCACCATGGACGCAACCTCGTCTGAGCACTTGCCAAAAAAATATCTGTCAAATAATGCAAGGGAGGCAACATTCCTTCTTACTTGCAGGGGAGGTAGTTTATATGTAATGGCAGGGTTGTTAATGATTCTAACAGCTTTATTCTGAATTTTGTCCAGTTGTCTCAATGCAACCTCTCCACAACCATTCCACAAGGGTGAGCAGTATTCAAGCTGAGAGCGCACATGACTCTTATAAATTATAGCTAACTGCTCATCGGTGAAGAAGTTACGGACTCTGTACAATAATCCAAGTTTCTTTGAGGCGGCCTTAGCAAGTGATCTGACATGAGAGGTCCAGTTGAGGGCACTGTTAAGTGAGACACCAAGAATTTCAATACTTTTAGAGATGGGAATATTAGTAGCACTGAAGGTAATGTACGAATCTGGCAATATCTGTCTATTAGTAAACTGTATATATTTAGTTTTACTAGCATTAAAAGAGACAAGGTTGTTTTGTCCCCATTCACTGATTGTAGCTAGATCTTGATTTATGGAGATGGCTGTACTGAGTTGAGAGGTAGAGATATTAGACTTTGTAAATGGATGTCTGAGTGTGAATGAACTATGTAGTGTTGAGTCATCTGCATATGAGTGAACGGGATTGTGAGTGACAGATAAGAGATCATTAATATGAACCAGAAATAGGGTTGGCGCCAGAACTGATCCCTGCGGCACGCCGGCATTAATTGAGTGGAAATTCGAATATACATCATCTACTTTTACTCTTATTTTCCTGTCACTAAGATAAGAAGAAATCAAAGGAACAAGGGAGTTTGGACAGCAGGGAACGGTGCCATACTCTGTCGAAAGCTTTAGAGATATCAAGTGCTACTGCATGAGTTTCTCCAAAAAGATCAATTGATTGATGGATGGTATGAGTTAAGAGAATGAGTATGTCAATGGTGGATCTTTCGTGGCGAAAACCGTATTGTCTATCACTAATTAAGTTGTTGGATTCAAGATGTTTAACAATATAGGGTGGGAAAAAAGGTCCGGATGATGATGATGATGATGATGATTCTATAGATAGATAGATAGATAGATATACTACATATATTGGGCACATTCAAAGCATTATCTTTTTTTTTTTTTTTTTGAGAGAGAGAGAGGGAGAGAACAAAAGGGTAGAAGTAGCAGTCACAAACGAAGGCGTATTAGCCCATGATGTTATCTATTAAAAAAAAAAAAAAACTGAATTCTACTAGGATTTATCCAACTTGTAAGAATAAATGATTGAAAAAAAGAAGAAGATTCTTCCTCACTCATCACACCGCCATGTAAAACCGGCAGAAAAATTGAACATCATGCTTGTAGAACGAATGAGCACTGAAATTTTATAGGACAGGCAGAAGGGGAACGACTGTTCATTATGTAGTATCTGTGCTACAGATCTATAAAACTATAAAACATACAACTTACAAGATGAAGGAATTTTTTAATCGTTAAGAAAACGTCTGTCTATTGTTATCATACACTTCAACATGGAAACAAGCAGACTCGGTTAAGTATAGCATAACCATCTCAAAATACTTGTCTTGTCGAATTTTAAATTCATCAATAGAGTTTGCCATAAGTACAGTGCTGTTCTTGCTAGACTATTCCATTGTTCCATTACGGACGCATTAAAGCAATTTTTTCACGTAATAGTTGTGTTACAACCCTTGCCAATGAGTTTCATTCCATTACTTCCGGACATGGTATCGTTCTGTATTTCGAATAACTTATCATATTTAACAACGCCAGATTCATTAACAGTTTTATGTACTTGTATTAGATCTCCTCTGACTCCTCTGTTTTCTTTTTCCTTGTAGATAATATATTTAGTTTCTGTAGTCGCTCCATCCATACGTGCTCCCTACGTGTCAACAAGTGGGTTGGTGGAGGGTTAGTGTCCCTCCCTGTAAAACAAATAACTCAAAGTTAAATGGCCACCCCTTACGGGATTATGGGTCTAGCAATAGATATATAGATAGTCGCTCCTCGCTGGATAAATTTCGCGGGGATGGGACTTTTTTTTTCTTCTTTTAGTTGATAAAAAGATCGGTGGAAAAGTGCTGTATTCAGTATTCCAGGTGTGGTATAAATAATGACGAATAAAGTTAGAAAGAAAATCAGGAAATTTATTAAGTTCCTTACGATGAAGCGTTACTGAAAATGAATACTAAATCTTTCTCGTCCTTTACTTCCGCCAGTGGGGCATTGAACGTGCTGAATCTACTGTTAATTATCTTGCCGACACAGTGCATTATGTAACAGTTATTTACATACAATTTTATCTGGCCTTATTCACTCTAAATTTTTAACGGAGCCAGGCCGTTTGGATAGATGGATAGATAGGCACACACACACACACACACACACACACACACACACACACACACACACACACACACACACACACACACACACACACTCATACTGGATATATATCTCTATCTATCGATCTATTGCCAGACGCCTCAATCCCGTTTGGGGTGGCCACAAACAAATCGCCTCCACGTCGTCCTGTCCCCCGCCATTCCACTGCTCTGCTCCCAACTCACACCCCCCTCTCTCACATACCTCTCCACCTCATCCCTCCATCTCATCCTCGGCCTCTCCCTCCCTCTTCCCCCCTCCACCTCACTCACATACACTCTCTTCGTCAGTCTTTCATCCCCCATCCTCTCCACATGGCCAAACCACCTCAGTGTGTTCCCCATAACACTTCCTATCACATCCACATCCACACCACAACGCTCCTTTATATCCTCATTCGTCAGCCTGTCTCTCCATGTGACTCCACAGGCTCCTCTTAAATAACTCATTTCCACTGCTCTCATTCTTGACTTGTGTCCTTCCAACAATGTCCAAGCTTCACTTCCATACATTTGAGTTGGTATCACAATACTGTCATGTAGTAACTTTTTCACTTCCATGCTCACTTCCCTGTTTCTTATCACTGCTTTCAAAGAACCAGCAACCTTTCTTCCCTGCTGTACCCTTTCAAGCACTTCACCCTCCAAACCTCCATCCTTACTCATCACACTACCCAAGTACTTAAACGTACTCACATTTTCCAATTCCTCACCATCCAACCTCGCTGTACATTCACCGACTTCACCTCTCTCAAAGACCATCACTTTACTTTTCCCTACATTCACCTTTAGATTCCGTTTCTTGCACACTCTCCCAAACTCATCCCCCAAGCCTTGCAGCTCCACTTCGTCTTCACTCAACAACACAGTATCATCCCCAAACAACAGTACAGGGAGTTTCCAAACACTGTCCTCTCTCACCAGGGCCACTCCAACATTCACTACCCTACCTTGTACCTCTTTTATTACCCCATCCATGAACAGATTGAACTACCATGGAGACATGACACATCCCTGTTTCAACCCAACCTCCAAAGAGAAAAATTCACTTAGTTCACCATCCACACGCACTGCAGCCTGAGCACCATCATACATACTCTTCACAGCATTCAACAACTTTCCATCTACTCCATATATTCTTAATACTTTCCACAATCCTTGTCTATCGACCCTGCCATATGCTTTCTCCAAATCCATGAAAGCTGCATACAACTTCTTTCCCTTCTCTAGAAACTTTTCCACTAAAGACCTAAGAAGGAATATCTGATCTACACAACCTCTTCCCTTCCTAAAGCCTCCCTGTTCATCTCCAACTAATTTCTCTGTTCTTTCCCTAACTCTGTCAATAAGTATCCTACCATACACTTTTCCTATTAAACTAAGAAGATAAATGCCCCTATGATTACCACACACTTCTTTTTCCCCTTTTCCTTTGTACAAGGGAATAATTATACCTGACTTCCAATCCTCCGGGACTCTACCTTCCTCCCAGGCCAATCTGCACATCTTCCACATCCATTCTACTACTATCTCTCCCCCATGCTTCAGCATTCCACCACACACTCCATTAACTCCTTGGGCTTTCCCCGATTTAACTTTCTTCATTGCTTCCACAACTTCTATCCTACTAATTTCTTCCTGTCTTCTCACCTCCCTCCTTCTTTCAGCCATTCCCCAGCCACTTATACTCGCATTACTTCCATCCTGTATGTTCGACAATTCCTTAAAGTGTTCTCTCCATCTGCTCACTTTTTCTCCCTTCTCCACTAGTAATCTACCATTTTTATCTTTCACTCCTCTGCTAACCTCACTTCCACCCTGTCTTACTCTTTTCACCTCTTTCCAGAACATTTTCTTACAGTCCCTCCACTTTACACTCAAATTCCTTCCAAATTCCTCATCCACTCTCTTCTTACTCTCTCTTACTAATCTTTTCACCTCTCTCTTTCTTTCTACATATAACCCTCTCTTCCGCCTCTCAACTTCTTCCACGCCCCTATTTCGAATCCATTAATTGTATGCTTTCTCCTTTTGTGCCACAGCCTGTCTCACCTCTTCATTCCACCACGCTGTTCCTCGCACCCCCCTCCGTCTTCTCTTCCTCCCACACACCACATCACATGCTGCATATATATATATATATATATATATATATATATATATATATATATATATATATATATATATATATATATTCTGAGTGTCGCGAATTCCAACAATTTCGCGATGGCCAAAATTTTTGTTTGGTATTTTTCTGACACTCCCTAGAATTACTCCGACCTAATGCAAAAAACATTAATTCGATATCTATTACCGTTCTCTTTAAAGAAACTCAGTGGACAGACAGGCACACGCACACACAGCTTGACCTTTTTGTGCCCTGCATTATGTGGAAGATGATTTTAAACAGCCCTAAAAAAAAAAAATCCCTTCTGAAGAGGTGCTAGGGAACTTCCTACACCCACAGGATATGGCATTGGCTGGAATGAAGCACGACAGAAAACGCGCCCATGAGAGGGCTAACTACTCAGTTTCCACCCAACTTGGTCTTTGTTATTTTGCAGCATATAACAAACGCAGAGGAAGAAAAAGACAATACCAAGGCTATTCATCCTTCCCATTCCATTTTGCCGTCACCAGCATCATATTCTAGTGGTAATCTTTTGTTACATCTCAGAAGACAGAAAGAAACTTTAAGTAAAGTGTAGGCAGAAAAAGTGTACCTAGCCGGTGGGATTACAAGATTTCTTATTTGCTTTGATTTTGTTGGTGATTGCTTTCTATTAGTTACTGTGCGTTGTTTTTAGCATTCGGTTGTCGCTTTGTTTTATTCCCCAAAGATCCACAACCCCTTTAAACTCAACGTTTGGCCAAATGTAGACACGTTGGAGATTGATTTGATACGAAACGATGAAGACTCATTCCTACTTCATAACTACGGCTCCTTGTCATTTCATTCAACCCCGACTAAATATTCAACTTCTTGGAATGCCCTAATTTCCTCAGGTGAAAACAAACTGACAATCGCAGCATCAATCATGCGTCAACAGTCAGATTTTCAACTTTTAAATGTCACTATTTAAATTTGCTTGAATATGCTCACTCCCGCTTTGCCATCAACGACAATGTTTCCCAGGGTGTTGAGGTTTTTAGTGAGTGGTAAACAAAGAGCGACAAATAAAGATTCTGACTTTAGGAGGAACAGATCCGTTAATACTGTGTGAAGCGACTGTGATTTTTTTAATGAAACATTTTAGACACACGCAGGAGTATCCAGGGTTTGGAAAAAAAAAAGTTCCTTTTATTTTTCTCACTTTTCTTTCTCTTTCTTTTGCTTTAACTATCTGGTATTCACCTCTTCTGTCCGGTGGCGTATTTTCATTTTGAGTTGCTATCAAACTATGTTATTCACCTTTGGGGACTATTTTCGAAATATAGGTAAAATATAGCATTCATTTATCTCAATACTACAACTGAGTTCCCTAAACCTGATTCAGATGGTCAGATAATACCATGAATAAAATGAAAAATACGTTATCGATGTGAGAGGATAATAACGCATGTAAACATTCTAGTGAAAATATTCTTACAGCACAATTAAAAATTTCCGATTTTGGTCAACATTAAAAAAATACTAAAAATCCTGCTTTACTTATTGCTTTAACTGCATGATTATTGCGGGTCTCGACACAATTAACCGGTGCTGGATAGAGACGACTTCATGTGATGGCACTGATATAACCCGCCAGCTAAATATCTGATTAAACAACCAATCCTAAACTACTTCCCATCTTTCCTATCTCTGGAAAGGAGCATGCAGACTGCAGGAGGACAAATTGAGCCTGCAATCAACTGGGTTCACGTTTGAGATGAACCTCGCCCCCCCAACAATAACAACAACATATGATGAACCGCTTGAAAAGTCTCTCTCTCTCTCTCTCTCTCTCTCTCTCTCTCTCTCTCTCTCTCTCTCTCTCTCTCTCTCGTTTATTCTTGCTACTACCAGGGCGATTTCAATAACCCAGGAAAGCCACTCATACTGAAGGGGTTTGTATGAAGACTATAACTAAACTTCCCTGTTCGAAAGATTTTTCCTAAGCTGGAGTAAGAATTGTATGGAGACAGGAGGAATAAATGCTCATGAAAGCTACGTCATCAATGTTGCCTTCATCAGTATACATAGTTAAGAGATGATTCCCTAAAGCACCAAACGTTATGCAACTCGAAAGAGCATAATCAAGGACACTTCATATATCCTAAAATCAGTGACGTAATATTATCCCCCATGGCAACATTTATACCCTGACAAATAAGCCTAACTCGAATTCAACCTCCAAAACATGGCATGCCAAAAAATTCTGGTTCAGCCAACCAACTCTCTTTTTCAGCTCCAAATATATGGCAACCTGGGCCAAATTCTTGTCCAGACTAATTATCTTATGATTCGAGTGTAAACCTTTGAAACAGATGCCAGCTCCAACAACTTGACCAGTCCAACAAAAACTATGATGGACCCCAAGTCTTCTAAACATGACATCCCACAATTGTTACCCAGACCCAACTAAGCCAATGATTCAGTACCAGACCTTTCAAACATGACATCCCCCAGAATTCGAGAAGCCAACTAACTAACACTAAGATTCCAACTCCAAATATTCGAAACACCAGAGGCTCCCTGTAAATTCCAAGTAGGAAACCACTACAACTATTTGACTCTAGAGGCAATAATCACCCGCGACCAAAGTTTCGGTACCCCACTCGATGGAAGTTGGGAAGTGGGAAGTCAGGGTTAGAGAGAGAGGGCAGGTGAACGGACAACCGTGAGTGGTACTTTGGAACTGAGCTACGAGGCGAATATTAATAAGTGAGAAACCTAATGACACTGGATTCGAAACATTTTTCAAGCAATTCACCTGCAAGGAAACATTATGCGTTCGTAACATACATACTGTAATGCAATATAAATAGACTACTGTGTTATCATGGTGTCCTGTGATATTGACCCATCTGTTTCGGATCCTCATCACACAAACCATAAAGCACCTGAGCCAGTTGTATATAAGTTGCAACTTGTCATTATAACTGCAGTCATAATTTTTGTGAATGTTATCCCTGGATTGTCTATAGCTATAATAAAGAATGATCCTGTGAATTTAATGTTTGATTTTCACAGTGAGTTGTGCGGGATGTCGTTTATAAATGTGGCAATTATTTTATGTGGACGACTAAACCACATTGTGATGGACAGCGGAGAGCATTCGCCAATAATTTATTATAACCAGATGAAATTGCAGATGTAAACAACACAAAATATTATGAGACAAACGAAGACACAGCTGTGGTATCTCTGCTCCATGCCTTGTTATCAAGACCTTAACTGTGGCTTTCACCTCATACGTGCATTATTTCCCTTCAGTCTCTGCCTCTGTTATTACTCTTACTTCCCGGTATCCTCTTACTGCAAGTCGTCCATATTCCTTAGAGGGGTTTCTTGTCGTCCGGTCCTATAACCCCTATCATCACTGTGAAATTACATTATTCCTCGCATCATCACTCCCAGACAAAGCAACACGTTAAGGCACAAGACTGCTGAATTTTATTGCCACTGCCACTACTACTGTCAGCATCCCCCGTTTCCTGGCCATTGTGTCTAATTTCCCTCACAGCACTACTACTGCCTGCTCCTAGTACATACTCCACTATATAAATCTGTATAATAATACATATGATTGTCCTTATGTCTGTGTATCTGTTAATCATAATTATTGTCCCTGTCCCACCGCTCTTCACAATTCGTCACTGACCAGGCACCGCTACTCCAGTTCCCACCCACCATGGATTCTACTCCTCCCCACTTCGACACCTGACATTACTCCTTCACCTCATCCTTCTGGGCTACAAGGCCTGTTGTTCACCTGTGAATATACGTGGCATGCATTAATGATAATACAAAAGAAGGCATTTAAAGAGCTAAATGCGTAATCGGCCTCTAAAATATTCTGTTTGCCAAGTCCAAAACTTTAGGCCATATATTGATACCATGAAGGTTTTATGTTGATAGCTCAAGCCGTTCATGAGATATAATGGTGGATACACACACACACACACACACACACACACACACACACACACACACACACACACAGATGCACAGTTAAAAAAACATGATCGCTCCGCCTTCTAAAGGTAGAGCCCCTGACTAATAATGTAATAATAACAACAACATCGTAGATGTGTGTACTGTATGTGTTCCCAACATTACACTTAATAACTGCAGACCCAAACGTGCTTATATATTACGGAGCACTGATATACGAGTATTAACCACAAAACCGACCACAGACCGTTCTTATCTATTACCACTGCACCTTCCCTATGAGCACTTCACCATGGTAATACAACCCACTGTAGTCCTCTGTGAGATCGCTACACGTGTTTAGGGAGAAAAATAACAATTACTGCTCAACATGCCTACAAACCATTAAAATAAGCATATGATGTTTCACTGACATCCATCAAATAGCCTAGGAGAAGTTAGTGGACATACAAACAAACGACTGGACACAGACAGACAGAAACGAGATCTCGGAAAGGTCTCGCATCAGGAATAATGTAACGACCTGACAAAAACTCTTGTGATCCTGCATTGCAGGTGTCATCACAATAATAATAATAATAATAATAATAATAATAATAAAAAAAATTAATAAAATGTTATTAGGCACGATACTGAGAAGGCACACACTGGAATAGCATGTGTCGACGCAATGTATGAATCTGTTTGCCATGACAGAAGGTTGGGTTGCGGTCAAACATTAATTTAGTATTACTACAACCCTACCATTACAGCATATTATGGCACTGTTTGGTTTTATATGTCACAGCTGTTTTCACTTGTTTTATCAGGGAAATTATGGTGTTTGTCCTCCTCTGTATCATGGATATTAACATGTGATTACTATTACTACTACTACTACTACTACTATTATTACCACTACTACTACTACTACTACTACTACTACTGCTACTACTACTACTACGATTATTATTATTATTATTATTATTATTATTATTATTATTATAACTATGATGACACCTACAAAGCAGGATCGTAATAGTTTTGTCAGGTTGTCATATACCGATGCGAAACATTCGGCCTCAGTCTATGTCCAGCCGTGTGTTTGTTCGCTAACTTCTAGGCAATTTAATGGATGTCAGTGAAACGTCACAGGTGTATTTTAATGGGTTGTAGGCATGTTGTGCGCTGTGTTATTTTTCCCAAACATGTGTGAAGTGATCCCACAAAGGACTTCAATGTGTTGTATTACTATGATGAAGTGCTACAGGTAAGGTCAAAGTGGCAATGATGGGAACGGTCTGTGGTCGGTTCTGTGGTTAATATATCAGAGCTCCGTAATATAGGCACGTTTGGGTCTGCGACTTTTATAATTATGTAATGTTCGGAATACTGCAGATGTATGTTGTTGCTGTCCAATTTTATAATTATTCTTATTAATGCATGCCACGTATATTCACCGGTAAAAGGTGAACAACAGGCCCTGGTGGCCCAAGAAGGAGGTGAGGGTAAAATGGTTCGGAGTGGGGGAGGAATAGAGAGCTCACTGGCTGGTGGGAGAGAGGGCCGGCGGCGGGGGGTGGGGTGCAACTGGGGTAGCGGTGCGGGGTAAGTGACGAGTTGTCTGACGGTGGGACAGGGACAATATGATTAACAGATACACAGCCATATCTTAAGGACAATCATATGTATTATTATACAGATTTATCAGTGGAGTAGCGCTAATAGGAGCAGCAGTAGTAGTACTGTGAGGGGAATTGCAGTAGACACAATGGGGAAAAGGGGGAATAGTAGTGGCGAGTGGCAATAATGGTATTAACAAATTCAGCAGTCTTGTGCTAACGTTGTTTGTCTGGGAGTGATGATGCGAGGAATAATGTAATACAGTAGGGGTTATAGGACCGGACCACAAGAAACCCTCCAAGGAATATGACGACTCGCAGTAAGAGGATACCGGGAAGTACGAGTAATAAAAGAGGCAGCGACTGAAGGAAAATAATGCACGTATGAGGTGAAATGGGAGAAATGGACTTCCCCGAGCTAACCCACCTGTATTGGACTATATAAGCCCCGCTAGGGTAATTACAGGAGCGAGCTCTCCGCTGTCCATCACAATGTGGTTTTAGTCGTCCACATAAAACTAATTGCCACATTTATAACCATCCGCACAACTACTGAGAAAAACAACATTAAATTCACAATCATTCATTATTATAGCTATAGACAATCAAGGGATAACATTCACAAAACTTATGACTGCAGTGATAATGATAAGTTGCAACTTTACATACAACTGGCTCGGTTCTTTATTTGTTTGTTGAGGATCCTAACAAGATGGGTCAGTATCACAGGACACCATGATAACACAGTAGTCTATTTTATATGTTACAGTATGTATGTTACGAACGCATAATGTTTTGCAGGTGAATAGCATGGAATTGTTTCGAATCCAGTGTCATTAGCTTTCTCACTTTTCTACTCGTAGCTCAGTTCCAAAAGTTCCACTCACGGTTGTCCGTTCACCTGCCCTCTCTCTAACCCCTGACTTCCACTTCCTTCCATCGAGGGGGTACCGAAACTTTGGTTCGCTTGGGTGTACAACTGTAACAAAACCCCCACTCCCCCATTTAAAAAAAAATCTATTAGTCAGACAATTAAAACTATTGCCTTGACTCCAATGTGACCAAACAGCAACTCCCAAAATACGATCAAACAACTAAAACTATAATTCGACTCCAAAATTTCGAAACATGATAAACTCAAACTTTTTAAGACAAACTTCAAAACAGTCCATCCCGGAAATAAAATAAATAAAGAGAAAAAATAACCGATCAGTCAAAATTAAACTATGCCTCAACTTTAAGGGCTTCGAAACACAACAGCTTGCAAAATTCGAGCAGCCATACCACTAAATACATGATTAAAGTCGAGATACTTGAATTAGTGACAACCCTCTACAAAATCAAGAGCCAGCATAAGTAACTACCCAAGACTTACAGTGAGCTAAACTACCAATAAGTGGAATATGCAAGACAGTATAATTAAAATTGGATGAGCTTTGGTATAAGGATGACCATTTATTTTTATGAGCATGAACGGACCTCCTATGATAACTGGTTTTCGTTCTGACGAAAACTTCTCAGCATGTTACGAACGATTCCCTCTCGTACTTTTTTTTTTTTTTTTTTTTCAAGAAGGGCAAGGAAAGAAGAATGCACAGATATTTCGTTTCCCCATCCTTAAAAAAAAAACATAACAGTATGAGAGGGAAATTATGTTACAGTTTTCCTATAGGAAGAACAAACAAGAGAAAGTGCGCAGTTTTCTATTCTTCCCTATGTCTCTAGCTCTTCCGGGGAGATCAGAAATATAAAGAAGTTCTATCCATCTATCTATTGCCAGACGCCTCAATCTCGT
>NC_136997.1:38378487-38410503 GCF_032717465.1 Coenobita brevimanus | reverse complement strand
CGCACACAGACGAGCCTGCAGAATGACTAGACTCTGCGGGACGCCGCTAAATGCACTGCACCTCGAATTGCTAGCCACCAAACGTTAATTTATAGTTATCACCCGGGAATATGGCAGCAAGCAATTGGTGAAAAGAACATGAGTTATCAACTGGAATTAAAAGAGAGAGAGAAAGAGAGAGAGAGAGAGAGAGAGAGAGAGAGAGAGAGAGAGAGAGAGAGAGAGAGAGAGAGAAAAACACACTCTGATCAAAAAAAAAAAAAAAAAAAAAAGGTGTAACGGAATGCGAACCACCACGTCGGCGAGCCTTTTCGTGAGCGTAACAAAGACTAGTTTTTTAAGTCACTTTATAACTGCATAAATCAGTACAAATTATTAGTCCAGACAAACCTATTTGGATGTTTTATAGCCAAATTTTTGTCTTATTTAACCAAAACAGAATGTGAATGAAGAATTGTTTGAGGTGGCTTGATAATGAAAGACTGATCTGAAGAGTGTAAATTTCGTACAAGTGGAAGGGAGGGGAAGACCAGAGGATAAGATGGAAACGAGGGATGGAGAGATATTTGAGAGAGAGGAGTGTGAGTTGGAGGGAAGGCAGTCTGATGGCAGAAGACAGGGTTGGCGTAAACGTGATTTGTTTGAGGCCACCCCTTACGGAACTGAGACGTCTGGCTATAGACAGAGAGATAAACAGGGAGACAGAGAGACAAGTTACATAAAACTTAGAAAACAGTGGACTGAACAGTGAACTTGAAAAACCTCAAGATTTTAAAACTCCCTGTGCCAATACATCTGGAAATCAAGCAGCTTAAATCCGATAGCACGTTCTGGTATTTCACCTTTGCTGAGATCGGATAATTTTTCATTCAGCCCCAGAATGATGTCTAGTGCAAAAGGGGTTAATGAAGCCTCATATCTAACCGATCCAGTTCGAAAAGTCTCTCCTGAATGAAATAGTCTGAAGGTGACAAAACCGAGCAAATACTGACGTCGCCAAATTGAAGAGGTCAGTGATTCTTGATTTTTCATTTTTTTTCATTTATTTTCTTTCTTCTTTTGGTAATACAACCTATTTTGTGAGGGATATATTTGAAAGAGCGATGTTGACCATTGCGTGATCATACTCGAAATACCGATATTTTCACCTCGCCATGCTAATAAAAGTATTATTATGCTCTTATTACACCACTAACTTGACCTAAAATTGTCAACTCGCCATCTTGAATGCTGATTTGTGATACATTTTTTACAACAGACTATGATGTTAGCCACAAAAAAACCCACAGTATTGCCTTTTGTGCCAATGATTTACGTGAAACAAACTGCAAACGCATGAAAATATGGGCCATGTTAAGGTGAAAGAAAGGCAATACCCTTCTGTTTCTCTAAAAGTGTAACATCATAATGCTACGTCCATGGATGGATGGATGTCATATCTATCTGCCTCTCTCTCTCTCTCTCTCTCTCTCTCTCTCTCTCTCTGTATATATATATATATATATATATATATATATATATATATATATATATATATATATGATGTTGATGAATGTCTGCAGAGTTTTGGAGCGCATGTGAATGTGGTAATGATGGGAGATCTGAATGCTAGAGTGGAAATGTAGCAGTTGAAGGTGTAGTTGGTATGCATGGTGTGCCTGGAAGAAATGAAAATGGGGAACGAATGATAGGGATGTGTGTTGAGCGAGAGATGGTGATTGGAAATACGCTGTTTGAGAAAAGAAAAAATATTTATAAGTATACATGGGTGAGACAGGAGGGTGGAAGGGTTGTTGCGATAGAGCCTTGATGGACTATGTGGTTGTGTCTAGGAATGTAATAGGAAGATTGTTGGATGTGAGAGTTCTGAGAGGGGAGTGGTGGAGGTATGTCTGACCACTACCTGGTGGAGGGAAAGTTAAGAGTAGGCCAAGAGATGGGTGAGAGGCTAGGAGGGTTAGGTGTGGCAGGGAGGTTTTGAGAAAGTGAGTGAGTTGGATAAAGAGAGAGAAAAAGATTAGCGTATCAGGAGAAATTGAAAGATGAGTGGAACGCAGTGAAAGATAGGGGGAAAATGGCAGTGTGGAGGAGGAATGGGCAGTTGTTTAAGAGTGCTGTGGTGGGGCATGCAGAAGAGGTGTATGGTGTGAGACGTGTGGGTGGTGGTGTAAGAAAAGGAAGTGAATGGTGGTGTGAGGAAGTAAGTATGGCTGTGGCTGAGAAGAGACATGCCGCATATGAAGTGTGGCTGCAGAGGAAGGATGAGGTGTCATAAGGTGAAAGGTATAAGGAGAAAGAGGAATAGGGCGAGAAAGAGGGCTGTGCGTGATGCTAAAGTGGCAGCAGATGAGAGGTGGGGTAGGCGGCTGACAGAGAATTTTCAACAGAATAAGAAAATGTTTTGGAAGGAGGTGAAAAGGGTGCGAAAGGGAGAGTCTGGGGAAGGAAGAGCGAGTAAAAGCAGAGGATGGAAGGATGTTAATTGAGATGGGATGCAGTAAGGAAGAGATGGGCAGAGTATTTTGAAAGATTGTTAAAATGTAGAGGAGGAGAGGGTGGCTGAGATTGTGGCGGATGGAAGGGTGCAAGCAATAAATGTGTTGGGAGAGTTGAATGATCTCTTTGATCATACGAAGGAGGAGGAAGTGGAGAAGGCAGTAAAGGAGAAGAAAACATGTAAAGATGCAGCTATGGAGGGGAGTGCTGTGGAATGCCTGAAGCGAGGTGGAGAGACTAATTGTTAGACTGGTTAGTAAGATTGATGAATGTGTGCTTTGTGAAAGGTATGGTGCCAGTTGACTGGGCAAGTGCTTGTGTGGTCCCGTTGTATAAAAAGGCAAAGGGTGATATGTATGAATGTACTGGGGCTTTAGGGGTATAAGTCTGTTGAGTGTTGTAGGTAAGGTGTATGGTAGAGTGTTAATTATGAGAGTTAGAGAGTAGTACAGAGGAGAGTGATTGGTGAGGAGCAGTGTGACTTTAGGAGAGGGAGGGGATGCTGCCGTGGATCAGGTGTTTATATGTAGCTGTGAGACAAGTATGTGAAAAGTATTTAGCGAAAGGTAAGTGATGTGTTTTGGGCATTTATGGATTTAGAGAGAAAGCATATGATAGAATTGATAGGGAGGCTTTGTGGACTGTTTTAAGTTTGTATGGCCTGATGATGTGGTAGGTTACTAAAAGGGGTGAAAAGTTTTTATGTAAAAATAGTAGAGCATGTGTAAGAGTGGGAAATGCTGTGAGTGATTGGTTTCCGTGAGAGTGGGGTTGCGACAGGGATGTGTGATGTCGCCTTGGTTGTTTAATATCATTTATATGGATGGTGTTGTAAGGGAGGTGAATGCAAGAGTTTTCTAGGTGGAGGTCTGAGTCTGGTGAATGTTGATGGTGGGAGAAGTGGAATCTGAAGCAGCTGCTGTTTGCAGATGATACCGCACTGGTGGCTGATTCAGAGGAGAGATTGAGACAGTTGGTAGAGGAGTTTGGAAGGGTGTGTGAAAGGAGGAAATTGAAAGTTAATGAGAATAAGAGTAAAGTGATGAAGTGTACAGAGGAATTTGATAGATGGTAGGGGGATGAATATAGTTTTGAATAGCCGAGTTGCTTTCTGAGGAGGTTAGAGTGTTTTAAATATCTCAAGGGTCACATGTTGCTGTGGATGGAAGAATAGATGCAGAAAGTGAAGTTTAGAATAAAATGACGTAGGAAAGGTGCTGGGAGGAATGAAAAAAGTGTTTCTAGATGTCGTTCGCTTAGAATGGATGTAAAGAGAAGGCTGTATGAGGGTGTTGTGGTACCGACTGCATTATATGGGGCTGAAACATGGAATATGGGGTGTAACAGAGAGGGAAAAGCTTGAATGTAATGGAGATAGAGGTGTCTGAGGAGTATGTGTGGAGTGACGCGTATGGATCGAGTACAGAAATGATGAAGTGCGAAGGAGAACTGGGAGTTGTTCGGGAGATGGCTGGTAGAGTTGAGCAGAGGGTTTTGCGATGGTTTGGGCATATGGAGAGAATGGATAATGAGTGATTGGTGAAAAAGATAACTAGATCTGATGTGAGAGGTGTAAGGCTGAGAGGAAGACCACGAATAGGATGGGTGGACAGTGTGAAGAGAGCGCTGGATGCGAGAGGGATGTCTGTTGAGCAAGGAAGAGTGGCTGTGCGTGACAGAAATAAATGGAGAGAAATTGTGAATGAATAAGTGATGACGCAGCCCTGAGGGGATATTCTCCCGCATTTGGTCTGATCAGCTAGTCAGGTCAGGTGCGGGTAAGGGGATGGGTCTGTTATGATGTGGCAGGGGTAAACCAGTTCTGCTGTCGGGCCCTGCTGTGGATGTCACTGATTGCATTGCGCAGTTGACCCTTGTGCGGTGTGGTGCGGTGAGGATCTGTCCGTTCTCCCCTTTGGGGCTAAGATGCGAATGAATGTGTTTAAATGGATGAGTAAATGGGGAGTGTGTCGTCCTGTCTCGGCTACCTCCCTTTCCTTGGGGGAAGCAGCCTAGGTATATATATATATATATATATATATATATATATATATATCATCAGCCGTTTGAGTGTCCACTGCAGGACCGTCATATTCCGATCGACGTGGGGACGATACAGCCAATGTATCTCTGCCAAGTGGCTTAGGCTGTATGGTAGAGATTGTATGCAGGGTGAGAAGTGCTTGTAAGTGTAATTGTAGTGTTGGAGTGGCTTTGGATGTGTGTGTAGTCTGTAACCCAAGTGTAACTGGCCGACTAGGTGGAAGCATACTTTATAGTATGCGACACTGGTTCAACCACAGCACCCCTTATATCCGCCAATGTAGTACATGGCCTGAAGAACGCTCCCAAAGTTTATTACCCTGGCAGGGCGTGAACACTCGTTCTTCAGTGTACAAGCACGCACACTTTACCACTGTACCACAGAGGCTTCAGATAGATATATATATATATATATATATATATATATATATATATATATATATATATATATATATATATATATAGTGTATATATGGCGGATGGGGGTGCCCATCATCCATCCACACAATCATTGTAGAGATGCCATATGATCTCTACACTGAGTGACAAGCTAAATGGTTTCCTGCACCCAGGAAACCATTTACTACGCTGGGTGGTAACAATATAACCGGGGATTCTGGCAGGTTTAAGAGTCCCCCAGATTCCCCTAACCAAAATCACTTAATCATGGCAGTCGTTTTAGAGAGACTCGAAGGACCCAATACCTGCCCAGGGCCTCAACTAAATGGGCTGATTCACATGGCCATGTGGAATGTGTGAGGTGTGAATGAGGAGAGCAAGAGGGTGGAAATGGTGAATGTGTTCAAGAGTGCGAGATATGCCGTGATGGCACTGTGTGAAACGAAGATTAAAGGGTGTGAAGTGGAGGAGTGGGAGGTGTGAAATGTGTAAGATTGGGAATGAATGGGCGTGGAAGGTGCAAGGAAGGAGTAGCTTTGTTGATGAATGAGGTGTGACAGAGTGGAATGAAAGAATACAAATGTGTCAGCTCGAGGTGTATGTATGTCAAGTTCAAGTCTGAGAAGTTGAAAGTGGCAGTGATTGAAACATATACACCATGTATGGACAGGAATGAGAGAGAGATAGACAGGTTTTGGGATGAGCTGCATGAAGTAGCGAGAGAAATGCCCAGGAGCTAAAAAGTGATCGTAATGGAGGATATGAATGGACGAGTAGGCACTGGTCCTGAGGATGACATAATGAGTTGTTATGGAGTACCAGGAGAAAATTATAATGGGAAGCGACTAAAGGATATATGTCAGGAGAGGAGATTGTGCATCTGTAACTCGTATTTCAAACACAAAGATGCACATAAATATACATGGTGTAGAGGGAACGGGGATCGTGTTGAAAGAAGCCTGACTGATTACGTGCTCGTAGGGAGGTCGATGATGGGAATGGTTGCTGATATGAGTGTCAGGACTCTAAAATAACTTAATACATTACATAATAGCTAATTGCATACATAGGTAGTCTAGAGGTGAAGTCAAAGTCAAACCTAGGGGCTGGAGGAAGTGACGTTTGAATTTCCTCTCAACAGGTATGTCGCACACAGCACAATATGCCTCGTGACGCCTGATCGTACCTTACAAACACACACACACACACACACACACACACACACACACACACACACACACACGTGATGGAAGTTCTTACATACGGAAAGGAAGGGGAAAAGACAGAAGGAATTAGGAGACTGGAGAGAAGAGAGCAAGAAGGGGGTCTAGAGAGAGAGACAGAGAGACAGTGGGCTGCGAGAGAGTTTTCAAGCATAAAACGCTCTTGTGTTATACGCTCAGTGTTAATCTTGAGCTTTCCCTTTTTGAAGAGAAATAAAACTACAAACAACCCCAGCCTCATCTTTAACTTCTCCCGTCATCGACTACAAGGAAACTGAGGTTATCTCACAATGTTCGGCTACAACTACTACATAATCAGTTACAAGACCAACATATTTTGGTGGCAGCAAATGTACGAACCACGCTTACAGGTCTACAAGCCTATAAGCCTACAAATCAACAAGTCAACGAACCAACGATTCTACAAGTCTACATTATCAAGACTGATAAGAAGCAAAGCTACAATCAAAGCAAGATATTACGATTCTGCAAGCAACCTTCAGGCAGGTGCGACGTATCCAAGATCAACTACAAGTTCGCACCATACAGAAGGAAACCACAAATAAACGCTGTAGAAGAAACCACATCCATCTCAAGAAGTCTAAAATTCTACGATCAAGTAACCACAGGCGAGTACAGAGTAAGAAGAACGAGTTACGAGTGAGGAAAAAACAAGCAAACGAAGAGCGAGAAGACTGACAACCCACAACTACAACAAGCAACACCTGCCCCCACCCTTCTCTCCAACCTACCCTCCATCTCCACCACCACCACGCTGACACGGGGGTGAATGATGCAACAATTTTAAGAGCCCTCTCTCACCACTCATCTTACTCATCTTTTTTCACTAAATAATGTATCAGTCTTGTAACTGATTATACTGTATAGTTGTCGTAGCCGAGCTGCAGTGAATAGTGAATAGATCTGTGAGACAACCTAGTTCACTTGTAGTCGATGACGGCAGAAGTTAAAGGTGAGTCTGGGGTTGTTTGTAGTTTTATTTCTCTTCAAAAAGGGAAAGCTCAAGATTAACACTGAGCGTATAACACAAGAGCGTTTTATGCTTGCTAACTCTCTCGCAGCCTGCCGTCTCTCTCCCTCTCTCTCTCTCTCTCTCTCTCTCTCTCGACTTCCTTCTTGCTCCTTCCTCTCCAGTCTCCTAATTCATTCTGTCTTCTACTCCTTCTTTCTTTAAATAAGAACTTCCATCACGTGGGCTATACTGTCGTCAAATGTTCTAGAAGCCTGCGTGTGTGTGTGTGTGTGTGTGTGTGTGTGTGTGTGTGTGTGTGTGTGTGTGTGTGTGTGTGTGTGGTACCATCAGGCGTCACGAGGTATATTGTGCTGTGTGTGACATACCTGCTGAGAGGGAATGCGGACGTCACTTCCTCCAGCCCCTAGGTTTGACTTTGACTTCACCTCTAGACTACTTATGTATGCTATTAGCTACTATGTATTGTAATAAGATTTTTTAGTCATGACACGAGGGCCGTGAGAGGACGATGTGGAGGTCTGTCAGATCATATGATTGTGGTATGCAAGAACAAGCTGAGAGAAGCGAAGTGGATCAGGAGAGAGAGGAGCAGTCAGGGAGAAAGACTGAAAGTTGAGAAACTGATGATCAAAGAAATGGCAGATAATTACAGGACCAAAGTAGAGGAGGAGCAGGGAATGGGTGAACTGGAATGAAATGGATCTGGACAGCCCTAGAATGTATGTAGGGATTGCTTAGCTAGGAATGCTAAAGCGACGTGTGGTGTGGCATGAGTAACAACAAAGAAGAAAGGTACGGCATGGTGAGATGAGGAGGTTAAAAGAGCAGTGTAGGAAAAGAGAAGTGGCTAAAGTGGTTACAGGACAGTGGTTCAGTTGAAATGAGGACTTAATACAGCGAGAGTAAGAAGCTCGTAAAGAGACTAGTGAAGAGGGAAAAGAAGGAGGTAAATGATGATCTAGGAAGAAAAATGAATGCGAACTACTCAGAAAATATGAAGATATTTTGGAAAGAGACCCGGAAATGTAGAAGTGAAAGCAGAAAGAACTGAGATGGTGCGAAGGATTAAGTGGTAGATTATTAACCCATGGGGATCAAGTAAAGATCAGATGGAAAGATTATTTCGAAGCCTAATGCATGGGAATAGAGAGAGCACAGCAGCTGTAAACATGATTGGTTTTGCGGGTGTGCAGAGAAGGAATGTAGTGCCAGGAGACGTGACACTCGCACAGGTGAAGAATGCTGTCAAGCGGCTGAAAAATGGGAAAGTAGCTGGGGTCGATGAGGTGTATGCAGAGATGTTTAAGTGCAGTGGAGAGAGTGGAATGAAGTGCTTGTTGGTGATATGTAAGAAGGCATGGATGAGTGAAACTGTGCCTGCAGATTGGAAAAAGGCTGTGATTGTACCCCTTTACAAAAATAAAGGTGAGCGAAGTGAGTGCATAAATTATCGTGGCATAAGTTTAGTGAATGTGGTAGCGAAGGTATATGAAAGAATTATTATAGAGAAAGTAAGACAGTTATCAGAAGTCCTAGTGAGTGATGAACAGGGTAGCTTTAGGTATGGCAGGGGATTTGTGGATCGAATATTTTGCAGTGAGACAGATAGCAAAGAAGGCTTGTGAGAAAGACCATAAGGTGTTTATGGCATTCATGGATCTGGAAAAAGCGTATGACAAAGTGGACAGAGAAGGATTGTGGAAAGTTTTGCACATGTACGGGGTAGATGGTAAGCTGCTAGGTGCCGTCAAGAGTTTTTATGATGGCAGTGAAGCATGTGTAAGGGTTAATGGGAATCTAAGTGAATGGTTGACGATCGGTGCGGGTGTGCGACAAGGCTGTGTGATGTCCCCATGGTTGTTCAATGTACAGTATATATGGATGGGGTGATGAGAGAAGAAAAAACATGAGTAATGGAGATGAATGGTGATGGACAGAATATCTTAAATTTGTTGTATGCTGATCATCCAGTACTGCTTGCAAATACCGTACAAGAACTTGGTAGGCTAGTGCAGAGTTTTGCTGATGTCTGTGAGCGTCGTGCCTTGAGGGTAAATGTAGTAAAGAGTAAAGTGATGGTTATTGAGAGAGAAGGTGACAACCAGTGCGATGTTATAGTGAATGGAGGGAGACTGGAATTGGTGAGAGCGTTCAGATACCTGTGTACAGTGATAGAAAAGAGAGGAAAATGTGCAAAAGAAGTTGAAAGTTGAGTGACACAAGGAAGAAATGTAGTTGGTGCAATGAAGGCCTTGATAAGAAACGGAGGCTTGAGTGTTGCAGCTGCACGAGGCTTACATGAGGGAATGCTAGTGCCAACTTTAACATATGGATGTGAGACTATGGTGTAGCACGAAAATGAAAAGTCAAGAGTAAGAGCAGTGGAGATGGGACTGCTGAGGAATGTATGTGGAGTACAGAGGGTGGGTAGGATACGAAATAATGTGATTCGTGAAAGATGTGGAGTGAGGAGGTCGGTGGACACCATAATCGACCAGTGTGTACATAGATGGTATGGTCATGAGACAATGGATAACAATAGAGTGGTGAAGAAGGTATATCTGAGCGAATTTGAAGGAGGAAGGAGGCGAGGTAGGCCAAGGAGAAGGTAGAGAGATGGTGGATGAGTGTGTGAGGAAGAGAGGTTTGCAAGTCGGTGGGGCTAGGGAAATGACAAGAGATCGAGCTGGCTGGATGAACGTTGTGAGAAGAAGCGCATGATCAGGGATTTGGCACCCATTTTTAACGTGGCAGCGTCCAGATCGACTCAATCGAATACGTTCATGTGAAGCTACAGAACGTGATGAATGTTTCTGGCGTATCCGATAGAGCCAGGATTCCCAGGGGCTTGATTGATGATTGAATGGAAGCGTGGCCCATTCGACTTGGGAACTTTGGGCTGTCTGGACATTGCTACTCCTCACCCTGCCCTAGGTTTTTTTTTTTTTTTTTTTTTTTAAATAACAGAACGGAGGAAGGAAAAACAAATGGGAAAAAAAAAAATCCATACACCAGACTACTGGTGTCCTCCATTCATAAAATATCTGTAACAGTTAGACTTGAACAGTTGTGGGTTGAAATTTGGAGGAAAACAACTCTGGGGAAGCGAGTTCCAGAGAGATGCAGTTCGGGGAATGAAAGAATTCTGATAGGCAGAAGTTCTGCAATATGGTTGAGTGACATTCCAGTCATGAGCGCTACCAGATGCCCGTGTAGCACGAGTGAAGGCATGGAAAGGCGGCACATTGTACGGAACCTCGTCTGTGCTCTTGCCAAAAAATATCTGTAAAATAATGCAAGGGAGGCAACATTCCTTCTTACTTGCAGGGGAGGTAGTTTATATGTAATAGCAGGGTTATTAATGATTTTAACAGCTTTATTCTGAATTTTGTCCAGTTGTCTCATTGCAACCTCTCCACAACCATTCCACAAGGGTGAGCAATATTCAAGCTGAGAGCGCACATGACTCTTATAAATTATAGCTAACTGCTCATCGGTGAAGAAGTTACGGACTCTGTACAATAATCCAAGTTTCTTTGAGGCGGCCTTAGCAAGTGATCTGACATGAGAGGTCCAGTTGAGGGCACTGTTAAGTGAGACACCAAAAATTTCAATAATTTTAGAGATGGGAATATTAGTAGCACTGAAGGTAATGTACGAATCTGGCAATATCTGTCTATTAGTAAACTGTATATATTTAGTTTTACTAGCATTAAAAGAGACAAGGTTGTTTTGTCCCCATTCACTGATTGTAGCTAGATCTTGATTTATGGAGATGGCTGTACTGAGTTGAGAGGTAGAGATATTAGACTTTGTAAATGGATGTCTGAGTGTGAATGAGCTATGTAGTGTTGAGTCATCTGCATGTGAGTGAACGGGATTGTGAGTGACAGATAAGAGATCATTAATATGAACCAGAAATAGGGTTGGCGCCAGAACTGATCCCTGCGGCACGCCGGCAATAATTGAGTGGAAATTCGAATATACATCATCTACTTTTACTCTTATTTTCCTGTCACTAAGATAAGAAGAAATCAAAGGAACAAAAGACGTTAGTCCATAGCAAGGGAGTTTGGACAGCAGGGAACGGTGCCATACTCTGTCGAAAGCTTTAGAGATATCAAGAGCTACTGCATGAGTTTCTCCAAAAAGATCAATTGATTGATGGATGGTATGAGTTAAGAGATTGAGTATGTCAATGGTGGATCTTTCGTGGCGAAAACCGTATTGTCTATCACTAATTAAGTTGTTGGATTCAAGATGTTTAACAATATAGGGTGGGAAAAAAGGTCCGGATGATGATGATGATGATGATGATTCTATAGATAGATAGATAGATAGATATACTACATATATTGGGGCACATTCAAAGCATTATCTTTTTTTTTTTTTTTTTTTTGAGAGAGAGAGGGAGAGAAACAAAAAGGGTAGAAGTAGCAGTCACAAACGAGGGCGTATTAGCCCATGACGATGTTATCTATTAAAAAAAAAAACTGAATTCTACTAGGATTTATCCAACTTGTAAGAATAAATGAATGAAAAAAAGAAGAAGGTTCTTCCTCACTCATCACACCGTCATGTAAAACCGGCAGAAAAATTGAACATCATGCTTGTAGAACGAATGAGCACTGAAATTTTATAGGACAGGCAGAAGGGGAACGACTGTTCATTATGTAGTATCTGTGCTACAGATCTATAAAACTATAAAACATACAACCTACAAGATGAAGGAATTTTTTAATCGTTAAGAAAACGTCTGTCTATTGTTATCATACACTTCAACATGGAAACAAGCAGACTCGGTTAAGTATAGCATAACCATCTCAAAATACTTGTCTTGTCGAATTTTAAATTCATCAATAGAGTTTGCCATAAGGACAGTGCTGTTCTTGCTAGACTATTCCATTGTTCCATTACGGACGCATTAAAGCAATTTTTTCACGTAATAGTTGTGTTACAACCCTTGCCAATGAGTTTCATTCCATTACTTCCGGACATGGTATCGTTCTGTATTTCGAATAACTTATCATATTTAACAACGCCAGATTCATTAACAGTTTTATGTACTTGTATTAGATCTCCTCTGACTCCTCTGTTTTCTTTTTCCTTGTAGATAATATATTTAGTTTCTGTAGTCGCTCCATCCATACGTGCTCCCTACGTGTCAACAAGTGGGTTGGTGGAGGGTTAGTGTCCCTCCCTGTAAAACAAATAACTCAAAGTTAAATGGCCACCCCTTACGGGATTATGGCGTCTAGCAATAGGTAGATAGATAGTCGCTCCTCGCTGGATAAATTTCGCGGGGATGGGATTTTTTTTTTCTTCTTTTAGATGATAAAAAGATCGGTGGACAAGTGCTGTATACAGTATTCCAGGTGTGGTATGAATAATGACGAATAAAGTTAGAAAGAAAATCAGGAAATTTATTCTGTTCCTTACGATGAAGCGAAGCATTTTGTTCGCCTCCTCACTGGCTGTTGAACACTTTTGGAGCTTCTGAGGTCGTTACTGAAAATGAATACTAAATCTTTCTCGTCCTTTACTTCCGCCAGTGGGGCATTGAACGTGCTGAATCTACTGTTAATTATCTTGCCGACACAGTGCATTATGTAACAGTTATTTACATACAGTTTTATCTGGCCTTATTCACTCTAAATTTTTAACGGAGCCAGGCCGTTTGGATAGATGGATAGATAGGTAGATAGGCACACACACACACACACACACACACACACACACACACACACACACACACACACACACTCATACTGGATATATATCTCTATCTATCTATCTATTGCCAGACGCCTCAATCCCGTTTGGGGTGGCCACAAACAAATCCCCTCCACGTCGTCCTGTCCCCCGCCATTCCACTGCTCTGCTCCCAACTCACACCCCCCTCTCTCACATACCTCTCCACCCCATCCCTCCATCTCATCCTCGGCCTCTCCCTCCCTCTTCCCCCCTCCACCTCACTCACATACACTCTCTTCGTCAGTCTTTCATCCCCCATCCTCTCCACATGGCCAAACCACCTCAGTGTCTTCCTCATAACACTTCCTATCACATCCACATCCACACCACAACGTTCCTTTATATCCTCATTCGTCAGCCTGTCTCTCCATGTGACTCAACAGGCTCCTCTTAAATAACTCATTTCCACTGCTCTCATTCTTGACTTGTGTCCTTCCAACAATGTCCAAGCTTCACTTCCATACATTTGAGTTGGTATCACAATACTGTCATGTAGTAACTTTTTCACTTCCATGCTCACTTCCCTGTTTCTTATCACTGCTTTCAAAGAACCAGCAACCTTTCTTCCCTGCTGTACCCTTTCAAGCACTTCACCCTCCAAACCTCCATCCTTACTCATCAAACTACCCAAGTACTTAAACGTACTCACATTTTCCAATTCCTCACCATCCAACCTCGCTGTACATTCACTGACTTCACCTCTCTCAAAAACCATCACTTTACTTTTCCCTACATTCACCTTTAGATTCAGTTTCTTGCACACTCTCCCAAACTCATCCCCCAAGCCTTGCAGCTCCCCTTCGTCTTCACTCAACAACACAGTATCATCCGCAAACAACAGTACAGGGAGTTTCCAAACACTGTCCTCTCTCACCAGGGCCACTCCAACATCCACTACCCTACCTTGTACCTCTTTTATTACCCCATCCATGAACAGATTGAACTACCATGGAGACATGACACATCCCTGTTTCAACCCAACCTCCAAAGAGAAAAATTTACTTAGTTCACCATCCACACGCACTGCAGCCTTAGCACCATCATACATACTCTTCACAGCATTCAACAACTTTCCATCTACTCCATATATTCTTAATACTTTCCACAATCCTTGTCTATCCACCCTGTCATATGCTTTCTCCAAATCCATGAAAGCTGCATACAACTTCTTTCCCTTCTCTAGAAACTTTTCCACTAAAGATCTAAGAATGAATATCTGATCTACACAACCTCTTCCCTTCCTAAAGCCTCCCTGTTCTTCTCCAACTAATTCCTCTGTTCTTTCTCTAACTCTGTCAATAAGTATCCTACCATACACTTTTCCTATTAAACTAAGAAGATAAATGCCCCTATGATTACCACACACTTCTTTTTCCCCTTTTCCTTTGTACAAGGGAATAATTATACCTGACTTCCAATCCTCCGGGACTCTACCTTCCTCCCAGGCCAATCTGCACATCTTCCACATCCATTCTACTACTATCTCTTCCCCATGCTTCAGCATTTCCACCACACACTCCATCAACTCCTTGGGCTTTCCCCGATTTAACTTTCTTCATTGCTTCCACAACTTCTATCCTACTAATTTCTTCCTGTCTTCTCACCTCCCTCCTTCTCCCAGCCATTCCCCAGCCACTTATACTCGCATTACTTCCATCCTGTATGTTCAACAATTCCTTAAAGTGTTCTCTCCATCTGCTCACTTTTTCTCCCTTCTCCACTAGTAATCTACCATTTTTATCTTTCACTCCTCTGCTAACCTCACTTCCACCCTGTCTTACTCTTTTCACCTCTTTCCAGAACATCTTTTACAGTCCCTCCACTTTACACTCAAATTCCTTCCAAATTCCTCATCCACTTTCTTCTTTCTCTTACTAATCTTTTCACCTCTCTCTTTCTTTCTACATATAACTCTCTCTTCCGCCTCTCAACTTCTTCCACGCCCCTATTTCGCATCCATTAATTGTATGCTTTCTTATTTTGTGCCACAGCCTGTTTCACCTCTTCATTCCACCACACTGTTCCTTGCACCCCTCTCCGTCTTCTCTTCTTCCCACACACCACATCACATGCTGCATATATATATATATATATATATATATATATATATATATATATATATATATATATATATATATATATATATATATATATATATATTCTTGAGTGTCCCGATTTCCAACAATTTCGCGATGGCCAAAATTTTTGTTTGGTATTTTTCTGACACTCCCTAGAATTACCCCGACCTAATGCAAAAAATATTAATTCGATATCTATTACCGTTCTCTTTAAAGAAACTCAGTGGACAGACAGGCACACGCACACACAGCTTGACCTTTTTGTGCCCTGCATTATGTGGAAGATGATTTTAAACAGCCCTAAAAAAAAAAAATCCCTTCTGAAGAGGTGCTGGGGAACTTCCTACACCCACAGGATATGGCATTGGCTGGAATGAAGCACGACAGAAAACACGCCCATGAGAGGGTTAACTACTCAGTTTCCACCCAAC
The DNA here is from genome assembly GCF_032717465.1 of Coenobita brevimanus. Taxonomy (NCBI): domain Eukaryota; kingdom Metazoa; phylum Arthropoda; class Malacostraca; order Decapoda; family Coenobitidae; genus Coenobita; species Coenobita brevimanus. The sequence continues at coordinate 38,395,085 of NC_136997.1, read as the reverse complement.
TTGGTCTTTGTTATTTTGCAGCATATAACAAACGCAGAGGAAGAAAAAGACAATACCAAGGCTATTCATCCTTCCCATTCCATTTTGCCGTCACCAGCATCATATTCTAGTGGTAATCTTTTGTTACATCTCAGAAGACAGAAAGAAACTTTAAGTAAAGTGTAGGCAGAAAAAGTGTACCTAGCCGGTGGGATTACAAGATTTCTTATTTGCTTTGATTTTGTTGGTGATTGCTTTCTATTAGTTACTGTGCGTTGTTTTTAGCATTCGGTTGTCGCTTTGTTTTATTCCCCAAAGATCCACAACCCCTTTAAACTCAACGTTTGGCCAAATGTAGACACGTTGGAGATTAATTTGATACGAAACGATGAAGACTCATTCCTACTTCATAACTACGGCTCCTTGTCATTTCATTCAACCCCGACTAAATATTCAACTTCTTGGAATGCCCTAATTTCCTCAGGTGAAAACAAACTGACAATCGCAGCATCAATCGTGCGTCAACAGTCAGATTTTCAACTTTTAAATGTCACTATTTAAATTTGCTTGAATATACTCACTCCCACTTTGCCATCAACGACAATGTTTCCCAGGGTGTTGAGGTTTTTAGTGAGTGGTAAACAAAGAGCGACAAATAAAGATTCTGACTTTAGGAGGAACAGATCCGTTAATACTGAGTGAAGCGACTGTGATTTTTTTAATGAAACATTTTAGACACACGCAGGAGTATCCAGGGTTTGGAAAAAAAAAAGTTCCTTTTATTTTTCTCACTTTTCTTTCTCTTTCTTTTGCTTTAACTATCTGGTATTCACCTCTTCTGTCCGGTGGCGTATTTTCATTTTGAGTTGCTATCAAACTATGTTATTCACCTTTGGGGACTATTTTCGAAATATAGGTAAAATATAGCATTCATTTATCTCAATACTACAACTGAGTTCCCTAAACCTGATTCAGATGGTCAGATAATACCATGAATAAAATGAAAAATACGTTATCGGTGTGAGAGGATAATAACGCATGTAAACATTCTAGTGAAAATATTCTTACAGCACAATTAAAAATTTCCGATTTTGGTCAAAATTAAAAATACTAAAAATCCTGCTTTACTTATTGCTTTAACTGCATGATTATTGCGGGTCTCGACACAATTAACCGGTGCTGGATAGAGACGACTTCATGTGATGGCACTGATATAACCCGCCAGCTAAATATCTGATTAAACAACCAATCCTAAACTACTTCCCCATCTTTCCTATCTCTGGAAAGGAGCATGCAGACTGCAGGAGGACAAATTGAGCCTGCAATCAACTGGGTTCACGTTTGAGATGAACCTCGCCCCCCCAACAATAACAACAACATATGATGAACCGCTTGAAAAGTCTCTCTCTCTCTCTCTCTCTCTCTCTCTCTCTCTCTCTCTCTCTCTCTCTCTCTCTCTCTCGTTTATTCTTGCTACTACCAGGGCGATTTCAATAACCCAGGAAAGCCACTCATACTGAAGGGGTTTGTATGAAGACTATAACTAAACTTCCCTGTTCGAAAGATTTTTCCTAAGCTGAGTAAAATTGTATGGAGACAGCAGGAATAAAATGAAAGCTACGTCATCAATGTTGCCTTCATCATATACAGTTAAGAGATGATTCCCTAAAGCACCAAACATTAGCAACTGAAAGAGCTTAATCAAGGACAATTCATATATCCTAAAATCAGTGACGTAATATTATCCCCCATGGCAACATTTATACCCTGACAAATAAGCCTATGAATCAACCCCAAAACATGGCAGCCAAAAATTCTGGTTCAGTCAACCAACTCTCTTTTTCAGCTCCAAAATATGGCAACCCCAAATTCTTGTCCAGACTAATTATCTTATGATTCGAGTGTAAACCTTTGAAACAGACAGCTCCAACAACTTGACCAGTCCAACAAAAACTATGATGGACCCCAAGTCTTCTAAACATGACATCCCACAATTGTTACCCAGACAACTAAGCCAATGATTCAGTACCAGACCTTTCAAACATGACATCCCCCAGAATTCGAGAAGCCAACTAACTAACACTAAGATTCAACTCCAAATATTCGAAACACAGAGGCTCCCAAAATTCAAGTAGGGAAACCACTACAACTATTTGACTCTAGAGGTACACCCGCGAACCAAAGTTTCGGTACCCCCCTCGATGGAAGGAAGTGGAAGTCAGGGTTAGAGAGAGGGCAGGTGAACGGACAACCGTGAGTGGTACTTTGGAACTGAGCTACGAGGCGAATAGTGAGAAACCTAATGACACTGGATTCGAAACATTTCCAAGCAATTCACCTGCAAAACATTATGCGTTCGTAACATACATACTGTAACATATAAAATAGACTACTGTGTTATCATGGTGTCCTGTGATATTGACCCATCTGTTTCGGATCCTCATCACACAAATAAAGCACCGAGCCAGTTGTATATAAGTTGCAACTTGTCATTATAACTGCAGTCATAATTTTTGTGAATGTTATCCCTGGATTGTCTATAGCTATAATAAAGAATGATTGTGAATTTAATGTTGATTTTAACAGTAGTTGTGCGGATGGTTATAAATGTGGCAATTATTTTATGTGGACGACTAAACCACATTGTGATGGGCAGCGGAGAGCATTCGCCAATAATTTATCATAACCAGATGAAATTAGATGTAACCAACACAAAATATTATGAGACAACGAAGACACAGCTGTGGTATCCTGCTCCGCCTTGTTATCAAGACCTTAACTGTGGCTTCACCTCATACGTGCATTATTTCCCTTCAGTCTCTGCCTCTGTTATTACTCTTACTTCCCGGTATCCTCTTACTGCAAGTCGTCATATTCCTTAGAGAGTTTCTTGTCGTCCGGTCCTATAACCCCTACTGTATTACATTATTCCTCGCATCATCACTCCCAGACAAACAACGTTAGCACAAGACTGCTGAATTTTATTGCCACTGCCACTACTACTGTGATCCCCCGTTTCCTATTGTGTCTAATTTCCTCACAGCACTACTACTGCTGCTCCTAGTACTACTCCACTATAAATCTGTATAATAATACATATGATTGTCCTTATGTCTGTGTATCTGTTAATCATAATTATTGTCCCTGTCCCACCGTCGACAATTCGTCACTGACCAGGCACCGCTACTCCAGTTCCCACCCACCATGGATTCTACTCCTCCCCCACTTCGACACCACATTACCCTTCACCTCATCCTGGGGCTACAAGGCCTGTTGTTCACCTGTGAATATACGTGGCATGCATTAATGATAAAAAGAAGGCATTTAAGAGCTAAATGGTAATCGGCCTCTAAAATATTCTGTTTGCCAAGTCCAAACTTTAGGCCATATATTGATACCATGAAGGTTTTATGTTGATAGCTCAAGCCGTTCATGAGATATAATAGGAACACACACACACACACACACACACACACACACACACACACACACACACACACAGATGCAGTTAAAAACATGATCGCTCCGCCTTCTAAAGGTAGGCGATAATAATGTAATAATAACAACAACATCGTAGATGTGTACTGTAGTGTTCCCAACATTACACTTAATAACTGCAGACCCAAACGTGCTTATATTACGGAGCACTGATATACGAGTATTAACCACAAAACCGACCACAGACCGTTCTTATCATTACCACTGCACCTTCCCTATAGCACTTCACCAGGTAATACAACCCACTGTAGTCCTCTGTGAGATCGCTACACGTGTTTGGGAAAAATAACAGTGCACAACATGCCTACAAACCATTAAAATAAGCATATGATGTTTCACTGACATCCATCAAATAGCCTAGGAGAAGTTAGTGGACATACAAACAAACGACTGGACACAGACAGACAGAAACGGAAGGTCTCGCATCGGTATGTAACGACCTGACAAAACTCTTGTGATCCTGCATTGCAGGTGTCATCACAATAATAATAATAATAATAATAATAATAATAATAATAATAATTAATCACATGTTATTAGGCACGATACTGAGAAGGACACACACTGGAATAGCATGTGTCGACGCAATGCAGAATCTGTTTGCCATGACAGAAGGTTGGGTTGCGGTCAAACATTAATTTAGTATTACTATAACCCTACCATTACAGCATATTATGGCACTGTTTGGTTTTATATGTCACAGCTGTTTTCACTTGTTTTATCAGGGAAATTATGGTGTTTGTCCTCCTCTGTATCATGGATATTAACATGTGATTACTACTACTACTACTACTACTACTACTATTATTACCACTACTACTACTACTACTACTACTGCTACTGCTACTACTACTACTACGATTATTATTATTATTATTATTATTATTATTATTATTATTATTATAACTATGATGACACCTACAAAGCAGGATCGTAATAGTTTTGTCAGGTTGTCATATACCGATGCGAAACATTCGGCCTCAGTCTATGTCCAGCCGTGTGTTTGTTTGTCCGCTAACTTCTAGGCAATTTAATGGATGTCAGTGAAACGTCACAGGTGTATTTTAATGGGTTGTAGGCATGTTGTGCGCTGTTATTTTTCCCAAACATGTGTAGTGATCCCACAAAGGACTTCAATGTGTTGTATTACTATGATGAAGTGCTACAGGTAAGGTCCAGTGGCAATGATAGGAACGGTCTGTGGTCGGTTCTGTGGTTAATATATCAGAGCTCCGTAATATAGGCACGTTTGGGTCTGCGACTTTTATAATTATGTAATGTTCGGAATACTGCAGATGTATGTTGTTGCTGTCAATTTTATAATTATTCTTATTAATGCATGCCACGTATATTCACCGGTAAAAGGTGAACAACAGGCCTGGTGGCCCAAGAAGGAGGTGAGGGGTAAAATGGTTCGGAGTGGGGGAGGAATAGAGCTCATGGCTGGTGGGAGAGAGGGCCCGGAGGGGGGTGGGGTGCAACTGGGGTAGCGGTGCGGGGTAAGTGACGAGTTGTCGACGGTGGGACAGGGACAATATGATTAACAGATACACAGCCATAAGGACAATCATATGTATTATTATACAGATTTATAGTGGAGTAGTAATAGGAGCAGCAGTAGTAGTACTGTGAGGGGAATTGCAGTAGACACAATGGGGAAAGGGGGAATAGTAGTGGCAGTGGCAATAATGGTATTAACAAATTCAGCAGTCTTGTGCTAACGTTGTTTGTCTGGGAGTGATGATGCGAGGAATAATGTAATACAGTAGGGGTTATAGGACCGGACCACAAGAAACCCTCCAAGGAATATGACGACTCGCAGTAAGAGGATACCGGGAAGTACGAGTAATAAAAGAGGCAGCGACTGAAGGAAAATAATGCACGTATGAGGTGAAATGGGAGAAATGGACTTCCCCCGAGCTAACCCCTGTATTGGACTATATAGCCCCGCTAGGGTTACAGGAGCGAGCTCTCCGCTGTCCATCACAATGTGGTTTAGTCGTCCACATAAAATAATTGCCACATTTATAACCATCCGACACAACTACTGTGAAAATCAACATTAAATTCACAATCATTCTTTATTATAGCTATAGACAATCAAGGGATAACATTCACAAAAATTATGACTGCAGTTATAATGACAAGTTGCAACTTACATACAACTGGCTCGGTGCTTTATTTGTGTGATGAGGATCCGAAACAGATGGGTCAGTATCACAGGACACCATGATAACACAGTAGTCTATTTTATATGTTACAGTATGTATGTTACGAACGCATAATGTTTTGCAGGTGAATAGCATGGAAATGTTTCGAATCCAGTGTCATTAGGTTTCTCACTATTCGCCTCGTAGCTCAGTTCCAAAGTACCACTCACGGTTGTCCGTTCACCTGCCCTCTCTCTAACCCTGACTTCCACTTCCTTCCATCGAGGGGGGTACCGAAACTTTGGTTCGCGGGTGTACAACTGTAAGAAAACCCCCCCTCCCCATTTAAAAAAAAAAATCTATTAGTCAGACAATTAAAACTATGCCTTGACTCCAATGTGACCAAACAGCAACTCCCAAAATTCGATCAAACAACTAAAACTATAATTCGACTCCAAAATTTCGAAACATGATAACTCAAACTTTTTAGACAAACTTCAAAACAGTCCATCCCGGAAATAAAATAAATAAAGAAATAATAACCGATCAGTCAAATTAAACTATGCCTCAACTTTAAGGGCTTCGAAACACAACAGCTTGCAAAATTCGAGCAGCCATACCACTAAATACATGATTAAAGTCGAGATATGAATTGTGACAACCCTCTACAAAATCCGAGCCGATATAAGTAACTACCCAAGACTTACAGTGAGCTAAACTACCAATAAGTGGAATATGCAAGACAGTATAATTAAAATTGGATGAGCTTTGGTATAAGGATGACCATTTATTTTTATGAGCATGAACGGACCTCCTATGATAACTGGTTTTCGTTCTGACGAAAACTTCTCGAAAACATTTACGAACGATTCCCTCTCGTACTTTTTTTTTTTTTTTTTTTTCAAGAAGGGCAAGGAAAGGAGAATGCACAGATATTTCGTTTCCCCATCCTTAAAAAAAAAAACATAACAGTATGAGAGGGAAATTATGTTACAGTTTTCCTATAGGAAGAACAAACAAGAGAAAGTGCGCAGTTTTCTATTCTTCCCTATGTCTCTAGCTCTTCCGGGGAGATCAGAATATAAAGTTCTATCCATCTATCTATTGCCAGACGCCTCAATCTCGTTTGGGGTGGCCACAAACAAATCGCCTCCAAGTCGCCCTGTCCCCCGCCATTTCACTGCCCTGCTCCCAGCTCACACCCCCATCTCTCGTATACCTCTCCACCCCATCCCTCCATCTCATCCTCGGCCTCTTCCCCCCTCCACCTCACTCACATACACTCTCTTCGTCAGTCTTTCACCCTCCATCCTCTCCACATGGCCAAACCATCTCAGTGTGTTCCTCATAATGCTTCCTATCACATCTACATCAACACCACAACGCTCCTTTATATCCTCATTCGTCAGCCTGTCTCTCCATGTGACTCCACATGCTCCTCTTTAACTCATTTCAACTGCTCTCTCTTGACTTGTGTCCTTCCAACAACGTCCAAGCTTCACTTACGTACGTTAGAGTTGGTATCACAATACTGTCATGTAGTAACTTTTTCACTTCCATGCTCACTTCCCTGTTTCTTATCACTGCTTTCAAAGAACCAGCAACCTTTCTTCCCTGCTGTACCCGTTCAAGCACTTCAACCTCCAAACCTCCATCCTTACTCATCACACTACCCAAGTACTTAAACTTACTCACATTTTCCAATTCCTCACCATCCAACCTCGCTGTCCATTCACTGACTTCACCTCTCTCAAAGACCATCACTTTACTCTTCCCTACATTCACCTTTAGATTCCGTTTCTTACACACTCTCTCAAACTCATCCACCAAGCCTTGCAGCTCCCCTTCGTCTTCACTCATCAACACAGTATCATCTGCAAACAACAGTACAGGGAGTTTCCAAACACTGATCCTCTCTCACCAGGGCCACTCCAACATCCACTACCCTACCTTGTACCTCTTTTATTACCCCATCCATATACAGATTGAACAACCATGGAGACATGACACATCCCTGTTTCAAACCAACTTTCAAAGAGAAAAATTCACTTAGTTCACAATCCACACGCACTGCAGCCTTCGCACCATCGTACATACTCTTCACAACATTCAAGAACTTCCCATCTACTCCATATATTCTTAACACTTTCCACAATCCTTGTATATCCACCCTGTCATATGCTTTCTCCAAATCCATGAAAGCCGCATACAACTTCTTTCCCTTCTCTAGAAACTTTTCCACTAAAGATCTAAGAATGAATATCTGATCTACACAACCTCTTCCCTTCCTATAGCCTCCCTGTTCTTCTCCAACTAATTTCTCTGTTCTTTCTCTAACTCTGTCAATAAGTATCCTACCATACACTTTTCCTATTATACTAAGAAGACAAATGCCCCTATGATTACCACACACTTCTTTTTCCCCTTTTCCTTTGTACAAGGGAATAATTATACCTGACTTCCAATCCTCCAGGACTCTACCTTCCTCCCATGCCAATCTGCACATCTTCCACATCCATTCTACTACTATCTCTCCCCCATGCTTCAGCATTTCACCACACACTCCATCAATTCCTTGGGCTTTCCCCGATTTAACTTTCTTCATTGCTTCCACAACTTCTATCCTACTGATTTCTTCCTGTCTTCTCACCTCCCTCCTTCTCCCAGCCATTCCCCAGCCACTTATACTCGCATTACTTCCATCCTCTACGTTCAACAATTCCTTAAAGTGTTCTCTCCATCTGCTCACTTTTTCTCCCTTCTCCACTAGTAATCTACCATTTTTATCTTTCACTCCCCTGCTAACTTAACTTCCACTCTGTCTTACTCTTTTCACCTCTCTCCAGAACATTTTCTTACAGTCCCTCCACTTTACACTCAAGTTCTTTCCAAATTCCTCATCCACTCTCTTCTTACTCTCTCTTACTAATCTTTTCACCTCTCTCTTTCTTTCTACATATAACTCTCTCTTCTGCCTCTCAACTTCTTCCACGCCCCTATTTCTCATCCATTCATTGTATGCTTTCTTCTTTTGTGCCACAGCCTGTTTCACCTCTTCAGTCCACCACGCTGTTACGAGGAGTTAATCATAAATGCGTTCGAGAATCAGACCCTGGGCTGGGATTCACTAAGTCTAACCATCACCCTTCTCTGGAAACAATTACACATTGTTTTTGCCGGAAAGCTAGAGTGAGCAATTTCCAAACTTTTTGTTCTTTGTTGAAATAAAAGTTACTAGCGAAAATTATCATTATAATTTGTCTTCTCTTCAGGAGTAACGCACTAAATGAGAAAGCAAGAATATACCACGTCTCCCTCTTGCAAAACGAGACTGAAGTTAACAGGTGGGACTGGTTATGATGTATTACTGTATCCGGGCCATTTGCATTCCACATTACGGAGTGGATCAGCAACTATGAAAAGACATCAGGGCCCGTATTTTCGTCGGTTATGGAAGCTCCCTAACATCTCCTCCTTAACGATTAACTTTGCATATGGCCTGGGTAATATTCTTTTGTACGTTATTTTTCTAGAGTATGGCGATATCAGAAGGACCTATTACACCATAGCGTCCTCGTCTGTATTATAAAGGAAAAATAAACAGCTTTGGGAGGGGTGTTAGGGAGCAACCTTAAATAACCGACGAGAATGCCACCCCTTGAATCAAGATGTGAAAAAACCTGACACGTCTTCACGATTTTCAGAAATTATCTTAAAACTCAAGTGCTTTCCTCCCTTCATGATGAAAATTTAAGCATCTGGTCGATGATACGCAAATGGCCAAAGATATTAATTTTTCATGAAATTATTATGTAAGCGAAAATACGTGAACATAAAATTGTAATGCCAAAACAAACGACATACAGTACACCCACTCAAGTCACCAACTCATCTATGGCTCGGCTTCAAAGCCTCGAAATGAAATCAAACAACACACAAGAGAATCTACCACCTTGTTCCCGAAATAAATGTTACCATTAAAAATGTAAAACGTGCACCTATAGGACTGGCGGTGGAGCTGCCTGGGTATACAAACGTTCCTCGATCCCCTCCTTGTCCCCTGGAAGGATGAATGTGGTTTTATACTTACATATGTATATGATCGTTTCCTTGGTTAAGGAACCATTGCCTTTGTTTTTTACTTCCAAACTCAGTGAAATCTGGCGAAACCTTCCCCGTGAGATGTCACAAGAGGCTATTTACCTCGTCATCCAAAATAACGATCAAACGCGGCTTTCATTTCATCAACAGTATTCCGCAGATCAAGGATGATACACCCAATGAAGATGTCTTAATTAATGTTGAAATATATATATTTTTGTCAGGAGCACTGAAATTCTTGTTTCCGCTTGCCGCTGACTCCGTCATAATACGTATCCTGTGACACATGAACACATGAAACTAGGAATGCATGTTGGATACCTGGATTGCATTTTTGAAAACAGATTATATATATATATATATATATATATATATATATATATATATATCATCTCATCAGCCGTTTGAGTGTCCACTGCAGGACCGGCCTATCCCGACCGAAGTGAGACGATACTGCCAATGTATCTCTACCAAGTGGCTTAGGCTGTCTGTTAGAGATTGTATGTAGGGTGAGAAGTGCTTGTAGGTGTAATTGTGGTATTGCAGTGGCTATGGATGTGTGTGTAGTCTGTGAACCAAGTGTTATCGGCCCGTGCAAGCCGACTGGGTGCAAGCATACAGTATGCGACACTGGTTCAAGCACAGCACCCCATGTGCCCGCCTATGCAGTACGTGGCCAGAAGAACGCTCCCAAAGTTTATTACCCTGGCGGGGCGCGAACCCTCGCTCTTCAGTGTACGAAAACGTACACTATACCACACACACACACACACATATATATATATATATATATATATATATATATATATATATATATATATATATATAAAGAAAAAAGGCGTGTGTGTGTGTGTGTGTGTGTGTGTGTGTGTGTGTGTGTGTGTGTGTGTGTGTGCAACAGTTTCTTAAGATACGTAGCAGCTCATTAAAAAATTCTCAGAGATATTCGTTTAGTGTCCATTTGTTTGTCTCTCTTTTCGCAGGTGATGTCACAGCAGCTACACTGATCTTTTAATCCACAATACGCACAGGTCGTAATTCTTAACTAGTGACACCAGTGATGCAAAGTTGGTGCTGTACAGTATTCTGTCTTGTAAAAGAACATCCTTCGTTATTGCTTATTAGCAATAGTTGTATCATGTAAGAGCACACTCTTCATATTGTTTATCAGCGCGATTTAATGTTAGAGTTAGAAATTCCTTGATATCTTTTAGGATATTGAAAGGAAGAAGATTATCATCTTGCATGCAGTTTCCTTCTTGTCACATGCCTTTTGTGGCTGTATTAGCGTTCCAGACAGGCGATCGTGTGAGAGATCAGGAAACATTTTACAATAAGGTTTCACATTTGTATCCAACTGATCATGTGTCAGTCATCACTTCTGTGGGATATTTCATACGCCAAATCCTTCAGGAATTATTGAACATCATCACTTTTGGCAAATCATGCAGCTGACTTAGAGTATATTGAATGGTTAACCAGCTCAAGTCCAACCACATTTGTAAGTCCAGTCAAATCTGCCATGAGTAAGTCTGATTATCTGAATACCAAGTCGGGTAGTCTGTGAGGTGCAGGAGAGCCTTTTTCATTAAATCAGATTTGAACAATCTTGAGTCGTCAGCCCACACTACGAGTTGGTATCATTCAGTGGACTAGTTCCTTCTGGAATGATTATAAAGATAATTTTTACTCTCAATTATATGCTGGCGGTGTTAATAGCTACCTTGGTTTCTACGCTACAAACCGTTAAGTCAGTCCCTCTAATAAGTTTCCGGACACTGGGGGCCAGTTGGGGTAATAGTGTTGTGAAGCAGCGTGATAAAATGAAATAGTGAAATCAGATTTAGGTAAATATAAATAAATAAAATTGTTGGTATCCATTGTCATTTATATTGATAACTACGTGTTAAGTGCATGAAAGAAATGAAAGAGGCAACTGATCAATGTAATATAAATATAAAACTTCATAAAAATATATCAGCAGATATTTCACAGTTGTGGGGCAATAGACTAATGCAGAAAATACTCAAAAGCAATAAATAAAATTAAATAGAAAGAAGTAATAAGTAACTATCAATAGCTAACTTCTTCCTTGTTCAATTACTGGTACTACTATTTAACTCTTCACTCCAAAGTTTTATCTTGTATTCAACTATTTCTCAAACCACCAGACCCTGGTTCGTTCCCGGCGAGAGACTCTTTGGCACAAGGTTACGCCGGGTCCCAAAGCGGTGTATGTAATATAATTTATTACTGAATTACCGGCTGTACGAATATCTATTAAATACAAACGAGTTAGAGAATAGCATGTAAAGTAAAAAAAAAAAAAAAGTCATTTTCTCTATATTTTATGCTTCGTATTAAAATAACGTGATTTTGTACTTTATGGATATTTTAAAAACTTTTTGAATATGTAAACATGTCATATTAATGAGTTATTAAATACCATCAATTTTATATAGTTAAAAGGTACCAGAAATGTTGCTTGTCACTAAATTTGCCATACTTACAGCATGTGTCAAGACTTTTAAGAGTCTCAAAACAAATAATGAAGAGTATTTGACTCTGTTCAGTTGACAAGCATCCTGTCGACAATACAATGCCATTTCTGAAACGACTTGCCTTGTCTAAATTACGCTAACTTTGACGCTACTCCCTTTCCATTACACTATGTGTATCGTTGGTAACATCATTTTCTTTTAGAGATAAAAATAGTTTTGGAAAGTGTATAACTAGACCACCAGGTACAATCAATGTATAACTGTGGTGGATAAATGACACGGTGTTTCCTCACATAGAGCCTAGTATTTTTATCCCTTAATTTGGTATGAGTTTTTCCACTGTTCTGAAGTAATATGGTTATCTTTTTTCTTAGAGCGGCGAGAAAAACTGAGTAATGGTATGAGTGCTTGAGTTTCATTTATATATCTGTTAATTAATTTATCTGTTTATTATAATTTAATTGTTTTATTAATTTATCACTAAAAATGGACACAAGAAAGCCTCATCTGATGTGTCAGCTTGTTTAATTCTGTCATGCGATATTCTCAGAACGTTCTGGATGACGATCGCATTGTACTCGTACGTGGCGAGGAGAGAGATCGTAATGCCTCTTTCTTAGCAATGTATTTTCCTCGTCAAACTTAAATTATTTTCATCCTCATGTATGATACTGATGGAAGCTGTGTCAATGTTATAACAATAGAAATTGCCATCCATGACTTTTTAAAATCAGAAACGCCGAGGCCTGAGGCTAGTCTAGTCAGTCCAGACATTTTAGGTCAGGTTGCCCAGCCTCACTTTTCCGTTGAGAGGCATTATTGGTGTAATCAACCCCAACCGTCACGTTATTCACCAGATAACCCGTCGTTATTTGGTAATTTGGTTAACATTCAGTGTTTTAAATGGTTCCGGGGTTACAGAAAACCGTTTGGCGTGTTACCCCGTGATATAAATAGCATACAGGAAAATATCAAAAATGTAATAGCAAAAGAATTCGCTAAGATGAGGTGCTACGAAGCCTTGTACCTCAGCTAGACTATGTCCCTGCCTTTCTTCTTTCGGGCGAGTATAGCAGAAGAAAGTTGTTAAAACTTGTTTCCCTGGAATGATCTTACTACACAGCCACGTACTTTCTTCCCACTCACATTAGCTAAATACCATGATAGTCCAGAGGAACTCTTCTAAGGCGGACATTAATAACAACAAAGGAAGTTCTTAATATTATATTTTGATCATGACATACTGAAGTACAATATGAATAAAAATAGTTAACGGGAGCATTTGGGTGAAATATGTGAAAATTATCGAAAATCAGAAAAAAAAAAAAAAAAACAATCTGTACGTTCAGGCAGGCTTTCTGAGCTGTTGTTCTTAGTATTAGATAATTTGTCGGTCTGATGGGGATTTATGGGGATTTTTGTATGATTAACCCAGAAGCCCGTCGTAAGAACACCAGTCGAGCCTACCATGTAGGCAATTAGTATTCCCCCCCCCCCAAATCCATGTTCTTCATTATTTTTTTATAACGTTTACTATGGTGTAGAGGGGTAAAAGAACAAGGTTTGCATGTCAAGTGACGATACTGGACCACAACTGTAAGTACGAGTCATCTTTACTTCTTCATCTTAGTGTTAAATTATTAAAATTTTATACTTTAGAGGGAATATCTGTTGCTTTTTGCTTGCAAGGTATATGCATATCTTCAGGGGACCAGGTACCAAAGTCTCTTTAGGTACATATGCACAAACAGTACATACCACAAAATGATCATAACAGCAACACTACAGTTCGTGTAACTTTAGATACGCATTTTGAAAAATTGTGATTTTTCATATTCAGCAGCTACCTACTTCTTATTTTTTAAACCTAGGATCATGAATTTTTGTCAGCTTCTTAAATATTAGTTTTTCTTTATGAAAATGTCTCGTTTTTTTTCTAATATAGCATGCTTTGGAGGTAAGGGAAATGTTCAAATTGCTGAAAAATACAAAATTTAAAAATATTTTCTTTTAATGTTCTTTTTTAACACCGAAACGTTTAGTGGAAATCTGGGATCATTTTTGTGATGCTCTATGTAGGAACTGTACATTGTGAAAATATCAGTACAAATGATGACAAATTGTAGGAGCTGATAGGTTTTGAATATTCACGAACATCTTTCGTGACTCTTTCTTGCGATCATTCCTCTTAGGCTTGTATACTTTTCTTCCTTAAAATAATATGACGTTTACTAAAACAAAAATTATGTGAGAAAGGTTGGGCTACGCTTTCCACATGTATGATTCAGCTGCTGCCGCTCCACACACACACACACACACACACACACACACACACACACACACACACACACACACACACACACACACACACACACACACACACACACACACACATACACACACACACACACACACACACACACACACACATACACACACACACACACACACACACACACACACACACACACACACATACACACACACACACACACACACACACACATACACATACACACACACACACACACACACACACACACACACACATACACACACACACACACACACACACACACACACACACACACACACACACACACACACACACACACACACACACACACACACACACACACACACACACACACACACACACACACACACACACACACACACACACACACACACACACACACACACATACGCACGCACACACACACACACACACACACACACACACACACACACACACACACACACACACACACACACACACACATACACACACACACACACACATACACACACATACACACACACACACACACACACACACACACACACACACACACACACACACACACATTCCTTTTGAATTATTGTTTAACTGTCTGCAGATCATATTTATACCTGTATTTCATGTACCTAAAATCAGGTATATAGACATAAACATTAAAAAAAATCTTAATAAATAACACTGTTTGGTTTTATTACGTGGGCCATTATCAGACTTAATACCAATCTGTATCTCCCACCCATGTTACTTAAATCTACCGGGAATATCAACATAGCATTTGGCTGACCTCGAATGTTACTAATGTCAAACTGTTGTTCTTCCGCCAGTACAGACTGCACACTGTTCAAAAGACTCACAGCCGAAAACAGATTGTGTGTTCGATAATGCAGAGGAGACCGGTGTTGTGGTGAGGTAGTAAAGGCTTTGTTGACAGTGAAGGTAATTTGTTGGTGAAGGTGATATATGTCTTATGGGAAGAAAATAAGGCTACTTAGGTTAATGATCCAATTTGTGTGGTATGCTTTGTAGAGTTATAAGAAAGCTTGAGGTGTTTACGTGCAATACGCTTTGTCTGTAAGAGTAATGATTTGACACCATGACTTGCGCACTAGGAAGTTAGCAAAGGTTGATCTGCTTACTATGTCTAGTGTTTTTCCCACTGACATGCGCAGAAGGGATGTGCAAAAGGTTGATGTGTGGATAGTAATGTGATGAGAGCGGTGGTGTAGTTGGGGCTGCTTCACTCACCATGTCGCACTCCACCAGGCAACTTGGCCTCCTCCTGCGGCTGCTTATACTCGTCCTTGCAGTGAACTCATTCTCCTCCCTCAGGCAGCCCTCTCTCCTTACAGGTCAGACACAAAGGCCCGTACTCTCGTCGAGTAAGGAATCTCCTTAGTACCCGTTCTTTAGTGATTTATTCCGCATTCTATACCATACTACTTTCTTGTATATCACACATATCCACATAATCTCGTTACTGTATCATCCTAGCCAACACTCTTCTATAATATTTATTTCTTATACATTCTAAGACAGTTTGCACAAATATTACAGAAGGGATCATTAGCTCGGTATATAAAGAAATAAAGGCTAAGGAAAAAGTGTTTCTGCTCATCGGCGTAGGACTGTTTCGAGCTTACTTTTTCCTGTTTATTTAGTTCTGCATTTCACTCGCTAGTATTCTGTTGCACGGTATATATATATATATATATATATATATATATATATATATATATATATATATATATATATATATATATATATATTTTATGACGATAATTGAAAGACATGGATAATATAGGAGCAAGTTACTACACTGAGTGACACTCTAGAAGGTTTCTTGAAACCCAGAATATAATTTGCTAAGTTCGGTGGTAATCATGTAACCAAAAGGTGCTTCAACCAGGTGACGCTTGTAAGGGTTTCCAGCTGAGGACTGATTAGAGTTTACTGCTCACGTAATTCCAGTCAGGAGCGAGGCTAGACACCCTTATATTAAATGTCGGGACTGAGTAGAGTAACCTCGAGCCCCTACACTCTTGTTGGTGCATGAAAACGTTCAGTGAT
>NC_136997.1:38325987-38375987 GCF_032717465.1 Coenobita brevimanus | reverse complement strand
TCTATTGCCAGAAGTCTCAATCCCTTATACGAGGTGGCCACAAACAAATCGCCTCTAAGTCACCCTATCCCCCGCCACTTCACTACCCTACTCCTATTTCACACCCCTCTCTCTCATATACCTTTCCACTCCATCCCTCCACCTCATCCTTGGTCTTCCCCTCCCTCTCTCCCCCTCCACCTCACTCACATACACTCTCCTCGTCAGTCTCTCACTCTCCATCCTCTCCGAAGGGCCAAACCACCTCAGTGTGTTTCTCCTAATGCTTCCTATCCCATCCACAGCCACACCATAACGCTCCTTCACATCCTCATTTGTCAGCCTGTCTCTCCATGTGACTCCACACACTCCTCTCAAATAACTCATTTCCACTACTCTCACTCTTGACTTGTGCGGTGGCTGAATCGGTAGAGAGGCGGCTTGCAGTCCTAATGGACCCAGGATGGAATCCCGGCTGGGGCAGGGAACAGTTTAAGGATTTGAATTTCCTAAAAAGCAGACTTTCCTGATCTACCAGATGACCTGCCGACATGTCGTAAAAATACCCCCGCTAATACCAGTACACCAGTCCTGTATGAGACAGCCCTAGCATGTATTCAATATGGACGGCGGGTGTTAGCGCCGAAGTGGTGACATGTGGAGGTGTAGGAGGACTACTGGGCCTTGGGATAGGCCACTGCCCCCAAGAAATAGGCCCTGAGCCTTTGCCCAGAGTCGGACACGTAAAAAAAAAAAAAAAAAAAATTCACTTCCATACGTTAGAGTTGGTATCACAATACTGTCATGTAATAACTTTTTCACTTCCATGCTCACTTCCCTATTTCTTATCACTGCCTTCAAGGAACCAGCAACTTTTCTTCCTTGTTGTACCCTTTCAAGCACTTCACCCTCCAAACCTCCATCCTTACTCATCACACTACCCAAGTACTTAAACGTACTCACATTTTCCATTTCCTCATCATCCAACCTCACTGTACATTCACTGACTTCACCTCTCTCGAAGACCATAACTTTACTCTTCTCTACATTCACATTTAAATTCCGATTCTTACACACTCTCCCAAATTCATCCACCAAGCCTTGCAGCTCCCTTTCGTCTTCACTTAACAACATAGTATCATCTGCAAACAACAGTACAAGGAGTTTCCAAACACTGCCCTCTTCAATAGGGCCACTCCAACATCCACTGCCCTACCTTGTATCTCTTTTATAACTCCATCCATATACAGATTGAATAACCATGGAGACATGACACATCCCTGTTTCAACCCAACCTTCAAATAGAAAAACTCACTCAGTTCACTATCCACACGCACTGCAGCCTTAGCACCCTCATACATACTCTTCACAACATTCAACAACTTCCCATCTACTCCATATATTCTTAATACTTTCCATAATCCTTGTCTATCCACCCTATCATATGCTTTCTCCAAATCCATGAATGCCACGTACAAAATCTTTCCCTTCTCTAGACACTCTTCCACTAAAGATCTAAGAATGAATATCTGAAATACACAACCTCTTCCCTTCCTAAAGCCTCCCTGTTCTTCTCAACGTATTCCTCTATCATTTCCCTATCTCTGTGAATAAGTATCCTACCGTATACTTTTCCTATTACACTAAGAAGACAAATGCCCCTATGAGTGCCACACACTTCTTTTTCCCCTTTTCCTTTGAACAAGGGAATAATTATACCTGACTTCCAATCCTCCGGGAATCTACCCTCCTCCCAGGCAAATCTGCACATCTTCCACATCCATTCTACTACTATCTCTCCCGCATGCTTCAGCATTTCACCACACACTCCATCAATTCCTGGGGCTTTCCCCATTTTGACTTTCTTCAATGTTTCCACAACTTCCATCCTACTGATTCCTTCCTGACTTCTCACCTCCCTCCTTCTCCCAGCCACTTATGCTCGCATTACTTTCATTCTCTATGTTCAACAATTCATGAAAGTGTTCTCTCCATCTGCTCACTTTTTCTCCCTTCTCCACTAGTAATCTACCATTTTTATCTTTCACTCCCCTACAAACTTCATATCCACCCTGTCTGATTACCTCTTTCCAGAACATTTTCTTACATTCCCTCCACTTTTTACTGTACACTTAAATGCCTTCCGAATTCCTCATCCACTCTCTTCTTACTCTCTCTTACTAGTCTTTTCATCTCTCTCTTCCTTTCCACATATAACTCCCTCTTCCGTCTCTCAACTCCTTCCACGCCCCCATTTCTCATCCATTCTTTATATGCTTTCTTCTTTTGTGCCACAGCCTGTCTCACCTCTTCATTCCACCATGCTGTTCCTTGCACCTCCTTTCGTCTTCTCTTCACCACACACACCACCTCACATGCTGCACATATTTCCTCTGTGAATATCTTGCACACATCTTCCACGTCCCCCATCTGCTCCAGTTCATTTTTACCCAATCGTTCCTCCACTTCTCTCTTATATTTTGCCTTTTTCTCATCCTCTTGTAACATTTGCACTCTCCTTACATCTACTCCTTCCTCCCGTCCTTCCTTTCTTCTATTTCTCCATTTTACTTGAACCTTGATTCTGTCCACCACTTGGTGGTGGTCAGAAAGTCCACTTCCCCAACCTCTGTATGCTCTTGCATCCATTACACATCTTCGCATCCTTTCATCCACACACACACATAATCAATCATTGCCTTCCTTTCATTCAGTTCACCACCCATCCTACTCATCACTCGCCATGTATACCTGTGGATCATCTTGTGCCTGAAGAGGGTATTGGCTATCACCAACTCCTTCCCGGCACAAATGTCCACTAAAGCACTGCCATTCTCATCCATCTCAGCAGGCACACCTCACTCACCAACTACTCCATACACCTTCACATTCCCTACTTTACAATTCATATCACCAATCAAAAACACTCTCTCATTAGTTTCAAACTTTTCCATGCACATTTCCACATTTGTCCAGAAATCTTCTGTGACTGTGCATGCACCATCTTGCGTTGGCGCATACACACACACAATCGCCCATATTTATTGTCCAACTTTCAGTCTTACCCACACAATCCTTGAGCCAACTGATCCATACTCTCTTATATTCTCCTTCCATCTGTTACTTACAGCAATACATACTCCTTCTTTTGCCCTCTCATTCCCACCGACTCTTGCACATATCCCCCATCCATACTCCTATTCTCTCACACTCTCACCACACCATTCAGTTTCAGTTAATCCACATACAGTACATCCACTTTTGCACCCTCTAGCACCTGGACAATCTCTCTCTCTCTTTCACCTCATCATTTGCACCCCTTACATTCCAGGTTGCCATCCGTATCATGTCCTTTGTATGGTCCTTAGTCATCAACTTTTGGACAGTACTGGCCGAGGCTTCTTGTTCTTATTTTTAGTTAGTTGTTTTCCGGGGAAGGACACTAACCCTCCGCCAACCCACTTGCTGTCACGTAGGGAACACTTGTTGGTTGATTATAAGGTTACCACCCAGCGTTGTAAATGATTTCCTGGTTTACAGGAAATCATTTGGCTTGCCACTCGATGTAGAGCTACCCTAAAAACAGGGTACCACTACACAACGTGGGTGGATGATGGGCCTCCCCACCTACCACAGATAATAATAATGATAATAATAATAATAATAATAATAATAATAATAATAATAATAATAATAGTAATAATAATAATAAGAATAATAATGATGATGATGATGATGATGATGATGATGATGAAAGATCAAGAACTGGAGGGGTTAACCTCTTCATTGCTAAGATCTGGAGCTCAATGAAAATTGTCCAGTGGTACCAGGAACGAAATACAAGAATAAGTAGGTGGACTGAAGCTTGAAATTTCGAAATGTCTCAAAATCTTATGTTTAAAAAACTTGAGGTCCATAAGCCTGCTCTTCAGTTTAGTGTGTTCTAAGTTTTATCTACCTCCCTGCCTACCTACTTGTCCGTCTTTTGTCTGCCTATCTATCTATCTGTATCTATCTGCATATGGCTAGAAAACTTAATTCCAAAAGGAGTGGCCACAAGCAAATATTCCTCATATCACCCTGCCCTTTGCCGCTAGAGTGCCCTTCCTCCACCTCACACTTCCCTCTCTCATTTATCTCTCCACCCAAGCACTCCTCTGTCTTACCCTCTGTCCTCTGCTTCCCCTTCCACTCCCACTTCACTTGCACACACTCTTCTTGTCAGCCTTTCATTCTCCATCTTCTCCACGTGGCCAGTCTATCTCAGATCAGCTCATTTCACTTAACTGTATGACACAGTAAGACAATACTTTGGCTCTGCATCAACCAACTGACCACTTTTGGGTTTAAATTTTGTACTGGTTATCCATGTTATAAAGTTTGGGTTTATATTTTGTACTAGTTTAACCATTTTGTGGTAGGTTGGGTTGCTCACCATCCACTCACTCGATGTAGCGCTGCTCTCGGGTCCCCGTCTTTTTCTTTCTTCCTCTATTTTTCCTTTCCTTCCTCTTCTGTCTTTCTTTCCTTGATTGTTTTCTCGTCCCTCTGTCTACGGGTGTCTCTACACTGAGTGACAAGCCAAATGGTTTCCTGTATACCAGGAAACCATTTAATGCTCTAGGTGGTAACCATATAACCAAATTATGGCGCCTGGTACTTTTGTGGGTAATTATGGCGCTCCAGTCGGATTGAACAGGTGCAGGTTTATATTCAAAGGCTAGCTGGGCTTTACTGCTTGCGTAATGCCACCCAGGTTGGTCTCTCTCATCATTAATGTGAGGACCAACTTGCCTAGCCCCAGGCTCCTACGCCTCTCATGAGACAACACTGGATTAGATGATGATGATGATGATGATGGTGATGATGATTAACCATGTTATAATATCTGAGTTTATATTGTACTGAATTACCCATGTTATCAAGTCACTTAAGAAATAAGTCTTTGTTAACACCATCTCTCAGAAATATTTGCCATGATTAAGTGATTTTAGATAGGGGAATCTGGGGGACCCAGCCAAAAACGCCGGTTATATGGTTACGACCCAGCGTAGTAAATAGTTTCCTGGATGTAGGAAACCATATGGCTTGTCACTCGGTGTGGAGACCAAACGGTATCCCTACATTAAGTGAGTGGATAACGGGCACCCCCACCACATGTTTATGTGAAGTTACAGAACATGTGGTGAATGTTTTTGGCGTATCAAATACAGCCAGGATTCCGAGGGCTTGAATGGTGAGTGAATGGAAGCGTGGTCCATTGTACTGGAAATATTTGGGCTGTCTGGACGTTGCCACTCCTCACCCAGCCGTAGGGTGGGAAATGAGGTCCGGATGATGATGATGATGATATTAATACTCCCAGGATAAGGCACATCAAGGAGGTATTTCAATTTTCATTACAAAATTTTGCCCCAGGTTTGGAAATGGCAGGGCGTGTTTTCCCAATTTTAAGTTTCTGATTGATTTACATCTCTCCCCAATTTTGTTCTGCCAAGCTACCCAGTGGTAATCATAAATCACAGTTGGAGAGCTAGCAACTCGAGGTACACTGTGCCAAGCGGGGCCACGATTTCTGGTCATTTTGCAGGCTCCAGTTTGTGTGTGGCAGCTCCTTAAACTAATTATACGGTGATTCCAAGCGTTAAAAATTATTGTATTTCGGTGCCCTAATCTCAACTTTGCTGATCAGTCTACTGTGAATAATTAGTTATACAGAAAAATATGTACAAAGAACTTTTCCTGATATCATACTTCTATTCCTACACAGATGGACACACAATGAAAGCCCAGACTCTGTCATCGCTGGTTAGAGGTCCACTGTGCGGGCATGACCTTCTGATGGTGTATGACAACTACAGCCTACATTTGCTTGACACCAGTCAGGTGGTGTCGGCGGTTGGAGCCTCCCTCACGTCCATCTTCCTCGCCACCCAACACTCACTCCTCCACACTGCCCGTCCCCCACTTCACACTAAAGGATCCCACCTCACTGCCATCATCATCTTCCACCACGACCCCTCTGCCTTCCTCCACCTGCTGACAAGCAACAAAGAGTGGAACCCCAGCTACCTCATCCTCTTCTGTCTTAACCCCCACCTCAACACTACGTCAGTAATCAGTCAACCTGTCGTCCAGCGCTCAGAGTTCATCTTGTTGCTGCAGCCACAAGAACGAGCAGGATGTCAACGCTTAATCGCCTACACAAGTTTACCCACACGTGCCAAAGCACCACTGGGAGTCTGGAGCAACAAGAAATTCCACACCAGACACATACTCTTCCCTGATCGCTTCAGGGACTTTGGTGGACGGATTCTCGAGATCCCGGTGTCCTGCTATGATGAGCCATTCATATATTTTGGGAAGGATGGTAAATGCCATGGCGGGAACAGGGACGCACTTCAGGTTATTGGTGATAAATACAACTTCACGCATAAAATCATCCTCATAGACACAATTACATGGGGAGTCAAAGAGAATGGAACCTGGAATGGTATGCTGGGTGAGATGATGTACAATGATAAGGACATAGTGATCGCATCAATGAGTCTTAACACTGATCGGTTCAGTGACTTCGATTACACCTACCCCTTCTGGCGATACAGCTTTGCAATCCTCCTAAGTGTCCCATCGCCCATGCCCCGCTGGAGGAGTATCTTGTACCCTTTCCCTGCTTTGCTATGGGGCTTAATTCTGGCTTCCACCATTGCAGTCGCTTCTCTACTTTCCTTCTTACTTCATTATCTCCACCACCTCAGTGATCCCGTCGACATCATTTTCAAGGTGATTAACCTTTTAGATCTGCTAAAGTACTCGGTGTATCTGGTAACGTTAACATACGAGGATCGTTCGTTCGCTCGTTCGTTTTTGAAGGCTCCAACATGCTTGCATGTGTCGGCCTTGGTCGTCTAATGGTGGCTCCCCATGCTGCTCGATCTCTGGCAGCTTCCCTATTCAGTCCCTTATCCTTGAGGTTACGTTTAATAACCTAGTCCCAGGTCTTTTTCAGTCTTTCTCTCGCAGCATTGTCTTTCCTGTACATCTGAGCCTTAGAATATAATATTTTTTTACTGCCCAGGTCTCACTACCATACAGTAATACACTCCTAACACATGCCGCATACAAAGATCCCATAGCACAGAGGGAGAGCCCTGTCAGTGTCAGGAGAGGCAACAGCTACCTGAACTTCTTCCAACCACTCTTCATTCTAGTCACTTCGGCCCCACCTCCAGCACACAACATGTCTCCCAGATAAAAAAAAAACAACAACTCTACCATACACTCAGGAGACTCACCAGCAAGTTCAATCCTTTCATGCCTGAGAGTCTCCATTTGCTCTCCCCGACACACCACACACATGAAATCAGCATGATCTCGCAGTCTACCTCTAATACTGAACAAAATGTCATCTCTTTGAAAAATTATGTAATTCTTAAGCATAATGTAATCTTTGATTTTTTATTTCTTTTTGTACCTGATGACCATACCCTGTATGGAATTATTTTGTCATTCTACTTATGAATTTGTGTATGACATTAAGAATTGAAATCTAAGATAATATTTGACAGTGTACAATAATAAATAAGTTTGTCTATTAGGGCTGTCCTATGCATGCATCGTAATAGAATCGACTGTATAAAGTACTTGCATTGTAAATAATTTTATTTTAAAAACCAAGTTCTTTTATGAAATTATATTAAATCACTCTCAGTATGTTTTAAAGCTCAGCTCAACGGTCAACATGACAAAAATAGGCTCAATAGAATTCCCAAATTTTAATTGAGAAAAGCATAAAGGCATAACGTACCCAAATCATACACAAATACATTGTATTTAAAAAAGTATATAATTTTCAATTTCAGTATAATTACGGTTATCAATTTATGAAGTACTTATAATGAAGAACCAGTCCAGTCATTTTAATAAATTTAATTACCAGGGTAATTGCTACTTGTCTGGTCCCTGCTGACCAGACTTAATGAACACCTTCATTCCAATGGATGTCTCCTGAAATTCATAAAATCATCGAACTGTACACAGAAAAAAACAAGGAAATGTTCTCTGGACAAAAGCATGACTTCTTAAACATTTATAAATATCACGAACTGGCTGCAGTTCCCTCTCAGTAGTCTCAAAACAACCAGGTGTAGGAACAATTTTGTTCGTCACTGTATCTGGACAAGTGTAGGACAAAGATGAGGCCCGACTTATACTCCAGCCTAATGATATTTAACCCGTTCCATCACAACAGTCTGGATTCACACAGATATAGTCGACTGTCTCTCGTAACTAAAGTTTGTTTTCATTGGAAGAATTAGAACACATAAAGATTTTGCATTTTCACATCCCTTGTCCTTCCTGTAAAAACAAATCCTAGATATGACGACATTTTAATGGAGAAGTTATTTGGTTATGCAGGAAGATTAAAATATATGTGAAGATTTTGAACTATTTCCTTGTATTTTCTGCATGAACGAATCCTTGTTACGACACAAAATTGACCGTAAGCTTATTATTAAATCTGGACCCAGGCAGACAAATTCATGGATATTATATATTAATCTAACTTCATTAAGGCCGCCACTCTGACGTATTAGGTATCTATCAGTTATCTGTAATAAAAAATATATCCCTGCCCCCATTTTACAGTAAGTGAGTATAGCCTGTCTTCAACATTCTTCTGTGCCTTTATAAAAAGAACTTCATTATTTCAGTTCTTCTACGTGATGCCCATCACTCTTGTGTGAGAGAAAAAACTGTCTACCTTAATGACCTTTTTGCATTTGAGGGGTATAATTATAAGTCTTCAAACCAATATTTTCTTCTTTGCTTTTCTTAGTATACTATCTAGAACTGTGTAAGGATCAGATGCTATATTTTAATTTAGAAATTAGCAGAACTCGATATTTCTGATCCATAAATTACTGCAGAATAGGAAGGGCAATATGATTATATAATTCTTTTAAAGATAATGACATTTCATATTTCATATAATTCTTTTCAGGAAACTCCCTCAATCTATCTCACGAAATTCCATTCACGATTTTTCAGCCATGAATTCAGACGATACAATCTGGCTGACATATTCGTATGTGACATATTATGAAACTCTGGGTAAAATCCACCCGGACGCACATGTGGTAAGGAGCACTGTCTGATGCTTCTACGCTTTGACAGATCGGAACAGATAGTGAAGTTAAGTGAAAAGCCAAGGGTCTGCTTTTGTTGGAACTGTAATGAAATGCACTAGACTGCCAAACTGCTGGGACATTTTTACCAGGAATTACCAAACCATGGTTTTAAACTATTATACGACAGGTCCTCCAATCTCTGTGAACCTACAAATTTGGTATTATAGCAACAATTTCAGTTAACCAATTCAAATTGCTGCCAGGTAAGCATACTTACACAAGTTAACCCTTCGTTAGTTAGATGGGGTGTTCTGGGAACCCCCAATTTTTTTTTAAAGCTCATATTTCCTCGCCGGTAATTCGAATATTTCACTCCGTTCCAGTACTCTCCTGATTCAGTGAGGGGAGGGAGCATGTGGACTGGTTTAGTCCTGCCTCTGCTGTAGTGAGAGAGGGGGGCACTTCCCCCCCCTTGGGTGTCCAGTCACCCCATCAAACTAACCATTTACATCATATTGTGATAGATTGTTTTTTTTTTTTTTTTCTTATTTTTGCATACTGTTTATACTGATTGTAAAAATCACAAAATGTATTTTCCTGTGCATGTTTACCTGACAAATGAGATATGTGTCCATTTGTTAGTTTTTTATTGACATTATAATGTATTGTATTTTATTATTATAAATTAACAAACACCACCTACAAGGCACTCAATTTTATCATTAGTGATTGCAGAGGTATGCTGAAGTGGCAGTGTGAATGTATTTTACATGTTAGTAACACTACATGTATTTTTGTACTGGGGTGTTGCGACTCCCCACCTGACTAACCACATTGAATACCCCACAGGACTAATGAAGGGTTAAGAGAGACCTTTTCTACTGTAATATTGAATAATTTTTTCTCATTCATTGTGTGCGTGGTGTCCAGGGTGCTGAGTCAGGCCACGAATGCCAAGACGGTTACAATCTCCATGATGCACATTACCACTTTACTTTCAGAATATAATATTCTTCTCAATTTTCCCAGTCCAAACTTTCTCAGTTCCCAAATTTAAATTCGCGGGCTACTTAATCCCATATAACTTTCCAGGTTATGTCGGGTCTACTTGGTCAGTCCATGAATGACAGTAGGGTGCGGGTGTTTTCGTGGGCACGTGTGTGGCTGATTTTCTGGTGGGTTGCTGTGGACATCTTAGCAGCGGCCTACATGAGCAACCTTGTGTCAGTGCTTACCGTGCCCGTCTACCCACACCGTATACAGACGCTGCAGGAACTGGCTGAATCTGATATCATGTAAGAGTAGCACAATTTCTTCTTTTGGCAGTTTGCTTTTATCATCTCTTTTTATCAACAACTTACTTTTGTGCAAACCTTACGTCAGTACACACAGTGCCTGTATATCCACACCATATCCAGGCGCTGAAGGAACTGGCTCATGCAAATAGAATGTCTTTCTCTTTTCTCCATTATCCCTCCTCTGATTTAACTTGATGTGGGAGAGGGACGCTTTTATGTGATGACATCAACATCGCATGGTGGCCCACCTATCTGGTTATACAGACGTCCCTCAGGTACTTTCTTATTCTCCCAAACTAGGATGGTGGACTGTTGCTGGCCAGTTCAACGTCTTCAGTCCACTGGGTTCCCATGCCAGATTAGTCTGAAGTTATAACTACAACAACCCTACTAGCATGGCCTTTGGAGCAATTAGAAGACTTCGATATAGTGTTAGAGTAACATCATTTCTATCAATCTACGTTTAATCGTCACGTATTTCTATAATTTTACTTCCTTGTTAACCTTATGTCTGGGCTCATTGTGCCTTTCTACCCACGACTTATAGTCACGGAGGAACTTGCTTAATCCGTTATTATGTGTGAGTCTAAGTAAATCTGTGTTTTTCTTTGTGTCATCATCATCCCACTTCAAAGTTTCGCAAACTTTGTCAATCCTGAAATCACAAAAGGGAAGTCAGACACCCAAAGAATTACTTCCTTAATAACCATTGCGCTTTAATTAGGGATAAATCTAGCCATTCTTCTTCTCTCTTCTCTCCCTTCACCAAGATCGTGTGGGAGACTATGAAGGCTATTCCCAAGCTTTACAATCCTCCAACAACCTCGTTTACATCAGTTTGAGGAGAGAAGTGTAGAGACAGTTAATGATATACTTTCTTCTTCCCTCTGGTCTACTCACATTCACGTGTTACATGATGGAATAACGAGGTTTTCTTCTCAATATTTTTTTTTCCTTCCTTCCGATTCCAAAACCTACACTGGTCACAAAGGACCTGTTCAGAGAGGGGCCAATTTAGGATATATTCTGGTGTAATTTCCTGATCGTTTAGGTTCGATTAGACACTGGAAGAATGCCCTTTTTCGCTTGGCCAAACTCTTAATGCTTTTTATCACTGCTAGAAGTAATATGAGTGGCAGTAAGAACCGGAAGGCCTTGATTATGAACAAGGGAATCGACTAATCTGTGTTTAGGTTTCATCCTGACTTACATGGTTCACCTATTTGTTCAGAATAACTCCAATCCCCGTTTCAATGAAATTATTCTGTAACACATAACACCGGATCTTATACCACTGTCTCCCTCTTCTAGACCCTGTAATGAAGACTCCAGAGGCTTCGTTGACCAGCCTCTCAAGAATCCAGCGACTGTTTATCTCTCCAAAGGGTGTAGGATGTACAATAAAAATCGGTTTACATTTTCCGCGAAATACTGTACTCTGGTATTATAGACGTTGACAACTAAAAATAAATAAATAAATAAATAAATAACAGATTATTGATTATGGTAGCATTCTGCGCTGAACCCAGTTAATTCCCTTTATACGAAATATAGCTACAAGGTTTCAAGGAATTGTTATAGCATAATCTAAACCATATACCTCTTATTATTATTCTTGTTCTTCATCCAGTCCCATCATGGCGGACTATGGATCGTTTGTTCCCCAGGCCCTCCTACAATCAACCAACCCTGTGTACCTCACTCTGGGGCGTCGGATGTACCTCGAACCCGTCACCACTGCTGAAGACACTGACACCATCATCCTGGCGGAGATTCAGAAGGGCACTTACTGTACCATCGGCCCTATTGATTATATTATCATCCTCCAGGCAAAATGGGACATTGTTCGTACCACGTATATAATGGATGAGAAGGTAGGAGTTTCAGTGTGGGTTTATAAGCCTGCTTAGAAATTACTAATTAAAAATCTCACTAATTAAAATCCACTTAGTTCAGTGCAGACAATTATAATCAGAAACCATCCGTCCCTCCTGAGTGGCATCAAATGAGGAAAACATAAACTAACATACCCTACGTCTTAAATCTTTATGGGCTAAATCCGCCTGAAGCCCCTTGGCCCACTAAACCACCTGGCCTCCATTTGTTGATAATATCGTGAAAATAAAATAGTAATAAATAATTTCACTAAAACAATTATAATCATGCTGACACATACACCCACCTGGTGATGGGATAGGGAAACAATTATTCCTACAACGACGGCATACTCCACATTGATCTTGCTTCCACCCGATTATTTTATTGACCTTGAGAGACCTCCAAGTTACACACACACACACACACACACACACACACACACACACACACACACACACATTAACTGACGACTGTCCGGTTGCAGAAGACTATGCTTCTTATTCTCTCACTGTTTTTGGTGCCAATGTGTGTGTCTGTGCAGACTAATCCTGGATCCGCAAACTTTACCACACAGTTGCCATGTAAAGTCCGTGTTTGCCTGGAGACCTCTATTATGTTGTGTCTCTGTTATTTATGCTCTTATTGGTAGGGGTTCCAAGCTTCTTCGAGATGAATGGTTCCTCTGCTACATAGGGTCTTCCATTGTTTTTTGTCAGAGGCATTGTTTCAAGATTTTTTAGCATTACGTTGCATTCTTCACAGATGTTCTTATATCATCTTGATATCTTTATCAATATTTTACCACTTCGCCGGGAATCAAACCCGGGAATCTTCATTCTGACTTGCCGTAAGTGCTTGGGATAGATTAACCCCTTAACCGCGGGCTTGCTTTGCTTTTTCTTGCGGCTCCCGCGGGCATATTCGCGCTCCGACAGACTCTCTAAAAATATTTGCCAAAAATCAGTTATTAGTCCTAGAATATTAAAATTAAATGTGCTTATGGCACATACGTTCAGCTTTCTCCTGGGGTGTTTGATGAGCCTTTGTCGAGTACCGTTGAACTTGTGGAGACTTCTGAAGTTGGGTAACGAAGTCTCCACTTTACACTTCCCGACAACCCGTAATATGATTACCACAGCCTGATATTATCACTAGAAACACTATTCTATGATTCTCAATTAGTTTGGAATCCATACTCCAAAAAAAAAACACTGTGAAAACAATGAAAATTACGAGGGCGTATAACCTCACTTCCGATCGTTCGCCGCTTGTGTTCTGTCATTATTTAAAAAAAAACACTCATAGTTTATATTTCTATTACTATATAATACTTATATATATTTATATACAGTCTTTATCCATAAGTTTCCTTCAGTAATAGTAGTTTATTGTCACTGCAGGGATTCAATTTCTCTTTCAGTAAAATACGTAACATTCACTTTCTCGTCCTGTATACTAGCACTGAGAGTGAATGTCACTTTCACCTTCACTCTAATAACTCATAGTATTCATACATGGTAGAGTGAAACTTTCACTTTCATTACTCCTAGTATATATACTCGTATTCTTATAATACTACTCATTTACATTTCTATTTACGTTCTCCATTGTATTTACATTATTTACATATCTATTTTATTTACACTGTGTTATGCACTGTCACTTGAAGTAACTTATAAAACTATTTTCCACTGTTCACTTATATTTACATTCACTGCTTTCGCTTGCTGTTTACACATTATTTACACATTATTTACAATTCCACTTGCACTGTTTTACTCAACAGAAAGATCATAGTCACTGTCTATCAATTGTCAGCCCTTTACCTCTTTCCACACGAGGTTTAGTAGGGGATAAAGGTCACAGGGCCCTTTGCATGGGACTAAAAAGCGGCGGAAGTTAGCAGGAGCGAATCCGACGTACTTTCACCTTGAAAGACGACAGTAAACTGATAGTGGTGGGCCGGGGTGGCCTACCTAGGGAGAATGCATTACTGCCAACGTCAGCCTCTTGAGAGCTGCTAATATATAGCTGTGAAATGATTTGCAGGAAATCTAGACAATACATTATAAATTAGGTAGTTCAAGGTGAATGTAAATATCACTTAGGCTTCTCCCTTCCCTCCTTATATATATTTTCAGTACGAGAATAGATTATACGGCATATTTCACGGGGAAATAAACAGCGTAAATTAGCGAACGAGTGCACATGAGGTGTTGTCAGGTGATAATTAGCCAATTCCAGGTGTGTGGCACTCTCATTTACCTTATTTCTTTTTGGTATATATTATTTGGTATAAGAATAGGGCATAGGGCTTATTTCAATGGATGAAATCAGTGGAAAATTCCAGGGAAGATTTACTTAGCGTAGCACGGCCGGGCAGGCGAGAGGAGAGGGTAATGGAGGGAAGGTAGGGAGGGGAGTCAAGAACGGGGAGAAATGGCTAAATTGTCAACAATGGATGGGAGTACAGATGATATTAGGAGTACTGACTAGTGTTGGACATTGGCAGTACTGATAGATGATACAAGCTACCACTTGAAAGCCCGGGCGAATTCAAAATAACACAGAATCGCAAAAGTGACGCCCGCGGTATGATCCCTTGCTCCCAAGCGTCACGAAAGTGACGCCCCACGGTTAAGGGGTTAAAAGCATCTACTTGACAGAGTGCCAGGGGGTTATCTCAACATCTTCAGGCCCACCGTGGGGCGGAGGGACATTGGTTACAAGATTGTGACAATGTGAGACAACTCTTATCTGGCTGAGGTGTAGTGGATTGCTGCCTGGTTTTCACGTGAGAGTTCTGGGTTCGATTCCCGGCATAGTGTAACATATTGGATGATTTTTCCTGTGTAAAGTACAGGTTTCTATCTTTATATCTCTTGTCTGCTGGGTTGCGGCGTCCGGCATGGACTCGGGAATACGGAACCTGGCTGGAGAGGCAGTGCTCAGGTATTCAGAACACCTGTCTGACCCATCTCAGCTGCTTATTAGCCATCATATTTTCTATGCTGGTTGAATTTGCCCACTGGAAAATTTCTGAATGGGGGACTTTATCCTCCCATATTAATCCAATGATGTGCTGTAAGCATCGGATGTGAAATGACACAAGCTGTTTGATGTGATTCTGGTTCATGGTCCAGAATCCAGCATGGTAAAAAAGGATGGAATGTTATACAGCCTAATATTCTGTTATTTTCGTCTCGATTCTCAGTTGGTGTCTTCAAAGACTGTGGATCTGAGACTTCCAAAATAGACTGGAACATGGTTGATTAGCGCAAAGACCTCTACATTAATGTTACATTTATGTTTTTTTTAATTTGTTTTTAATTTCCGACTCTGGGCGAAGGTTTCAGGGCCTATATCAATGCCCAGTAGTCCTCCTGCACTCCTCCATATGTCACCACTTCGGTGCTAACACCCAACGTCCATATTGAATACTTGCTAGGGCTGTCTCACATGGGACTGGTGTACTGGTGTTAGCGGGGGTATTTTTACATGTCGTCGGGTCTACTGGTAGATTAGTAAAGTCTGCTTTTATGAAATTCAAATCCTTAAAATGTTTACTGGTAGATTAGTAAAGTCTGCTTTTATGAAATTCAGATCCTTAAAATATTCCCTGCTCCTGCCGGGATTCGATCCTGGGTCCAATAGGACTGCAGGCCGCCTCTCTATTGATTCAGCCACAGCCTTTCAAAAGCTGTTAAGTGTCTCCACCTGACTTACATTTTCGAAATTTATCTGAAATTTCAAGAGGCTGCTGTGTTGTTTTCTGAGATAGTATTTCTATTTTATTGACACTTATTCTGAGCTCCATTGCGTGGTTTATGTTGGAAACGAAGGTGAAACTCTATTGTACGGCTTCTGTGGTATGTGCAGGACAGCACATTCATCAGCATAATGTAGCTCTAGGAAATGAGCCATTTCAGAATTTCATTGTGCTTGAAGACGTCTGAGATTAAATGAGTATAGATCAGGATTTTTTTTTTTTTCCATCGTACAGTATAGGTTCATTGATTTAAATGGGTGAATGAAATGAGGTACATGTTGAAAATGACAGAACCCAAGATAAATTCTTGCTTAACACCAGGTCCACAATGAAGGGTTCGGATTTGCTCTCGTCTGTGGACACACGAGCATTAATGTTGTCATGGAGGCTCTTACGGATGCTAAGAAACTTTTTTCGATCTCTAAATTGTGACAAAGCATTCCATAAGACTTCTGTTTTGAAAGTGTCAGTCCTTTTGCAAGATAGATGAATGCAACTTATAAGTCACGGTTCTACACGTGGCATTTCTTTTGCTTCTGTTGGGCAACATAAATCGTATAAAAGGTACTTCGTTCCTAACGAAATCCACATCGCGTTTCAGGAACTGCTGACTCTGATGTTTTATCGGTCTGGTTAACATCATCTTTGGTTGGCCCCTGGATGGTTAGTCCTTTCTGCTGTTTTGCTTGCTCCATCCACCATTTTTTTTCCATGTAACTCATTTTTTTCTGGAAATCACTTCTGATATTCTGTACTTCTAAAAGTTATGGAGCTAGACTGAGACAACCAGTTGTTGTGTGCTCTATTCTTCGTTGTAAGACGGTCATGTATGCCACAGCATTATCATCAAACCAGTCTTAGTGTTGACGAATGGAGAAGCCTAGGGTTTCTTCTCCAGTGCTTTAAAGCAGGGTATTAATTTCAGCCACTCTGCATCAAGGTTTGTTGCATTGTTATTTGGGTCAAGTGGTGGGCATTGAGAGAGCTTCTCTGGAATAGCGCTCCAGAACGTTATACAAGAAGGCACATCCTTTAAGATACCACAGTTTAGTTTCTTGGTGGATGAACTACGGAGCATTTGTAGGCGTATTATTAGTTGCAGTTTGTTGAATATAAGTTCATGGTCTATTGATCACTGAGCACCTCTCATAGCTAGGTTATAAGACATTCTTCGATCTCGCTGCCTTACAATGACAGCCCATGTTTAGATCATTGGTGCATCCATGTGGTCTTGTTTTTTCTTAAGTTGAAAATTGGTGTTATTGATGACCAGACTGTGTTCCGAGCATAAGGAAAGCAGTCAAATGTCATATTTGTTCACGTTACCAACTTGGTGGCAGCCTATAATGCCTTGCCAGAGATGATTATCTTTTTCTACCCTAGCATGAATGTCGCCAAACAGAATGAGTCTGTCATTATGTGGTACTGAGTAAATATTAACATCAAGAAGAGCAAAAAGAGAATCTTTGATGGTGTCCTCAGAGTCAAGCTTTGGGGCATAGGCACTGTGGAGTGTTGCATATTGGCCTTTAGAGAGTGTTATGCCCCAGGACATTAACCTTTGTGTTATAACGAAAGGTGATTCTTGGATCTTCTGTAGTTGCTTGCTTGGGACTGCAAACCCAATATTATGGTTTCCCTTTACATCATATGCATATCCTCTCCAGGAAAAGGTATACCATTCTCCTGCTTCTGTTGGCTTGCCCTCTCCTGAGAGGCGAATCTCAGACAAGGCAGCAATTCCAATTTCATATCTTTTCAGTTCATGTACATTAAGGGCAGTTCTACAGCATGTTCGTGTGTCTTGATCCGTATCAAGAAAGGTGTATATATTAAAGGTAGAGAGTCTGCCAGAATCTTTCAGTGTTCCGACCGCAGTTTGGGATGCCTTGACAGACCCAGTTAGCTGCCCAGGTGGTGAGGAGCAGCAAATTTTAGGTTACCTTTTATAAACCCCTCTCCGTCAGGGATAAGCAGTTGGAGATCCGTTTCTGCTGGTTAGTCGCACTGATGTTGCAGAAGGCATGACCTGCTCCTATGCCATCATGCCAGCCACCACTGGGCCAGTACAGCCTACTGTATGTACTGGACTCAAGCTAGAGACTTTCAGCCACATCCATGACCCGTCACAGTCACCCTATTCTGTCATCATAGGTCTGTTGATTTTGATGAAAGGATGAATTGGGAGGTGAGTGTAGCAGTGAGATTGCATAATGAATGGGTCTGGTGTAATGGCGAGGGTGTGCAGTCCTTAACACCACATGACTTTGTCCTTCTCAGCCTGTGATGGCAGCATGAAGATTCACGATGACCATCTAATGAGTGGGGTTGCAGGAATCTGCAGGGAGCTCTGTCTGTCCAGCCCCGCCTTCCATGGGACTCCACTCACGGATTATTCTTTTGGGTTTCACTCCCGTAGGATTAGCCCATCCAAGGGTTATAGGCAAGGCAGTGGGTTTAGGAGCACTTAGTCTGACCCATCACTGATGACCCTTTCAACATTGGCAACCCTGTCCTGATGAGTTCGGGAGGGTGGAGTTTCTCCCTGCTGGCACGGCCCACCAGAATTACAGGCTAGGCAAGCCCCCCACCACAACAAGGTGGTTAGCCCCCCTCCCCCCCCCCAGCACCACCACCACAGTCGCACTAAGATGACGCGTTATATTTAATTGTTACCAGCTACTGAAGATTTTATTCAGCTCCAGAGGGACCCTTGGTAGAGAGAGAGAGAGAGAGAGAGAGAGAGAGAGAGAGATACATTAAGGCAACTGTAACCATGAGATGAATATTCTCAACACTCTACCTGTACAGGTCTTATCTTTCAGTATTTTGCTCAGTCGACATTTTCACTGCTCACTGATAAAGGATAACTGATAAACTGAACAAGGTAGGCGAATGAGGTCAGCAACTGTTGTTTTCATTTCCTCTCTTGGAATAATATTTGCAATTGCTTTCATAATAGTAACAAATTCGCCGAACGTTTTTATTAGTTTTGTGACTATTAGAACTGGGTCACAATTTTCAGTCCTTGAAAATATTAGCTCGATCAGTGGAGCTGCTACATAAAAGCTGTGTGTGTGTGTGTGTGTGTGTGTGTGTGTGTGTGTGTGTGTGTGTGTTGCAACTTTCTCTCTCTGTCTCTGTCTCTCTGTCTCTCTGTCTATGTCTGTCTTTCTCTCTCTCCCTCCCTCTCTCTGTTTGTCTCTGTCTCTGTCTCTGTCTGTCTCTCTCTCTGTCTCTCTGTCTCTGTCTCTGTCTCTCTCTCTCTCTCTCTCTCACCAAACCACTACC
This sequence comes from Coenobita brevimanus, assembly GCF_032717465.1. Taxonomy (NCBI): domain Eukaryota; kingdom Metazoa; phylum Arthropoda; class Malacostraca; order Decapoda; family Coenobitidae; genus Coenobita; species Coenobita brevimanus. The sequence goes on along the minus strand of NC_136997.1, from coordinate 38,356,641 downwards.
CATCCTCACAGCTATACAAAGACTACATGACGTGGCTGCTACCCCGAAACACAGCCTTCACCTCTCTAATATCCCTGAGCCTACAGCGCATCGTGGAGACAGGCATACTGGGAAAAATATATGAGACGCACGTCAGAAATTTCGCCGTACCTACCAAGCAGGTATGTTTGACGCACGGCTCTGTATTTACCTTCGACTTTATAAATTAGACTGCTATTATCATCACCATGGCTTTGGAAATCATACATTATTATCACCCTTGCAGTACATTTAAACCACAATTATCATCACCGTAGCAGTACGTATCAGACATAATATTAATCACCATAGCAGCGCAAATAGGACCACTATAATTGTCACCGTAGTAGTACAAATCGGACATTATCATCATCAACACCTTATCAATATATTACTAAGAGGTTGTGGCATTCTCTTCCTTTGCCGTCGTCTAATCCCTTGATGTTATTATCACCACCACTTATACCTAACCTGACCTGAACAAAAAGAGTATAACAAAGGAGAAGTACACGGTGTGACGAACGTACTTCCACTTTATATTACTGAGGCTACGTGCATGTTGAGGGGAAACTTGAGATTGAATTATATACAACACTCGATCAGTTTGGAAGACATCAGAAATATAGTTTCAAATTATCAAGACAATGATATAAGCTCGAAAATAAGCACCCTGACTTCCGTGTTTATAAGATAACATAATTATAACTTTAAGTACCCATGATATGACAAATACAAAATTGAATACTCTGATTGTTCTTGTTGTGTACAGGTTCATGGCACAGGTGAGCTACACCTGGAGCATCTACAGGGAGCCTTTATAGCACTGGGGCTGGGGGTTGGTCTGGCTGCCTTTACTCTGATGTTGGAGTGTATCGTGAAGAGTCAGTAAGTTACTTCTTCCACCGACAAAAACATCAACACCACCACCACCACCATCATACAACATCACTGCCAGAATAACACAACCTGGAGCATCTATAGGGAGCATTCATAACACTGGAGTTAGGTTTTGTTGTGGCTGCCTTTACCCTGGTATTGGATTGTATGTTGGGTCGGCAAGTCATTGAACACAAAAAACAACTACACCAGCACTACACAAGTACATTAACACCACCACCACACAACCTGGAACATCTACAAAGCATCTGCATAGCACTGGGTCTGAGTGTTGAACTGGCTGTCTTTACCATACTACTAGAGTGCGTCGTTAAGAGCCAACGAAGCTTTCCCATCACCACCAATTAAAAACACTCACCAACATTACCAACATACAATCCACTAACCAAACTCGGCCAACACTCAGTGCCAACATCCAGCCGTCGCAACCACGGCCAACCAATAACATTTACGCTACATACCTAACATCTGGTGCTGGAGAGGGACACCGTCATGTGGGGCAACCAATATGACCGGGGGTTTTTCTTGTCTGGTTATAGAAATGTCCCTCAGTTCCGTTCCAACACCCTGAAAGGAGGACGATGGACTGCAACAGAGGGACAACTTCAGCCTACCGTCCACTGGGTTCGCATTCCAGATGAACCTCGGGCTACAGTTACTAATAGCAGCACCACCACCACCAGCACTACTACTACTATTACAACAACTATTACTACTAGACATCACCATCGCTCAGCAATCAATATCACCACAACTACAAGCACACAGTTTTCATCAACATCCAGCCAACACTGCTACCACACAACGATCGTCACCTTCACATCGCCACCACCGTCATTACCATCATCACCACATACACAAGCGAATACAATCACTTTTACTTAACTGATATTGATGTAATTTTTTGAAGAATTATCTTGTGGAACGTTTTGTTATAGCCTATACATATTTTGTTTCAGAATAAAGCATTGTATTGATTTGGTTTTCTTATCATTTAACAGAGGCCCTGGTACGCAAACTCAGCATTCATAATAGAAGAGTGGAGAATATAATATTCTGCCTCACACTCTTAGCCTGGGTAAAAATATCTGAATGGAGAATAAGAGAGGTTGCTTGAAATCAAGTAGCATGAAAAGCCGCCATTTCATGGCCTTTGCCGACGCATGCAAACATGTTGTAGCTTTCATAAACGAAACTAAAGGACCACACTGTTAGACAGCAACAGACTTTTTGGTCAAGGAAACAAGTACAGGCAATAACCATTGGAGTGAAAGAGTGCAAACAGACATTAACGAAGCATTTCTTCATTGTATTCTTGCTAGTGACAAGCGATTTAACCCGTCTTACGGAGACTCTCTTCGAAATGAAGGGGCATAGGCACCCCCTTGATCAATTCCTTCATTGCTGGAGTTAAACAGAATTACTGACAAAAAGCGTCTGAAAATCGAAAAGGATAAATGGAAAAAAGAAAAAAAAAAGTCACTGGAGTAAAGGGGCCTATACATAACATTTTGTAGAAGAAATAACAGACAAGCAACCCAGAGGTGAAATAGGCGGACGAGGTAGGCAGACGACTAACTAGAAGGTTAGCAGGCTAAAATAACGAGACACAGGCTAGCAAATAATAAATGAAAATGAAGCAATCTGGGAAAGTAAATGTGAACAATATCTGCTGGGGAGATATTCAAGTCTTCCACAGATGATGATGCTTTACGATACGATGCTGTTACAGCCTGTTGTCAGTATACTCAGTACTGTATATATATATATATATATATATATATATATATATATATATATATATATATATATATATATATATATATATATATCATCATCATCAGCCATAACTAGTCCACTGCTAAACAAAGGCCTCCCCCAACCTTTTCCACGAATTCCTTGACTGAGCCAATCTTTGCCAAGTTTTCCCTGCAAACTTCTCTATCTCATCTCTGGTCTTTTTCTGCTACCCTCACATTCTCTTGGTGTCCAGTCCTTCGGCCTCTTACTCCATGGGTTGTCCCTTATTCTTGCTACATGGCCTGCCCACCTCCGTTTCTGTTCTTTTATAACTTCTATAATATCTTTGACTTTAGTCTGCTCTCTCACGCAAGTTGATCTTTTTCTGTCTCTTAAAGATATTCTCAACATTGACCTTTCCATTGCTATCTGAGAACGGAATAATTTATTTTCCATTGATTTTGTCAGTTTCCAGGTCTCACAACCATACTTCATAGCTGGAATTACACATTCGTTATATACTTTTTGTTTCATACAAACTGGTAAGCTACTTTTTATAATGTCTCTATGTTTTCCGAAAGCTTTCCATCTAATTGTAATGCGTCTTTTTATTTTGCTATCATGATCTATCGTTAATTTTATTATTTGTCCCAAGTAGTTGTACTCCTCAACTTCTTTAAGAATTTCATCACTTGTTCTGATAACGCTCTTTGGTGTTTGTGGATTAAACATTACTTTAGTTTTACTTCGGATCATCTTCAGTCCTACCTTCAGACTTTCTCTGTTCAGGTCATTTAACAGTTCTTGCAATGCTTCCGCTGTTTCTGAGATTAGGACAATGTCATCTGCAAATCTTAAATGGTTTAGCTTTTCTCCATCAATGTTCACTCCTTTGTTTTCCAAGTCTAGCTTTCTGAAAAACTTTCTAGGCATGCTGTAAATAATTTTGGTGAAATTGTATCTCCCTGACTCACGCCCTTCTCAATCTTAATTTTTTCCGAGTCCTTCTGTAATTTAACTGTAGCAGTTCCCTCTTTATATATATGTTTTCGAGCAGGTTTACAGTGTTCTTATTCACTCCTTGATCTCGCAATGAATTTATAATTGCTATGTGCTCCACTGAGTCGAAAGCCTTTTCGTAATCAACAAAACCTAAGCAAAGTGGTTTATTATATTCTATAGTTTTCTCAATTAGCTGGTTCATTGTATGTAGATGATTAATGGTCGAATACCCGCTTCGGAATCCTGCCTGTACACGAGGTTGGTTTTCATCCAAAATTGTTGTTATTATGTTCGTAAGGACTTTAGTGAAGAGTTTGTAAATGACTGATAATAAGCTAATGGGTCGATAGTTACTAAGATCTTTTGAGTCACTTTTTTTGTAGAGTAAAATAACTATTGCATTACACTATGTTTTGGGAATGTTCTTCTGTTTTATACAGTGGGTAAATAAGTGAGTAAGCCTATTTTGTACTTCTACTCCGGCATCCAACAGTAAATCTGTTACTATGAAATTATATTAAATCACTCTCAGTATGTTTTAAAGCTCAGCTCAACGGTCAACATGACAAAAATAGGCTTAATAGAATTCCCAAATTTTAATTGAGAAAAGCATAAAGGCATAACGTACCCAAATCATACACAAATACATTGTATTTAAAAAAGTATATAATTTTCAATTTCAGTATAATTACGGTTATCAATTTATGAAGTACTTATAATGAAGAACCAGTCCAGTCATTTTAATAAATTTAATTACCAGGGTAATTGCTACTTGTCTGGTCCCTGCTGACCAGACTTAATGAACACCTTCATTCCAATGGATGTCTCCTGAAATTCATAAAATCATCGAACTGTACACAGAAAAAAACAAGGAAATGTTCTCTGGACAAAAGCATGACTTCTTAAACATTTATAAATATCACGAACTGGCTGCAGTTCCCTCTCAGTAGTCTCAAAACAACCAGGTGTAGGAACAATTTTGTTCGTCACTGTATCTGGACAAGTGTAGGACAAAGATGAGGCCCGACTTATACTCCAGCCTAATGATATTTAACCCGTTCCATCACAACAGTCTGGATTCACACAGATATAGTCGACTGTCTCTCGTAACTAAAGTTTGTTTTCATTGGAAGAATTAGAACACATAAAGATTTTGCATTTTCACATCCCTTGTCCTTCCTGTAAAAACAAATCCTAGATATGACGACATTTTAATGGAGAAGTTATTTGGTTATGCAGGAAGATTAAAATATATGTGAAGATTTTGAACTATTTCCTTGTATTTTCTGCATGAACGAATCCTTGTTACGACACAAAATTGACCGTAAGCTTATTATTAAATCTGGACCCAGGCAGACAAATTCATGGATATTATATATTAATCTAACTTCATTAAGGCCGCCACTCTGACGTATTAGGTATCTATCAGTTATCTGTAATAAAAAATATATCCCTGCCCCCATTTTACAGTAAGTGAGTATAGCCTGTCTTCAACATTCTTCTGTGCCTTTATAAAAAGAACTTCATTATTTCAGTTCTTCTACGTGATGCCCATCACTCTTGTGTGAGAGAAAAAAAAAACTGTCTACCTTAATGACCTTTTTGCATTTGAGGGGTATAATTATAAGTCTTCAAACCAATATTTTCTTCTTTGCTTTTCTTAGTATACTATCTAGAACTGTGTAAGGATCAGATGCTATATTTTAATTTAGAAATTAGCAGAACTCGATATTTCTGATCCATAAATTACTGCAGAATAGGAAGGGCAATATGATTATATAATTCTTTTAAAGATAATGACATTTCATATTTCATATAATTCTTTTCAGGAAACTCCCTCAATCTATCTCACGAAATTCCATTCACGATTTTTCAGCCATGAATTCAGACGATACAATCTGGCTGACATATTCGTATGTGACATATTATGAAACTCTGGGTAAAATCCACCCGGACGCACATGTGGTAAGGAGCACTGTCTGATGCTTCTACGCTTTGACAGATCGGAACAGATAGTGAAGTTAAGTGAAAAGCCAAGGGTCTGCTTTTGTTGGAACTGTAATGAAATGCACTAGACTGCCAAACTGCTGGGACATTTTTACCAGGAATTACCAAACCATGGTTTTAAACTATTATACGACAGGTCCTCCAATCTCTGTGAACCTACAAATTTGGTATTATAGCAACAATTTCAGTTAACCAATTCAAATTGCTGCCAGGTAAGCATACTTACACAAGTTAACCCTTCGTTAGTTAGATGGGGTGTTCTGGGAACCCCCAATTTTTTTTTAAAGCTCATATTTCCTCGCCGGTAATTCGAATATTTCACTCCGTTCCAGTACTCTCCTGATTCAGTGAGGGGAGGGAGCATGTGGACTGGTTTAGTCCTGCCTCTGCTGTAGTGAGAGAGGGGGGCACTTCCCCCCCCTTGGGTGTCCAGTCACCCCATCAAACTAACCATTTACATCATATTGTGATAGATTGTTTTTTTTTTTTCTTATTTTTGCATACTGTTTATACTGATTGTAAAAACCACAAAATGTATTTTCCTGTGCATGTTTACCTGACAAATGAGATATGTGTCCATTTGTTAGTTTTTTATTGACATTATAATGTATTGTATTTTATTATTATAAATTAACAAACACCACCTACAAGGCACTCAATTTTATCATTAGTGATTGCAGAGGTATGCTGAAGTGGCAGTGTGAATGTATTTTACATGTTAGTAACACTACATGTATTTTTGTACTGGGGTGTTGCGACTCCCCACCTGACTAACCACATTGAATACCCCACAGGACTAATGAAGGGTTAAGAGAGACCTTTTCTACTGTAATATTGAATAATTTTTTCTCATTCATTGTGTGCGTGGTGTCCAGGGTGCTGAGTCAGGCCACGAATGCCAAGACGGTTACAATCTCCATGATGCACATTACCACTTTACTTTCAGAATATAATATTCTTCTCAATTTTCCCAGTCCAAACTTTCTCAGTTCCCAAATTTAAATTCGCGGGCTACTTAATCCCATATAACTTTCCAGGTTATGTCGGGTCTACTTGGTCAGTCCATGAATGACAGTAGGGTGCGGGTGTTTTCGTGGGCACGTGTGTGGCTGATTTTCTGGTGGGTTGCTGTGGACATCTTAGCAGCGGCCTACATGAGCAACCTTGTGTCAGTGCTTACCGTGCCCGTCTACCCACACCGTATACAGACGCTGCAGGAACTGGCTGAATCTGATATCATGTAAGAGTAGCACAATTTCTTCTTTTGGCAGTTTGCTTTTATCATCTCTTTTTATCAACAACTTACTTTTGTGCAAACCTTACGTCAGTACACACAGTGCCTGTATATCCACACCATATCCAGGCGCTGAAGGAACTGGCTCATGCAAATAGAATGTCTTTCTCTTTTCTCCATTATCCCTCCTCTGATTTAACTTGATGTGGGAGAGGGACGCTTTTATGTGATGACATCAACATCGCATGGTGGCCCACCTATCTGGTTATACAGACGTCCCTCAGGTACTTTCTTATTCTCCCAAACTAGGATGGTGGACTGTTGCTGGCCAGTTCAACGTCTTCAGTCCACTGGGTTCCCATGCCAGATTAGTCTGAAGTTATAACTACAACAACCCTACTAGCATGGCCTTTGGAGCAATTAGAAGACTTCGATATAGTGTTAGAGTAACATCATTTCTATCAATCTACGTTTAATCGTCACGTATTTCTATAATTTTACTTCCTTGTTAACCTTATGTCTGGGCTCATTGTGCCTTTCTACCCACGACTTATAGTCACGGAGGAACTTGCTTAATCCGTTATTATGTGTGAGTCTAAGTAAATCTGTGTTTTTCTTTGTGTCATCATCATCCCACTTCAAAGTTTCGCAAACTTTGTCAATCCTGAAATCACAAAAGGGAAGTCAGACACCCAAAGAATTACTTCCTTAATAACCATTGCGCTTTAATTAGGGATAAATCTAGCCATTCTTCTTCTCTCTTCTCTCCCTTCACCAAGATCGTGTGGGAGACTATGAAGGCTATTCCCAAGCTTTACAATCCTCCAACAACCTCGTTTACATCAGTTTGAGGAGAGAAGTGTAGAGACAGTTAATGATATACTTTCTTCTTCCCTCTGGTCTACTCACATTCACGTGTTACATGATGGAATAACGAGGTTTTCTTCTCAATATTTTTTTCCTTCCTTCCGATTCCAAAACCTACACTGGTCACAAAGGACCTGTTCAGAGAGGGGCCAATTTAGGATATATTCTGGTGTAATTTCCTGATCGTTTAGGTTCGATTAGACACTGGAAGAATGCCCTTTTTCGCTTGGCCAAACTCTTAATGCTTTTTATCACTGCTAGAAGTAATATGAGTGGCAGTAAGAACCGGAAGGCCTTGATTATGAACAAGGGAATCGACTAATCTGTGTTTAGGTTTCATCCTGACTTACATGGTTCACCTATTTGTTCAGAATAACTCCAATCCCCGTTTCAATGAAATTATTCTGTAACACATAACACCGGATCTTATACCACTGTCTCCCTCTTCTAGACCCTGTAATGAAGACTCCAGAGGCTTCGTTGACCAGCCTCTCAAGAATCCAGCGACTGTTTATCTCTCCAAAGGGTGTAGGATGTACAATAAAAATCGGTTTACATTTTCCGCGAAATACTGTACTCTGGTATTATAGACGTTGACAACTAAAAATAAATAAATAAATAAATAAATAACAGATTATTGATTATGGTAGCATTCTGCGCTGAACCCAGTTAATTCCCTTTATACGAAATATAGCTACAAGGTTTCAAGGAATTGTTATAGCATAATCTAAACCATATACCTCTTATTATTATTCTTGTTCTTCATCCAGTCCCATCATGGCGGACTATGGATCGTTTGTTCCCCAGGCCCTCCTACAATCAACCAACCCTGTGTACCTCACTCTGGGGCGTCGGATGTACCTCGAACCCGTCACCACTGCTGAAGACACTGACACCATCATCCTGGCGGAGATTCAGAAGGGCACTTACTGTACCATCGGCCCTATTGATTATATTATCATCCTCCAGGCAAAATGGGACATTGTTCGTACCACGTATATAATGGATGAGAAGGTAGGAGTTTCAGTGTGGGTTTATAAGCCTCCTTAGAAATTACTAATTAAAAATCTCACTAATTAAAATCCACTTAGTTCAGTGCAGACAATTATAATCAGAAACCATCCGTCCCTCCTGAGTGGCATCAAATGAGGAAAACATAAACTAACATACCCTACGTCTTAAATCTTTATGGGCTAAATCCGCCTGAAGCCCCTTGGCCCACTAAACCACCTGGCCTCCATTTGTTGATAATATCGTGAAAATAAAATAGTAATAAATAATTTCACTAAAACAATTATAATCATGCTGACACATACACCCACCTGGTGATGGGATAGGGAAACAATTATTCCTACAACGACGGCATACTCCACATTGATCTTGCTTCCACCCGATTATTTTATTGACCTTGAGAGACCTCCAAGTTACACACACACACACACACACACACACACACACACATTAACTGACGACTGTCCGGTTGCAGAAGACTATGCTTCTTATTCTCTCACTGTTTTTGGTGCCAATGTGTGTGTCTGTGCAGACTAATCCTGGATCCGCAAACTTTACCACACAGTTGCCATGTAAAGTCCGTGTTTGCCTGGAGACCTCTATTATGTTGTGTCTCTGTTATTTATGCTCTTATTGGTAGGGGTTCCAAGCTTCTTCGAGATGAATGGTTCCTCTGCTACATAGGGTCTTCCATTGTTTTTTGTCAGAGGCATTGTTTCAAGATTTTTTAGCATTACGTTGCATTCTTCACAGATGTTCTTATATCATCTTGATATCTTTATCAATATTTTACCACTTCGCCGGGAATCAAACCCGGGAATCTTCATTCTGACTTGCCGTAAGTGCTTGGGATAGATTAACCCCTTAACCGCGGGCTTGCTTTGCTTTTTCTTGCGGCTCCCGCGGGCATATTCGCGCTCCGACAGACTCTCTAAAAATATTTGCCAAAAATCAGTTATTAGTCCTAGAATATTAAAATTAAATGTGCTTATGGCACATACGTTCAGCTTTCTCCTGGGGTGTTTGATGAGCCTTTGTCGAGTACCGTTGAACTTGTGGAGACTTCTGAAGTTGGGTAACGAAGTCTCCACTTTACACTTCCCGACAACCCGTAATATGATTACCACAGCCTGATATTATCACCAGAAACACTATTCTATGATTCTCAATTAGTTTGGAATCCATACTCCAAAAAAAAAACACTGTGAAAACAATGAAAATTACGAGGGCGTATAACCTCACTTCCGATCGTTCGCCGCTTGTGTTCTGTCATTATTAAAAAAAAAACACTCATAGTTTATATTTCTATTACTATATAATACTTATATATATTTATATACAGTCTTTATCCATAAGTTTCCTTCAGTAATAGTAGTTTATTGTCACTGCAGGGATTCAATTTCTCTTTCAGTAAAATACGTAACATTCACTTTCTCGTCCTGTATACTAGCACTGAGAGTGAATGTCACTTTCACCTTCACTCTAATAACTCATAGTATTCATACATGGTAGAGTGAAACTTTCACTTTCATTACTCCTAGTATATATACTCGTATTCTTATAATACTACTCATTTACATTTCTATTTACGTTCTCCATTGTATTTACATTATTTACATATCTATTTTATTTACACTGTGTTATGCACTGTCACTTGAAGTAACTTATAAAACTATTTTCCACTGTTCACTTATATTTACATTCACTGCTTTCGCTTGCTGTTTACACATTATTTACACATTATTTACAATTCCACTTGCACTGTTTTACTCAACAGAAAGATCATAGTCACTGTCTATCAATTGTCAGCCCTTTACCTCTTTCCACACGAGGTTTAGTAGGGGATAAAGGTCACAGGGCCCTTTGCATGGGACTAAAAAGCGGCGGAAGTTAGCAGGAGCGAATCCGACGTACTTTCACCTTGAAAGACGACAGTAAACTGATAGTGGTGGGCCGGGGTGGCCTACCTAGGGAGAATGCATTACTGCCAACGTCAGCCTCTTGAGAGCTGCTAATATATAGCTGTGAAATGATTTGCAGGAAATCTAGACAATACATTATAAATTAGGTAGTTCAAGGTGAATGTAAATATCACTTAGGCTTCTCCCTTCCCTCCTTATATATATTTTCAGTACGAGAATAGATTATACGGCATATTTCACGGGGAAATAAACAGCGTAAATTAGCGAACGAGTGCACATGAGGTGTTGTCAGGTGATAATTAGCCAATTCCAGGTGTGTGGCACTCTCATTTACCTTATTTCTTTTTGGTATATATTATTTGGTATAAGAATAGGGCATAGGGCTTATTTCAATGGATGAAATCAGTGGAAAATTCCAGGGAAGATTTACTTAGCGTAGCACGGCCGGGCAGGCGAGAGGAGAGGGTAATGGAGGGAAGGTAGGGAGGGGAGTCAAGAACGGGGAGAAATGGCTAAATTGTCAACAATGGATGGGAGTACAGATGATATTAGGAGTACTGACTAGTGTTGGACATTGGCAGTACTGATAGATGATACAAGCTACCACTTGAAAGCCCGGGCGAATTCAAAATAACACAGAATCGCAAAAGTGACGCCCCGCGGTATGATCCCTTGCTCCCAAGCGTCACGAAAGTGACGCCCCACGGTTAAGGGGTTAAAAGCATCTACTTGACAGAGTGCCAGGGGGTTATCTCAACATCTTCAGGCCCACCGTGGGGCGGAGGGACATTGGTTACAAGATTGTGACAATGTGAGACAACTCTTATCTGGCTGAGGTGTAGTGGATTGCTGCCTGGTTTTCACGTGAGAGTTCTGGGTTCGATTCCCGGCATAGTGTAACATATTGGATGATTTTTCCTGTGTAAAGTACAGGTTTCTATCTTTATATCTCTTGTCTGCTGGGTTGCGGCGTCCGGCATGGACTCGGGAATACGGAACCTGGCTGGAGAGGCAGTGCTCAGGTATTCAGAACACCTGTCTGACCCATCTCAGCTGCTTATTAGCCATCATATTTTCTATGCTGGTTGAATTTGCCCACTGGAAAATTTCTGAATGGGGGACTTTATCCTCCCATATTAATCCAATGATGTGCTGTAAGCATCGGATGTGAAATGACACAAGCTGTTTGATGTGATTCTGGTTCATGGTCCAGAATCCAGCATGGTAAAAAAGGATGGAATGTTATACAGCCTAATATTCTGTTATTTTCGTCTCGATTCTCAGTTGGTGTCTTCAAAGACTGTGGATCTGAGACTTCCAAAATAGACTGGAACATGGTTGATTAGCGCAAAGACCTCTACATTAATGTTACATTTATGTTTTTTTTAATTTGTTTTTAATTTCCGACTCTGGGCGAAGGTTTCAGGGCCTATATCAATGCCCAGTAGTCCTCCTGCACTCCTCCATATGTCACCACTTCGGTGCTAACACCCAACGTCCATATTGAATACTTGCTAGGGCTGTCTCACATGGGACTGGTGTACTGGTGTTAGCGGGGGTATTTTTACATGTCGTCGGGTCTACTGGTAGATTAGTAAAGTCTGCTTTTATGAAATTCAAATCCTTAAAATGTTTACTGGTAGATTAGTAAAGTCTGCTTTTATGAAATTCAGATCCTTAAAATATTCCCTGCTCCTGCCGGGATTCGATCCTGGGTCCAATAGGACTGCAGGCCGCCTCTCTATTGATTCAGCCACAGCCTTTCAAAAGCTGTTAAGTGTCTCCACCTGACTTACATTTTCGAAATTTATCTGAAATTTCAAGAGGCTGCTGTGTTGTTTTCTGAGATAGTATTTCTATTTTATTGACACTTATTCTGAGCTCCATTGCGTGGTTTATGTTGGAAACGAAGGTGAAACTCTATTGTACGGCTTCTGTGGTATGTGCAGGACAGCACATTCATCAGCATAATGTAGCTCTAGGAAATGAGCCATTTCAGAATTTCATTGTGCTTGAAGACGTCTGAGATTAAATGAGTATAGATCAGGATTTTTTTTTTCCATCGTACAGTATAGGTTCATTGATTTAAATGGGTGAATGAAATGAGGTACATGTTGAAAATGACAGAACCCAAGATAAATTCTTGCTTAACACCAGGTCCACAATGAAGGGTTCGGATTTGCTCTCGTCTGTGGACACACGAGCATTAATGTTGTCATGGAGGCTCTTACGGATGCTAAGAAACTTTTTTCGATCTCTAAATTGTGACAAAGCATTCCATAAGACTTCTGTTTTGAAAGTGTCAGTCCTTTTGCAAGATAGATGAATGCAACTTATAAGTCACGGTTCTACACGTGGCATTTCTTTTGCTTCTGTTGGGCAACATAAATCGTATAAAAGGTACTTCGTTCCTAACGAAATCCACATCGCGTTTCAGGAACTGCTGACTCTGATGTTTTATCGGTCTGGTTAACATCATCTTTGGTTGGCCCCTGGATGGTTAGTCCTTTCTGCTGTTTTGCTTGCTCCATCCACCATTTTTTTTCCATGTAACTCATTTTTTCTGGAAATCACTTCTGATATTCTGTACTTCTAAAAGTTATGGAGCTAGACTGAGACAACCAGTTGTTGTGTGCTCTATTCTTCGTTGTAAGACGGTCATGTATGCCACAGCATTATCATCAAACCAGTCTTAGTGTTGACGAATGGAGAAGCCTAGGGTTTCTTCTCCAGTGCTTTAAAGCAGGGTATTAATTTCAGCCACTCTGCATCAAGGTTTGTTGCATTGTTATTTGGGTCAAGTGGTGGGCATTGAGAGAGCTTCTCTGGAATAGCGCTCCAGAACGTTATACAAGAAGGCACATCCTTTAAGATACCACAGTTTAGTTTCTTGGTGGATGAACTACGGAGCATTTGTAGGCGTATTATTAGTTGCAGTTTGTTGAATATAAGTTCATGGTCTATTGATCACTGAGCACCTCTCATAGCTAGGTTATAAGACATTCTTCGATCTCGCTGCCTTACAATGACAGCCCATGTTTAGATCATTGGTGCATCCATGTGGTCTTGTTTTTTCTTAAGTTGAAAATTGGTGTTATTGATGACCAGACTGTGTTCCGAGCATAAGGAAAGCAGTCAAATGTCATATTTGTTCACGTTACCAACTTGGTGGCAGCCTATAATGCCTTGCCAGAGATGATTATCTTTTTCTACCCTAGCATGAATGTCGCCAAACAGAATGAGTCTGTCATTATGTGGTACTGAGTAAATATTAACATCAAGAAGAGCAAAAAGAGAATCTTTGATGGTGTCCTCAGAGTCAAGCTTTGGGGCATAGGCACTGTGGAGTGTTGCATATTGGCCTTTAGAGAGTGTTATGCCCCAGGACATTAACCTTTGTGTTATAACGAAAGGTGATTCTTGGATCTTCTGTAGTTGCTTGCTTGGGACTGCAAACCCAATATTATGGTTTCCCTTTACATCATATGCATATCCTCTCCAGGAAAAGGTATACCATTCTCCTGCTTCTGTTGGCTTGCCCTCTCCTGAGAGGCGAATCTCAGACAAGGCAGCAATTCCAATTTCATATCTTTTCAGTTCATGTACATTAAGGGCAGTTCTACAGCATGTTCGTGTGTCTTGATCCGTATCAAGAAAGGTGTATATATTAAAGGTAGAGAGTCTGCCAGAATCTTTCAGTGTTCCGACCGCAGTTTGGGATGCCTTGACAGACCCAGTTAGCTGCCCAGGTGGTGAGGAGCAGCAAATTTTAGGTTACCTTTTATAAACCCCTCTCCGTCAGGGATAAGCAGTTGGAGATCCGTTTCTGCTGGTTAGTCGCACTGATGTTGCAGAAGGCATGACCTGCTCCTATGCCATCATGCCAGCCACCACTGGGCCAGTACAGCCTACTGTATGTACTGGACTCAAGCTAGAGACTTTCAGCCACATCCATGACCCGTCACAGTCACCCTATTCTGTCATCATAGGTCTGTTGATTTTGATGAAAGGATGAATTGGGAGGTGAGTGTAGCAGTGAGATTGCATAATGAATGGGTCTGGTGTAATGGCGAGGGTGTGCAGTCCTTAACACCACATGACTTTGTCCTTCTCAGCCTGTGATGGCAGCATGAAGATTCACGATGACCATCTAATGAGTGGGGTTGCAGGAATCTGCAGGGAGCTCTGTCTGTCCAGCCCCGCCTTCCATGGGACTCCACTCACGGATTATTCTTTTGGGTTTCACTCCCGTAGGATTAGCCCATCCAAGGGTTATAGGCAAGGCAGTGGGTTTAGGAGCACTTAGTCTGACCCATCACTGATGACCCTTTCAACATTGGCAACCCTGTCCTGATGAGTTCGGGAGGGTGGAGTTTCTCCCTGCTGGCACGGCCCACCAGAATTACAGGCTAGGCAAGCCCCCCACCACAACAAGGTGGTTAGCCCCCCCTCCCCCCCAGCACCACCACCACAGTCGCACTAAGATGACGCGTTATATTTAATTGTTACCAGCTACTGAAGATTTTATTCAGCTCCAGAGGGACCCTTGGTAGTAGAGAGAGAGAGAGAGAGAGATACATTAAGGCAACTGTAACCATGAGATGAATATTCTCAACACTCTACCTGTACAGGTCTTATCTTTCAGTATTTTGCTCAGTCGACATTTTCACTGCTCACTGATAAAGGATAACTGATAAACTGAACAAGGTAGGCGAATGAGGTCAGCAACTGTTGTTTTCATTTCCTCTCTTGGAATAATATTTGCAATTGCTTTCATAATAGTAACAAATTCGCCGAACGTTTTTATTAGTTTTGTGACTATTAGAACTGGGTCACAATTTTCAGTCCTTGAAAATATTAGCTCGATCAGTGGAGCTGCTACATAAAAGCTGTGTGTGTGTGTGTGTGTGTGTGTGTGTGTGTGTGTGTGTGTGTGTGTGTTGCAACTTTCTCTCTCTGTCTCTGTCTCTCTGTCTCTCTGTCTATGTCTGTCTTTCTCTCTCTCCCTCCCTCTCTCTGTTTGTCTCTGTCTCTGTTTCTGTCTGTCTCTCTCTGTCTCTCTGTCTCTGTCTCTGTCTCTGTCTCTCTCTCTCTCTCTCTCTCTCTCACCAAACCACTACCCATCCTCACAGCTATACAAAGACTACATGACGTGGCTGCTACCCCGAAACACAGCCTTCACCTCTCTAATATCCCTGAGCCTACAGCGCATCGTGGAGACAGGCATACTGGGAAAAATATATGAGACGCACGTCAGAAATTTCGCCGTACCTACCAAGCAGGTATGTTTGACGCACGGCTCTGTATTTACCTTCGACTTTATAAATTAGACTGCTATTATCATCACCATGGCTTTGGAAATCATACATTATTATCACCCTTGCAGTACATTTAAACCACAATTATCATCACCGTAGCAGTACGTATCAGACATAATATTAATCACCATAGCAGCGCAAATAGGACCACTATAATTGTCACCGTAGTAGTACAAATCGGACATTATCATCATCAACACCTTATCAATATATTACTAAGAGGTTGTGGCATTCTCTTCCTTTGCCGTCGTCTAATCCCTTGATGTTATTATCACCACCACTTATACCTAACCTGACCTGAACAAAAAGAGTATAACAAAGGAGAAGTACACGGTGTGACGAACGTACTTCCACTTTATATTACTGAGGCTACGTGCATGTTGAGGGGAAACTTGAGATTGAATTATATACAACACTCGATCAGTTTGGAAGACATCAGAAATATAGTTTCAAATTATCAAGACAATGATATAAGCTCGAAAATAAGCACCCTGACTTCCGTGTTTATAAGATAACATAATTATAACTTTAAGTACCCATGATATGACAAATACAAAATTGAATACTCTGATTGTTCTTGTTGTGTACAGGTTCATGGCACAGGTGAGCTACACCTGGAGCATCTACAGGGAGCCTTTATAGCACTGGGGCTGGGGGTTGGTCTGGCTGCCTTTACTCTGATGTTGGAGTGTATCGTGAAGAGTCAGTAAGTTACTTCTTCCACCGACAAAAACATCAACACCACCACCACCACCATCATACAACATCACTGCCAGAATAACACAACCTGGAGCATCTATAGGGAGCATTCATAACACTGGAGTTAGGTTTTGTTGTGGCTGCCTTTACCCTGGTATTGGATTGTATGTTGGGTCGGCAAGTCATTGAACACAAAAAACAACTACACCAGCACTACACAAGTACATTAACACCACCACCACACAACCTGGAACATCTACAAAGCATCTGCATAGCACTGGGTCTGAGTGTTGAACTGGCTGTCTTTACCATACTACTAGAGTGCGTCGTTAAGAGCCAACGAAGCTTTCCCATCACCACCAATTAAAAACACTCACCAACATTACCAACATACAATCCACTAACCAAACTCGGCCAACACTCAGTGCCAACATCCAGCCGTCGCAACCACGGCCAACCAATAACATTTACGCTACATACCTAACATCTGGTGCTGGAGAGGGACACCGTCATGTGGGGCAACCAATATGACCGGGGGTTTTTCTTGTCTGGTTATAGAAATGTCCCTCAGTTCCGTTCCAACACCCTGAAAGGAGGACGATGGACTGCAACAGAGGGACAACTTCAGCCTACCGTCCACTGGGTTCGCATTCCAGATGAACCTCGGGCTACAGTTACTAATAGCAGCACCACCACCACCAGCACTACTACTACTATTACAACAACTATTACTACTAGACATCACCATCGCTCAGCAATCAATATCACCACAACTACAAGCACACAGTTTTCATCAACATCCAGCCAACACTGCTACCACACAACGATCGTCACCTTCACATCGCCACCACCGTCATTACCATCATCACCACATACACAAGCGAATACAATCACTTTTACTTAACTGATTTTGATGTAATTTTTTGAAGAATTATCTTGTGGAACGTTTTGTTATAGCCTATACATATTTTGTTTCAGAATAAAGCATTGTATTGATTTGGTTTTCTTATCATTTAACAGAGGCCCTGGTACGCAAACTCAGCATTCATAATAGAAGAGTGGAGAATATAATATTCTGCCTCACACTCTTAGCCTGGGTAAAAATATCTGAATGGAGAATAAGAGAGGTTGCTTGAAATCAAGTAGCATGAAAAGCCGCCATTTCATGGCCTTTGCCGACGCATGCAAACATGTTGTAGCTTTCATAAACGAAACTAAAGGACCACACTGTTAGACAGCAACAGACTTTTTGGTCAAGGAAACAAGTACAGGCAATAACCATTGGAGTGAAAGAGTGCAAACAGACATTAACGAAGCATTTCTTCATTGTATTCTTGCTAGTGACAAGCGATTTAACCCGTCTTACGGAGACTCTCTTCGAAATGAAGGGGCATAGGCACCCCTTGATCAATTCCTTCATTGCTGGAGTTAAACAGAATTACTGACAAAAAGCGTCTGAAAATCGAAAAGGATAAATGGAAAAAAGAAAAAAAAAAGTCACTGGAGTAAAGGGGCCTATACATAACATTTTGTAGAAGAAATAACAGACAAGCAACCCAGAGGTGAAATAGGCGGACGAGGTAGGCAGACGACTAACTAGAAGGTTAGCAGGCTAAAATAACGAGACACAGGCTAGCAAATAATAAATGAAAATGAAGCAATCTGGGAAAGTAAATGTGAACAATATCTGCTGGGGAGATATTCAAGTCTTCCACAGATGATGATGCTTTACGATACGATGCTGTTACAGCCTGTTGTCAGTATACTCAGTACTGTATATATATATATATATATATATATATATATATATATATATATATATATATATATATATATATATATATATATATATATATATATATATATCATCATCATCAGCCATAACTAGTCCACTGCTAAACAAAGGCCTCCCCAACCTTTTCCACGAATTCCTTGACTGAGCCAATCTTTGCCAAGTTTTCCCTGCAAACTTCTCTATCTCATCTCTGGTCTTTTTCTGCTACCCTCACATTCTCTTGGTGTCCAGTCCTTCGGCCTCTTACTCCATGGGTTGTCCCTTATTCTTGCTACATGGCCTGCCCACCTCCGTTTCTGTTCTTTTATAACTTCTATAATATCTTTGACTTTAGTCTGCTCTCTCACGCAAGTTGATCTTTTTCTGTCTCTTAAAGATATTCTCAACATTGACCTTTCCATTGCTATCTGAGAACGGAATAATTTATTTTCCATTGATTTTGTCAGTTTCCAGGTCTCACAACCATACTTCATAGCTGGAATTACACATTCGTTATATACTTTTTGTTTCATACAAACTGGTAAGCTACTTTTTATAATGTCTCTATGTTTTCCGAAAGCTTTCCATCTAATTGTAATGCGTCTTTTTATTTTGCTATCATGATCTATCGTTAATTTTATTATTTGTCCCAAGTAGTTGTACTCCTCAACTTCTTTAAGAATTTCATCACTTGTTCTGATAACGCTCTTTGGTGTTTGTGGATTAAACATTACTTTAGTTTTACTTCGGATCATCTTCAGTCCTACCTTCAGACTTTCTCTGTTCAGGTCATTTAACAGTTCTTGCAATGCTTCCGCTGTTTCTGAGATTAGGACAATGTCATCTGCAAATCTTAAATGGTTTAGCTTTTCTCCATCAATGTTCACTCCTTTGTTTTCCAAGTCTAGCTTTCTGAAAAACTTTCTAGGCATGCTGTAAATAATTTTGGTGAAATTGTATCTCCCTGACTCACGCCCTTCTCAATCTTAATTTTTTCCGAGTCCTTCTGTAATTTAACTGTAGCAGTTCCCTCTTTATATATATGTTTTCGAGCAGGTTTACAGTGTTCTTATTCACTCCTTGATCTCGCAATGAATTTATAATTGCTATGTGCTCCACTGAGTCGAAAGCCTTTTCGTAATCAACAAAACCTAAGCAAAGTGGTTTATTATATTCTATAGTTTTCTCAATTAGCTGGTTCATTGTATGTAGATGATTAATGGTCGAATACCCGCTTCGGAATCCTGCCTGTACACGAGGTTGGTTTTCATCCAAAATTGTTGTTATTATGTTCGTAAGGACTTTAGTGAAGAGTTTGTAAATGACTGATAATAAGCTAATGGGTCGATAGTTACTAAGATCTTTTGAGTCACTTTTTTTGTAGAGTAAAATAACTATTGCATTACACTATATTTATTTATCTATCTCTCTCTCTCTCTCTCTCTCTCTCTCTCTCTCTCTCTCTCTCTCTCTCTCTATATATATATATATATATCCAGGGGTAGGATCCCACTGCTACCTGGCGCGTCCCCGGGTGGTGGATAGGGGAAGGCCTTGTAGATATTCGAGGTACCGTCTTAGAACGCGCGGACCATGGGACCCCCTATAGATATATAGGGCTCCACCGAGTACAAAGAATAAGGTGGCAAAATAATTACATCTTACCAGAAACTATGTGGCAGGGAGGTGTGATTATTTGCCACAATCCTCCCAACCAAACATGAGTTCTATTGTAAATGATTTGACAGGCTTTCCTTTTGGATCATCGTCTACTAAAGGTCCAACCATACTGCCTCCTGTGCTTACGGACAGTGTGCCACCGAAAGTGAGTAGGCACTGTGTTGGAATATTAGACTCTTGGATGTTAAACAAACTGAAATCGATGAAGATCTATGCATACAATATAAGAAGCCTCACAGAAGACTACTAACTTGATAACCTGATGACTAAACTGGAAAACATTAGTTGGGATATTGTAGGTTTGAGTGAGATCCGCAGAAAAGAAGAAAAAGTAATTCAGCTCGAAGACAACAAACACCTACTTTACTACAGAGGAAAGTAAAATGAAAGAGTTAGTGGTCTAGGATTTCTAATTAACAGAAATCTTGCAGACAACATTGTTAAATTCAGCAGTGTATCTGACAGAGCAGCATTTGTTGTCATTAGACTATGCAAAAAATATACCATGAAAGTCATACAAGAATATGCACCAACTTCTCAAAGCCCAGATGAAGAAATAGAAACATTCTATGATGACATCTCCCAGATAATGGAAGAGGAAAAGACAACATATACTGTACTATTCTCATGGGAGACTTCAATGAAAAAGTTGGGACGTCGAAAAATGGAGAAGCATGTGTGGGAAAATTTGGAGTAGGAGAAAGGAATGAAAGAGGAGAAATGCTGGTAAATTTTGCTGAAATGTTTAACATGAGAATAATGAACACATTCTTCCACAAAAGAACAGGAAGAAAGTGGACCTGGAGAAGCCCAAATGGAGAAACAAAGAATGAAATCGACTTCATTATAGCAGATAAGAATAGCACGATCGCAAATGTCACAGTTATCAACAAAGTAAATATAGGTAGTGATCATAGAGGTGGGATGCACAGCGAGATTCAGTTTCAGAAAGGAAAGAAAGAAGATGATTACAGATAAAAAGATATGCCCAATAATAGTAAATTAAAACAAAGCAAACTTTCAGTTGGAAATAAGGAACAGATTTCAGGCTCTCAGTAATGCTGAATGTGACATGATGAGCTGAATGACAGACTAACAAAACTACTAAGAGAATCAGCAGAGGTAGTAGGAAAACCTAATACAACCAAAGCCAAGAAGTATTCAGAAAAGACACTCGAGCTTATGAAAACGCGAAAGGAAAGGAAAGTAAAGACAAAGAAAGACGAAATAGAACGAGCAGAAGTAAATAAGCTTATCAACAAAAGACAAAGAGAAGAAAAAAGAAAGAGCAACATGGATTAAATCAAAGAAACCATCAAAAATGGAAAAAGTCTGAAATAGGTCCGAAGTAAAATGGCACTAGGAAAGCAACAAATGACATCACTGAAAGAAAAAAAAAAAACGATGAAATCATTAAATGCGGAGATAAGATGGTGAAGAGAGTTGAAGAATTTTACAAAGAACTGTATGTATCAAAGACAGTAGTACCAATAGCTAACTTTTCAGTTGACACAAGTGAAATACCTGAGGTAACACCAGACGAAGTAAATATTTGTCTTAAAAGTATGAAAAGAGGGAAGGCTGCGGGAGAAGATGGAATAGTAACAGATTTACTGTTGGATGCCGGAGTAGAAGTACAAAATAGGCTTACTCACTTATTTACCCACTGTATAAAACAGAAGAACATTCCCAAAACATAGTGTAATGCAATAGTTATTTTACTCTACAAAAAAAGTGACTCAAAAGATCTTAGTAACTATCGACCCATTAGCTTATTATCAGTCATTTACAAACTCTTCACTAAAGTCCTTACGAACATAATAACAACAATTTTGGATGAAAACCAACCTCGTGTACAGGCAGGATTCCGAAGCGGGTATTCGACCATTAATCATCTACATACAATGAACCAGCTAATCGAGAAAACTATAGAATATAATAAACCACTTTGCTTAGGTTTTGTTGATTACGAAAAGGCTTTCGACTCAGTGGAGCACATAGCAATTATAAATTCATTGCGAGATCAAGGAGTGAATAAGAACACTGTAAACCTGCTCGAAAACATATATATAAAGAGGGAACTGCTACAGTTAAATTACAGAAGGACTCGGAAAAAATTAAGATTGAGAAGGGCGTGAGTCAGGGAGATACAATTTCACCAAAATTATTTACAGCATGCCTAGAAAGTTTTTCAGAAAGCTAGACTTGGAAAACAAAGGAGTGAACATTGATGGAGAAAAAGCTAAACCATTTAAGATTTGCAGATGACATTGTCCTAATCTCAGAAACAGCGGAAGCATTGCAAGAACTGTTAAATGACCTGAACAGAGAAAGTCTGAAGGTAGGACTGAAGATGATCCGAAGTAAAACTAAAGTAATGTTTAATCCACAAACACCAAAGAGCGTTATCAGAACAAGTGATGAAATTCTTAAAGAAGTTGAGGAGTACAACTACTTGGGACAAATAATAAAATTAACGATAGATCATGATAGCAAAATAAAAAGACGCATTACAATTAGATGGAAAGCTTTCGGAAAACATAGAGACATTATAAAAAGTAGCTTACCAGTTTGTATGAAACAAAAAGTATATAACGAATGTATAATTCCAGCTATGAAGTATGGTTGTGAGACCTGGAAACTGACAAAATCAATGGAAAATAAATTAATCCGTTCTCAGATAGCAATGGAAAGGTCAATGTTGAGAATATCTTTAAGAGACAGAAAAAGATCAACTTGCGTGAGAGAGCAGACTAAAGTCAATGATATTATAGGAGTTATAAAAGAACAGAAACGGAGGTGGGCAGGCCATGTAGCAAGAATAAGGGACAACCCATGGAGTAAGAGGCCGAAGGACTGGACACCAAGAGAATGTGAGGGTAGCAGAAAAAGACCAGAGATGCGATAGAGAAGTTTGCAGGGAAAACTTGGCAAAGATTGGCTCAGTCAAGGAATTCGTGGAAAAGTTGGGGGAGGCCTTTGTTCAGCAGTGGACTAGTTATGGCTGATGATAATATATATATATATATATATATATATATATATATATATATATATATATATATATATATATATATATATATATATATATATATATATATATATATATATATATATATATATACAATACTGAGTATACTGACAAGAGGCTGTAACAGCATCGTATCTTAAAGCATCATCATCTGTGGAAAACTTGAATATCTCCCCAGCAGATATTGTTCACATTTACTTTCCCAGGGTACAGGGGAGGACAGAGATGTGAACAAAATGAGGAGTAGATCTAAGTGGCAATGATGCAGAGACTGAGCTCATTATATAGGGGCCAGCAGAGCTTGATACAACTTGTTAGAAAGACGTGCAAATGAAGCTATGGGGACAAAGAGTTGACAATCCCGCTCTGAACAACAGAAAGAACGACTTACTCTACTATAACGGTAGAAGAGGGGGACTGAGGCAGAACACGCTCGTGATCAAAGATGCAGCATACTGTGCGTTAAAATTACACAAAGGATGATGAAATCATAGGCTATGTAACAATATATATATATATATATATATATATATATATATATATATATATATATATATATATATATATATGTGTGTGTGTGTGTGTGTGTGTGTGTAGAGCTGCAAAGAAAGTGGTTGAGGAGGCGAAGGGGAAGACAGGAGGAAGCAGCTCCTGTGAGAAGAGTGGAGAAATTGCAAGATAGTGAGAAGAGGACAGAGTATAAGAGCATAGTGGAAGAAAGATTGGGAAGGTATGAGCTAGAGCAGATGGAAGGGGTGGAAGACGTATGTAAGATATTCACGGAAGAGATAAGCGCAGTGTGTGAGGCGGTTTGTGGAGTGAGGAGGAGATGCAAGGGTGTGCAAGGGACAGCATGGTGGAATGATGAGGTGAAACGAGCTGTGGAACAAAAGAAGAAGGCATATGGTGAATGGTTGGCGAGTAGAGGTAGGGGAGAAGATGAGAGAGAGAAGAGAGAGGTATATGTGAGCAGGAGAAGGGAGGTTAAGAGACTGGTGAAGGAGAGTAAGAAGAAAGTGGATGAAGAGTTTGGGAGGAATTTGAGTGTGAAATGGAGGGAGAGTAAGAAATTGTTTTGGAAGGAGGTAAAGAAAGTGAGGCAGTGTGAAAGGAGAAATAGTAGGGGAGTGAAAGATAGGAATAATAGATTGTTGGTGGAGAAGAGAGAGAAATTGAGGAGATGGAAGGAGCACTTTGAGGATTTGTTGAATGTAGAGAGTGAGAGCAGTGTGAGTATAAGTGGTTGGGGAATGGCTGGGAGAAGAAGAGATGAGAGGAGGGAGGAAGAGATCAGTAGGTCGGAAGTAGTGGAAGCGATGAAGAAGATTAAGCTGGGAAAGGCCCCAGGAATTGATGGAGTGTGTGGTGAAATGCTTAGGTATGGGGGTGAGATTGTTGTGGAGTGGATATGGAAGTTGTGTAGATTGGCTTGGGAAGAGGGAAGGGTTCCAGAGGACTGGAAATCAGGTATAATTGTTCCTCTGTACAAAGGAAAAGGGGAGAGAGAAGTATGTGGTAACCATAGGGGTATTTGCCTTCTTAGTGTGACTGGTAAAATATATGGTAGAATACTCATTGATAGGGTTAGGCATATGACAGAGGAGCTAGTTGGAGAAGAACAAGGGGGATTTAGAAAGGGAAAAGGGTGTGTAGATCAGATATTTGTTCTAAGATGTTTAGTGGAGAAGTATCTAGAGAAGGGAAGGAAAGTGTACGCCGCCTTCATGGACTTGGAGAAAGCTTATGACAGAATAGATAGGAAAGGTATGTGGAAGGTATTAAGAATATATGGAGTGGAGGGGAAATTGTTGAGTGCTGTGAAGAGTATGTACGAGGGAGCTATGGTGGTACCATTCTTAAGTGGCGGTTTGGGTGGGGCACCAACCTCTGTACAGTGTTGCCACGTGTTCCATACCCGCTATGTGAACGGCTCTGATATATATATATGTAATAGGCATCACAATAAGATAAACACATAAGCATATAATGGTAACGTGTGTATTATAATATATGAAAGAACAGTAAACTTTTTATGCGTAAAATATTTATACGTCAATACAGAAACGTGGCATAATTATTTTACAGTGTTGCTTAAAAAAAAATAGTCACTTTTATTGGCTGTTACCGTATTTCTGGGGTGGGTAATAATGTCACAATTATGATTATAAGATAATGTGCAGGAATAAAAGAAAAAATGTGCCAATTTCTTAGTAAAAAAAAAATATATACATTAAAACCCTCGTGAGCGGCAACACTCACACACACCCAGCCCGACCCGAGGGATAGAGGAATAGGCCTGTTTGGGGACACCTCTTAAAAAAAACGCGCCAAGATTTTTACCTCCTGGGTGGTGTGGAAATAAAGTCAAATTTACAATATGTACATTATAACGTAAAAGAAAACAACCATAATGTATCCTAAAATACCACAGACGAGAGAGAGAGAGAGAGAGAGAGAGAGGGGGGGGGGAAGGCAGACCAGGGGCAGTGTTGAGTGCAGCTGAGTGAGAGATGGAGGAAGGGAGGGAACGAAGGAGGGAGAGAGTGAATGAAAACAAATCATGGCGCCACAACAACGAGGTCATCTGGCGCCATATGTAAAACAATAATATTTTAAAACATAATTAGATATAATAAAAGCAAAATAAAGAAATGAAAGCACAAGTTCATAAGTCACTCATAAAAGAAACAAAATTCCCAAGGGTGAAGTACATCTCCCCCAGGAGAGAGAGAAAAGGCAGGCAGGGGGCAGTGTTGAGTGCATTGTCAAGCTGAGGGAAAGATGAAGGGAGGGAAGGAAGGAGGGCGAGAATGATTGAATGAAAACAAATCAAGACGCCTCAACACCGAGGTCGTCTGGCGCCATATGTAAAACAATAATATAATAAAAAACAAAATAAAGAAATGAAAGCACAAGTTTATAAGACACAAAAGAAACAAAATTCCCTAGGGTGATGCACATCTACCCCCAGGAGAGAGAGAGAGAGAGAGAGAGAGAGAGAGAGAGAGAGAGAGAGAGACATCGCGATATGGAAAACGTGGCAACACTGTGCAGAGGTTGGTGCCCCACCCAAACCGCCACTTTAGAATGGTACGACCATAGGGCTACGGTGCGAGTGGATGGTGAGCTGAGTGAGTTCTTTGATCTCAATGTGGGACTGAAACAGGGGTGTGTAATGTCTCCATGGCTGTTTAATATATATATGGATGGGGTCGTAAAGGAGGTACAAGGTAGGGCAGTGGATGTGGGGGTGGCCCTAATGAATGAGGGTGAGATTTGGAAGCTTCCGGTGTTGCTGTTTGCTGATGATACAGTATTGTTGAGTGAAGATGAATGGGAGTTGCAAGGTTTGGTGAATGAATTTGGGACAGTGTGTAGGAGGAGGAAGCTGAAAGTTAATGTAAACAAAAGTAAAGTTATGGTGTTTGAGAGGAATGAAGTCACAGAGTGTGCAGTGAGGTTGGATGGTGAGGATATGGAGAATGTGAGTGCATTCAAGTACTTGGGTAGTGTGATGAGTAAGGATGGAACTTTGGGGGATGAAGTACGTGAAAGGGTACAGCAGGGAAGGAAGGTTGTTGGCACACTGAAAGCAGTGATGAGAAATAGGGAGGTGAGTATGGAAGTTAAGAAGTCACTGCATGATGGTATTGTGATCCCTACCCTGACGTATGGAAGCGAGGCGTGGACCTTGCAAGAGGGGAACAAGTCAAGAGTGAGAGCAGTGGAAATGAGTTACTTGAGAGGAGCATGTGGCGTGACATGGAGGGACAGGTTGACGAATGAAGAAGTGAAGGAACGTTGTGGGGTAGATGTGGATGTGGTTGAAAAGATTAGGAGAAATACACTGAGGTGGTTTGGACATGTGGAGAGGATGGAGAATGAAAGACTGACTAAGAGGGTGTATGTAGGTGAGGTGGAGGGGGGGAGAGGGAGGGGTAGACCGAGGATGAGGTGGAGGGATGGAGTTGAGAGGTATATGAGTGAGGGGGGTTGAGTTGGGGGGAGGGGAGTCAAATGGTGGGTGACAGAGTGACTTGGAGGCGTTTTGTCTGCGGCCACCCTTTGCGGGATTAGGGCGTCGGGCTATAGATAGATAGATAGATAGTGTGTGTGTGTGTGTGTGTGTGTGTGTGTGTGTGGAGAGAGAGAGAGAGAGAGAGAGAGAGAGAGAGAGAGAGAGAGAGAGAGAGAGAGAGATAATATAGATAGATAGATAGATATAGATATAAATTGAGACAGACATATATAGATATCGATATAGATATTTTTTATGTAAGAAAAAAGGAACCAAAGGCCTGGAGCCCGCAAGAATGTTCCCCCTAAGAAAAAACAGAAACATAAAATTAGAATGAAATTCTACATTGGCTCATTTCATTTCGCGATGCCTAGAAACACTCCGTTTGAAAGCTTGGGGATCATAGGAAGTAGGAAATACAGAAAGAGGGAGACAGTTCTAGAGCTGACCTGTTGTATACGTGAAAGACTGTGAGTAACGGTTAAATCTTGCACCAGAAAGTTGGACACAAAAGAGATTAGAGTTTGTTGCTAGACAGATGTTACGCACCTACCGTAGTCGTGGAGGATGCAAACAGACAGTTCAAAGGAGCAATGACCTTTGAAGTAGCGACAGAAAAAAGATAAAGATGCAACAGTGCAGCAAAGAGACAGAGGTTTAAGGGAGACAATTAGTGAAGGAGAGTTGATGAGACGAAATCCCTTTGTCTTGTTGAGGAGAGCTGTATGTGGGAAACCTCCCCACACGTGAGAGTTGTACTCTACACAGGGGCGATAAAACCCGTGTATAAAGTCAACAACTGTGCAGGGTGAAGAAGGCATGGAGTTTGTTCAGCAAACCTAATCTCATGGGAGATTTTACAAGATATGTAATATGGTCTTTCCATGATAAACCCCGCGAACCCCAAATCTGTTTAAAGATGATGCAGGACTGAGTTGGATATTGTTGAAATGTAGAGGATACGCCTGTGGAAGATTTTGTCAGGTTGAAAATGTAAAAAGTGAATTTTTGATGCCCTAAAAAAATTACTTTTATCCCAATTAGAGATATGAGCCAAGTCAGATATTATGTGTGTCATAGCCTCGTCCCTTGTTTGTTGAAGTAACTGCTGAGGTGGACGCTGAGGGTAGCGAATGGTAAGGTGAAGGGTGAAGACTACAGAGGAATGTACAAGAGAAAGCAAACAGCAACAGGCCTTATGGTCCTTTGAGGCTGCTTGTTACAGAGTAGATATGACTACAAGATCTAATTCTACAAGATGAAGGATAAGGATAGCAAAGCAAGAAGGCTTCCCCCGCCTCCAAACCTTCCAGTTAAAACTGGTAGGAATAAGTGAGAAAGACCACCATGCAGCATGGAGAAACTGACATGGAAATTTCGTAGGAAAGACTGAAAAGGAAAAGTTACATTCCTTATGTATGAGCTACCAGTAAGGGAAAGTAATGAAATAAAATGAATAATCAAAGAAATAAATATATAAGGCATGACATTATGTACAGGTACAGTGAGTTAATGGGGCGTCTGAAGACATAGTGTGGACATTGCACAGTGCACAGTGTGGATGTTCAGGGGTGGTGCAGCAGCTTTCCCTGGCGCTTTTAAGGTAGGCAGCAGTCAATCAGGTCCCAGCTCTGTTCACTCCACTGTGACAAGAAACTTTCCCATGCGGGACAAGTACACAAGTTACCTCCTTAAGCAGTGACGCCTGGCACATTTTTAAAATCCCAATGATGGTCACTTAACAGGGACCCTCCGTGATCCACAGCCCATCACAGGTCGAAAGTAAAAGTCATGACCATCAACCCGACAAGGTCTTCCACAGGTGTGCCCGCTGGTGTTTGATGGTATTCGGCTTAGTTCTGCATCATCCTTGAACATGCTTGGGGTTTCATTTACTCGAGGCTTGTCTTGGAGAGATCATGTTGCATCTCTTGTGGGGTCTGCTTCTGGGGGATTGGGTGTGCTGGGCCGACTCCATTCCTTCTTTGCCCCTGCACAGTTGTTGACTCTATACAGGGGTTTTGTCCGCCCCTGTGTGGGGTGCAGCTCTCATGTGTGGGGGGGCTCCCCAAATGCGGCTCTTCTCGGTGGGGTGGAGTCGGGGGCTTTTCGCCTCGTTGGCTCTCCTCCTCTTGCTGGCTCCCTTCAACCTTTGTCTCTTCACCGCACTGTTGCATCTTTGTCTCTTTTCTGTCATTGCTTCGGTGGTCGCTGCTCCTCTGAGCTGTCTGTGTGCGTACCTCCATCCCTGCGGCGGGCTCTCGTCCCTTTTCTGTCCAGATCTCTGGTGCAGGAGTTGGCCGTTGCTCTCGGTCCTTCATTTGTGCAGCGGGTCAGCTCTGGAGCTGTCTCCCTCTGTCTGTGTTTCCTGCTTCCTATGATCTCCAGTTTTTCAAACGCAGTGTGTCCAGGCATCTGGAAATGATCGGGTCTTGAATTTGGCTCTCTCTTATATTTTGTTTTTCTCTTGGAAGGAATAGTTTTGCAGGCTCATTGCCTTTGGTTCCTTCTTCCTCACATAAAAAAAAAAAAAACTCAGGACTAGGCTATCTGTGCAGATCCCAGTCTGTGCTTGTATTACTTTATTGTCATTTAATAAATTGATAAATATGTAATGACGTGACATGAGGCTTTGTACAGGTGTGTTAATTTTATGGAGTGTCTTGTAGACGGGAGGGGAATGAACTAATGCATAGCTTCCATGCCCGAGAGAATAACCTCCGTAATACGCAAGCCACACTCAGGTGGTATTCAGCCATGGAAGCAATAATCATTCCAGAGGAAATTAAAGAAATACTGCCTGAGGGGTCCCCCAGTCAACAACTCTAAAGTGCCATAACCGACACTTCATGGGATGGTCCACAGGTCTTACTGATGCAATAGGAAAGATAAAGGTGATAAGGTTCTAATCAGAGGAGCTCAACGGAGAAGAAAGATAAACAGTGTAAACCAAAGGATTAATTGTATGGAAAAGGTCAAGAAGGCTGTACAAGCTGATCTAGGTCATTAAGGATAGAAAAGATGTAGGCTTGTTCAGCAGGTGGATCAGTGAGAGGAGAGGAGAGCCAAAGGTTGTGGTGAACACTGAAATCTCCTAGAATGGAGTTTTCAGAGGAAGGAGAGATTAACAGAATGTGTCCCATCGTAAAAGTACGATTGTCGAAAAAAATTTCATAGTAGCATTAGGGGATAATTAAATAGCACAGGTATAATCACTCAGAAAATAACAAGAAAGACTAAGCCAGAGGGTACAGAATTCAGATGATTCAAGTTCATGAACATGAGAGCAAGCTATGTCGTTTCGTACATATACACAAGAGCCACATTTGGCTTTGAAATGAATGTAGAGAAAGGAGGAGGATACAGTGAGGGGTTTGCTGTCAGTTCCCTCAAACAGTTGAGTCTCTGTTAGAAAGGTTTAGAGGGGGAAAGATGG
>NC_136997.1:38243487-38323487 GCF_032717465.1 Coenobita brevimanus | reverse complement strand
CAGGCTAAGGAGGCGGAGTCTCGTGCTAAGGAGGCTAAATTTCAGGCCCGTTCTAAGGAGGCTGAGGCACAAGTTGAAATTGCTAGCATTCAGGCAGACCATGAGTATCGCATGAAACAAGGTGGAACTGGATCATCTAGCTCTGATGATTTTGATGTGGCTAAAAATGTTAAACTTGTCCCTCCTTTTAATGAATCTGATTTAACGAAGTATTTTCAGTTGTTTGAGAGGGTAGCTACAGGTTTTAATTGGCCCAAAAAGTATTGGCCAGTACTCCTTCAAACTGTTCTCACCGGTAAAGCTCAAGTAACTTATGCATCTTTGCCTCAGGATCAATGTGATAATTATGATGTAGTTAAGAGCTTGATTCTTAAGGCCTATGAGCTTGTTCCTGAAGCCTATAGAGTAAAATTTAGGACAACTTACAAGCAAGATAAGCAATCCCATGTTGAGTATGCAAAAATCAAAGAAGATCTGTTAGAGCAGTGGTTAACTTCTAAGAATGTGGATTCTGATTTTGGTAAATTTAAGCAGATGATTTTGCTGGAGGACTTCAAGAGGTGTATTTATAAAGATGTAAGCCTATATCTTGATGAGAGAAGAATAGATAATTTGTCTGATGCTGCAGTTTTAGCTGATGAATATGTTCTCACTCACAAGAGATATTCTAAAGAAAAAGAGAGAGTTGAGTGTAAGTACGTTGCCTCTACTCAGAGTACAGGTAACAGGAAAGAGAATAAAGATGATGTTTCTTAGGAAGTAAATACCAGCTTCACCTCTAGATTTCAGAAAAGTAAATGTACTTATTGTAGTAAGCTTGGTCATACTAAGGAGAAATGTTTCAGGAGACAGCGTGATGTGAAGAAAAAGGAGTCTTTAAATATTCAGTCAATTGGTCTAGTGTCCACCCTTGAGAGTTCCCAGAATTCTTCAACTGAGTTAACTGAACCTGCTTTGAGGGGTAAATTAAATCCTCATGATGAAGCTCCTCTTTTGAGCAGTGACGTGGGTGACACTCTCAAGAGTTCATGTGCTAATTTCCTGTCTGATGGTTTTGTCAGTCCTCTGGACAGTAATGACAGGAAATCAGTTAAAATATATCGTGATACAGGTGCTTGCCAATCCCTTATGCTGACCAATGTTCTAGGCTCTAATGTTAATTCCTCTGATAAAACTGTAATCTTACAAGGTGTAGGGAATAATTACTTCTCTGTCCCTCTGTGCAGAGTGAATTTAGAGTCTGGTTTTGCTAATGATTCCGTTATGGTTGGGTTGGTTGAGACACTCCCAATGTCAGGTGTAACTTTCTTACTTGGAAATGATATTGGTGGAAGTCAAGGGTGTCCAGCTCCTCAGTTGTCAAGTGAACCAGTGGCTGCGTCCCAGGATTGTGATGTCCCTGATGTGTTCCCTGCATATGCTGTCACTAGGGCTAAGTCTAAAGTTACTGGTGATTTAGAGGATAATGATGATGATGATGTTATCCTAGCTGACACTTTTCTTGCTAATTTGGACCACTCACCAGATGAGGCAGTACCCCGTAGTGTTGATAATTTGTCTCGTCAAGAGTTGGTTGAGTTGCAGGTTGCTGACCCTGAGTTGAAAGGTCTAGCTAACTCTGCTTACAGTGAAGAAGAGTCAGCTGGTGCTTCTACTTGTTATTATATAAAGTCAGGAGTACTTATGAGGAAGTGGAGACCCCCAACAGCATC
The DNA here is from genome assembly GCF_032717465.1 of Coenobita brevimanus. Lineage (NCBI taxonomy): Eukaryota > Metazoa > Arthropoda > Malacostraca > Decapoda > Coenobitidae > Coenobita > Coenobita brevimanus. The sequence goes on along the minus strand of NC_136997.1, from coordinate 38,321,775 downwards.
AGCCGACTGTGAATGGGAGGTTGTACATCAAGTTGTCATCCCTCGTGTTTGTAGGCAGGATATCATTAGAGTGGCTCATGATTCCAGTTTGGCAGGACACCTTGGAGTGAGGAAGACTGTGGCACGCATTTTGAAACACTTCAACTGGCCAGGTATCTTCAGGGATGTTTCCTGGAATTGTAAGTCTTGTCACACCTGTCAAGTTGTGGGGAAGTGTAATCAGACCGAAAAGGTTCCACCTCTAGTTCCCATTCCTCCTTTTGAGGCACCATTCACCCGTGTGTTGGTGGATATTGTGGGCCCTCTTCCTAAGACTTCTTCAGGATTTTCTTATGTGTTGACCCTGATTGATATGGCTACTCGTTATCCTGAAGCCATTCCACTTAGAAATATCTCAGTAAAGAACGTGGTTAAGGATATGCTAGGGTTCTTCACAAAGTTTGGTCTGCCCAAGGAGGTACAGTCCAACCGGGGAAGTAATTTCATGTCAAACGTTTTCAAGCAGTCTCTGAAAGAGTTGGGCATCACCCAGATCACGTCTTCAGCTGACCATCTCCAGACCCAAGGAGCGTTGGAGAGATATCATCAAACACTCAAATCGATGCTCAAGAAATATTGTTTGGAACATCAGAATGACTGGGATAAAGGTCTTCCATTCGTTGTGTTTGCTGCAAGAGAATCTCCAAATGAATCACTGGGCTTCTCACCTTTTGAACTACTGTTTGGCCATGAAGTAAGAGGACCCCTTAAGTTACTCAAGGAATGCTGGCTGTCGGAGGAGAATGACGTCAACCTGCTGGAGTCTGTGATGAAGTTCAAAGAACGGCTGTCCACTGCTTTACAGCTGGCGAGAGAGAATTTAGGAGCTGCTCAGGAGAAGATGAAGACTTGGTATGATAAGAAGTTCAGGTTATGCCACTTTCACCCAGGAGATCAGGTTTTGATTCTGCTACCAGTTCATGGGCAACCTCTTCAAGCCAAGTTTAGTGGTCCTTATTTCGTGGAGAAGAAACTCAGTGATGTCAACTATGTCATCGCCACACCAGATCGTAGAAAGAACAAGCAACTTTGTCACATCAACATGCTAAATTTATATCACAGGCGGGACGAAAATAATCCAGTCTGCACTGTAGCTGTTCCATCCAAGTCTGCAAGTGAAGCTCTCCCATGCAGTTTGAGCCTGAGTGATAGTTTGGGGAAGAATCCTGATATCATGAATGATCTCCAGACTAAGCTTTCTCATCTAGCTCCCGAGGAAAGGCAGGAGTTTTCGGCATTACTGCAGGAGTACCCGCAAGTGTTCCGTGCCACTCCAGGAAGAACCAGTGTGTTGATGCATGATGTCGATGTTGGAGACACAAAGCCAATTAAACTGCCTTCTTACCGTGTGAGCCCAGTGAAAGTTCCTCTCATCCAGAAGGAGCTTGGCTACCTGTTGGACCACAAGATGATTGAGCCCTGCCAGAGCGAGTGGAGTTCTCCTGTCACTCTGGTCCCTAAGCCAGGGGGGTCACAGCGGCTTTGCATTGACTACAGACGTGTTAATCAGATAACCAAAACAGACACTTACCCTCTCCCTCGTGTGGAAGATTGCATAGACAAGATCGGAAAGGCTAGGTACATAAATAAGTTTGATTTGTTAAAGGGATACTGGCAAGTACCTATGACTGAACGTGCTAGGGAGATCTCATGTTTTGTAACACTAGGAAAGACTTTTGCATGTTCTGTAATGCCATATGGTATGAAGAATGCACCAGCCACATTTCAGAAGCTCATGAATGTTGTAACAGAGGGTTTGGCAGGGTGTGTTGTTTATATTGATGATGTATTAATCTTCAGTGACAATTGGAAAGATCACCTATGCCATGTCAGTAAATTTCTTGAGCGCTTGGTTCAGGCTAATCTTGTAGCTAATTTATCAAAGTGTGAGTTTGGTCAAGCTAAAGTTCAGTACCTTGGGTATGTAATTGGTGATGGACATGTTGCACCACCAGGAGCTAAGGTTCAGGTTATAAGTGATCTTCCCAGACCTAAAAGTAGTAAAGAGCTACAAAGACTTTTGGGAATGGTAGGTTATTACAGGAGATTTGTTCTTAACTTTTCTATTCTTGTATCACCTCTTACAGACCTACTGAAAAAGGGAGTTAAATTTGTCTGGACCGATAACTGTGAATCCTCTTTCAGCAAACTTAAAGCTATCCTATTAAGTCAGCCAGTGCTCGCTACTCCAAATTTTGCTAAGCCTTTTAAGATGGCTGTTGATGCAAGTGATACAGGAGCTGGGGCTGTTTTGCTGCAAGAGGATGATCAGGGTATTGAACACCCTGTATCTTATTACAGTAAGAACTTCACTCCACCTCAAAAGAACTACTCAACTATTGAGAAAGAGCTTTTGGCCTTGATTTTGGGTTTACAGCATTTTTCATTTTATTTGTGTTCTGGTTTTGACCCCATAGTCATTGATACCGATCATAACCCACTGAAATTCCTTAGTAAGTTTAAAGATAAAAATCAGAGATTGACAAGATGGAGTCTACTTCTTCAGGAGTATTCATTAGACATACAACATGTCAAGGGGAAAGAAAATGTTATTGCATTTTGCTTATCTAGACTTTAGACAGATTGTTTTAGAGTAATAAGAAATTTCCTTTGTAAATTTCTTTTTCTTTGTGGGGAGGTGTTACATAGCATATGATTTCATCATCCTTTGTGTAATTTTGGCGCACAGTGTGCTGCATGTTTGTTCACGAGCGTGTTCTGCCTCAGTCCTCCTCTTCTACCGTTATAGTAGAGTAAGTCGTCCTTTCTGTTGTTCAGAGCAGGATTGTCAGCTCTTTGTCCCCTATGGCTTCATTTGCGCGTCCTTCTTACAAGTTGTATCAAGCTCTGCCGGCCCCTATATAATGAGCTCAGTCTCTACATTATTGCCACTTAGATCTACTCCTCATTTTGTTCACATCTCTGTCCTACCCTGTACAGTTATTATTGTAAGTGCTCAGGAAGTCTCCAACCATCTAGCAGCTGTGTAATTTGAGTATAAGTGTTATTGCATTTTGTTCTTGTACTGTATAGCATAAGTTGTTAATTTGTAGACCTAGTGAGGTTTTTGTAATTCATGTAAGGTTCTTATTGTTAGCCATTGTTCATAATAGTTTGTATCTGTAATAATTTATCTTGCATTAACTGAGCATTACCCAGTGTATTTTCATTTTATGAGGGCTGACTTAGATAAATTTACTATTGCTAATTTCGTGTTAATAGAGGCTATTGCAGTTAACCATATATTTAACCTGTTTTTTGCCATTACATTATCCTTATGAGTCCTGAATGTTTTGTTGTTAGTTTGAGCATTAAACTTTAACTTGTAATTTTACCTAACTCTTTTATTTTGAACCTGGACCTTTACGGGACAGTAGTGATTTTTAGTATTCTCACTTAAAGTGTACATTATCTTTCTCTGTTCCGTAACAAAATATATATATATATATATATATATATATATATATATATATATATATATATATATATATATATATATATATATATATATATATATATATATATATATATATATATATATATATATATATATATATATATATATATATATATATATAAACCAATTTACTAATCCATCCATCCTAATGAAAGTGTTCGATGGAGTTTTACATTTATGTCAGACGAAATATTTCCCAATTTAATCCCTTAATGGTAAACAATTATATAAATGAAGATTACAGATTGATGTTAACTTATTACTAACTTCTTCTGTACAACGTTTTTTTGTAAATTTTGCATTAAAGTTTAAGCCTTTATACTCGCTGTAAGTGTATACCAAAGATTCGTAGGAGACTTCATGGGAAGCAGTTTATAAGCAGTACCAATTCCTTAGCGATTTCTTTCTCAGATTACACATAAACCTTGCAAAGTCAAATTAGCTTATGAAATTAGGATAGCCTCGGACCGATAAGGATGGCGAAGTATGGTCAGACGCATCGACCACAAAAAAGAAATGGGAGAAGAAGAAGGAGATGAAGAAGTAGATGAAGAAGAAGATTACACAATAACATGTATACAGTACTTATATGGTTTTAATTGCAACATAATGTGCATTAGTAACATACCGGAAAATACTGAGGTGTAATGTATAAAATAATACGCTAAAGAAGAGGTGTTACATCTCCAGATCCATATATAAAAATACCCACATCGTTGACACCCAGGAGGTCTCTTGGGCTGGGATCAGCACCACCTTCTTCACCTCTTGAATCCGATGACATATTTTTTGGTAACTTTAGTCGATTTTATTCAGAGCTGAAGAGACTTTTCGAACTGTGGGGGTTAAACACAACCTTCACTGACCCCTTCCCTGTTGCAGATTCTGTCTAATTTGATTTTAACACATAATCCAAATTATCCGTTTCGAATTCTAAATATACCAAATGAACATTCTGTACATGGATGGGGTAATAAAAGAAGTACAAGGTAGGGTAGTGGATGTTGGAGTGGCCCTGGTGAGAGAGGATAGTGTTTGGAAACTCCCTGTACTGTTGTTTGCAGATGATACTGTGTTGTTGAGTGAAGACGAAGGGAAGCTGCAAGGCTTGGTGGATGAGTTTGGGAGAGTGTGTAAGAAACGGAATCTAAAGGTGAATGTAGAGAAGAGTAAAGTGATGGTCTTTGAGAGAGGTGAAGTCAGTGAATGTATAGCGAGGTTGGATGGTGAGGAATTGGAAAATGTGAGTACGTTTAAGTACTTGGGTAGTGTGATGAGTAAGGATGGAAGTTTGGAGGGTGAAGTGCTTGAAAGGGTACAGCAGGGAAGAAAGGTTGCTGGTTCTTTGAAAGCAGTGATAAGAAACAGGGAAGTGAGCATGGAAGTGAAAAAGTTACTACATGACAGTATTGTGATACCAACTCTAACGTACGGAAGTGAAGCTTGGACGTTGTTGGAAGGACACAAGTCAAGAGTGAGAGCAGTGGAAATGGGTTATTTAAGAGGAGCCTGTGGAGTCACATGGAGAGACAGGCTGACGAATGCGGATATAAAGGAGCGTTATGGTGTTGATGTGGATGTGATAGGAAGTGTTATGAGGAACACACTGAGGTGGTTTGGCCATGTGGAGAGGATGGAGGGTGAAAGACTGACGAAGAGAGTGTATGTGAGTGACGTGGAGGGGGGAAGAGGGAGGGGGAGGCCGAGGATAAGATGGAGGGATGGGGTGGAGAGGTATATGAGAGAGGGGGGTGAGAGTTGGGAGCAAGGCAGTGAAATGGCGGGGGACAGGGTGACTTGGAGGCGATTTGTTTGTGGCCACCCCAAAAGGGATTGAGGCATCTGGCAATAGATAGATAGATAGATAGAACATTCTGCCTGCTTTATCTCACCGTCAATCAATACTGAGTATACTGACAACAGGCTGTAACAGCATCGTATCGTAAAGCATCATCATCTGTGGAAGACTTGAACATCTCCCCAGCAGATATTGTTCACATTTACTTTCCCAGATTGCTTCATTTTCATTTATTAGTTGCTAGCCTGTGTCTCGTTATTTTAGCCTGCTAACCTTCTAGTTAGTCGTCTGCCTACCTCGTCCGCCTACTTCACCTCCGGGTTACTTGTCTGTTATCTCTTCTACAAAATGTTATGTATAGGCCCCTTTACTCCAGTGACTTTTTTTTTTTTTTTCATTTATCCTTGCGATTTTCAGACCCTTTTTGTCAGTAATTCTGTTTAACTCCAGCAATGAAGGAATTGATCAAGGGGGTGCCTATGCCCCTTCACTTCGAAGAGTGTCTCCTTAAGACGGGTTAAATCGCTTGTCACTAGCAAGAATACAATGAAGAAAGGCTTCGTTAATGTCTGTTTGCACTCTTTCACTCCAATGGTTATTGCCTGTACTTGTTTCCTTGACCAAAAAGTCTGTTGCTGTCTAACAGTGTGGTCCTTTAGTTTCGTTTATGAAAGCTATAACATGTTTGCATGCGTCGGCAAAGGCCATGAAATGGCGGCTTTTCATGCTACTTGATTTCAAGCAACCTCTTTTATTCTCCATTCAGATATTTTTATCCAAGCTAAGAGTGTGAGGCAGAATATTACATTCTCCACTCTTCTCTTATGAATGTTAAGTTTGCGTACCAGGGCCTCTGTCAAATGATAAGAAAACCATATCAATATAATGCTTTATTCTGAAACAAGAAATGTATAAACTATAACAAAACATTCCCACACGATTATTCTTCAACAGAATTACATCAATTTCAGTTAAACAAAAGTGATTGTATTCGCTTGTCGTTGGTGGTGGTGATGATGGTGATGACTGTGGTGGCGATGTGAAGGTGACGATCGTTGTGTGGTAGCAGTGTTGGCTGGATGCTGATGAAGCTGTGTGCTTGTAGTTGTGGTGATGTTGATTGTTGAGTAATAGTGATGTCTAGCAGTGGTAGTAGTACTAGTAGTAGTAGTACTTGTGGTGATGGTGCTGCTATTAGTAATTGTAGCCCGAGGTTCATCTGGAATACGAACCAAGTGGAAGGTAGGCTGAAGTTATCCCTTTATTGCAGTCCATCGTCCTCCTTTCAGGGTGTTGGAACGGAACTGAGGGACATTTCTATCACCAGACAGCAAAGCCGCCCGGGTCATATTGGTTCCCCCACATGACGGTGTCCCTCTCCAGCACCAGACATTAGGTGTGTAGTGTTGGTGGTATTGGTTGGCCGTGGTTGCGACGGCTGGATGTTGGCACTGAGTGTTGGCTGAGTCGGGTTAGTGGATTGGCTGTTGGTAATGTTGGTCAGTGTTGTTAATTGGTGGTGATGGGAAAGCTTCGTTGGGTCTTAACGACGCACTCTAGTAGTATGGTAAAGGCAGCCAGTTCAACACTCAGACCCAGTGCTATGCAGATGCTTTGTAGATGTTCCAGGTTGTGTGGTGGTGGTGTTAATGTACTTGTGTAGTGCTGGTGTAGTTGTTTTTTGTGTTCAATGACTTGCCGACCCAACATACAATCCAATACCAGGGTAAAGGCAGCCACAACAAAACCTAGCCCCGGTGTTATGAATGCTCCATATAGATGCTCCAGGTTGTGTTATTCTGGCAGTGATGTTGTATGATGGTGGTGGTGGTGGTGTTGATGTTTTTGTCGGTGGAAGAAGTAACTTACTGACTCTTCACGATACACTCCAACATCAGAGTAAAGGCAGCCAGACCAACCCCCAGCCCCAGTGCTATAAAGGCTCCCTGTAGATGCTCCAGGTGTAGCTCACCTGTCCCACGAACCTGTACACAACAAGAACAATCAGAGTATTCAATTTTGTGTTTGTCATATCATGGGTACTTAAAGTTATAATTCTGTTATCTTATAAACACGGAAGTCAGGGTGCTTATTTTCGAGTTTATATCATTGTCTTGATAAGTTGAAACTATATTTCTGATGTCTTCCAAACTGATCGAGTGTTGTATATAATTCAATCTCAAGTTTCCCCTCAACATGCACGTAGCCTCAGTAATATAAAGTGGAAGTACGTTCGTCACACCGTGTACTTCTCCTTTGTTATACTCTTTTTGTTCAGGTCAGGTTAGGTATAAGTGGTGGTGATAATAACATCAAGGGATTAGACGACGGCAAAGGAAGAGAATGCCACAACCTCTTAGTAATATATTGATAAGGTGTTGATGATGATAATGTCCGATTTGTACTACTACGGTGACAATTATAGTTGTCCTATTTGCGCTGCTATGGTGATTAATATTATGTCTGATACGTACTGCTACGGTGATGATAACTGTGGTCTAAAATGTACTGCAAGGGTGATAATAATGTATGATTTCCAAAGCCATGGTGATGATAATAGCAGTCTAATTTATAAAGTCGAAGGTAAATACAGAGCCGTGCGTCAAACATACCTGCTTGGTAGGTACGGCGAAATTTCTGACGTGCGTCTCATATATTTTTCCCAGTATGCCTGTCTCCACGATGCGCTGTAGGCTCAGGGATATTAGAGAGGTGAAGGCTGTGTTTCGTGGTAGCAGCCACGTCATGTAGTCTTTGTATAGCTGTGAGGGAGGGTAGTGGTTTGGTAAGAGAGAGAGAGAGAGTGAGAGAGAGAGAGAGAGAGTTGCTTCACACACACACACACACACACACACACACACACACACACACACACACACACACAGCTTTAATGTAGCAGCACCGCTTATCTAATATTCCTACAGGACTGAAAATTGTGACTAAGTCCTTGTACCGTTCAAGGATTTATATCATGTATGGTGAATAGGTTATCATAACGAAAGCATATACAACTATTTTTACAAGAGAAGAAATAAAAAAACGACTGCTGACCTCATTCGCCTGCCTCGTTCAGGTATCAGTTATCCTTTATCAGTGAACAGTGAAAATGTCAACTGAGCAAAAGACAGAAAAGAAGACCTATACACGTAGAGCTTTAAGAAAAATCATCTTATGGTTACAGTCGCCTTAATCTCTCTCTCTCTCTCTACTGCAAGGGGTCTCTCAGAAGCTTTATAAAAATGCCAGTAGTTGGTAAGAATTTGATGTAAGGCGTCATCTTCGTGTGTGTGTGGTAGTTGTGCTAGGTGGGGGGTAGGGGCGAACCACCCTGTGGTGGGGGCTTGCCTACCCTGTAATTCTGGTGGGACGTACAAACGAGGGAAAATCCCCCCCCCCTCCCCACCCGAACTCATCCGGGGGACAGGGTTACACATGCTGGAATGGTCACCAGCGAGGGGTCAGACTATGTGTTCCTAAACCCACTGCCTTGTCTATTACCCTTGGATGGGTTAAGGGGTGACAACACCTTGACGGGGCAATGTCCCTAATAATCCGTTTTCATGTTAATAACTCATTTTTATCTTTTTCTCCAAAGGGAGGTAGCCGAGACAGGATGACACTCCCAATTTACTCATTCATTCAAATACAATCATTCACATATTAGCCCTTGTAATGCTAGGTGTTTTAGGTTCGGCTTCCCGTTCCATAAACGCCTAGCGTATAGCAGGGCTCTCTTTCGAGACAAATAAGAGAGAGGCAGGACACAAAAACTCCAGGCAACAACCTTACATGTGTATTGCTTAGTTTGACAAGGGAATCAGTTTGTGTTATAAACACAAGTATGCTGGGCGATTATGAACTCTTATATCTAGAAATGGGTAATAGTATCTCGCAGGATACTGTTTGATGTCACAGTGAAATAGCACTTAAGGCAGAGTGTTCTACAGAGTTTCTATATGTGTGGAGTGACTAAGGTTAATTCACCTTGGGAAGGGTGTGTAAGACACTGAGGTCTGGTTTTGATTTGGTAGCATAAGACAATTTCTGATGATAGCGTGTTCACTGCATTACCCTCCACTCGTATTCTGCTTTTGACTAATTATTGTCACTTTCTTTACCACTTTGGTCTTGTCACTGTATCACTTGGTACTCTGTTCCCTGTGTCTATTGCGCTCTCCAACATTGGGTACTGTCACTGATAAGGTTAATTCACTGCTCTGCCTGGGCACTGTTTGGTCACTAATATTTCGCAGTTAGAATCACTCTGTTCCGCGGCAGGCACTATGGGCGCGGGCGGAGGGACTGCACAGCTCTGCTACTGATGGGGCTGGACACCACTAGGGGCCTCCATGTTCAGAGGGCACGGGATTGCACGCAGGGGGGTCTGTGCTCGTCCAGGGCTGTGGGTGGCGAAGAGCCCAGCACTTTCAGGGCTGGGTACAGTAGTGTGGCCCTCAGGACTGGGGCCGAACAATTGTCTGAAACTGTTGTTCAGGCTCCTGACGGAGGATGAGGACCTCCGCCATCGAGGTGTGGGGAGTTCCTGCCCGAGAGTTCTGGGGGCAGCCTGGAGTTCCCGAGAGCTGTGGTCCCCGGGGCTTGGTGGCATCGACAGGAAGGGGCTGCGGTACTGGTCTGCGTCAGGGTCCGTAAGGTGGGTCTCCTCCAGAGCCAGTCATGGGGAGCAGAAGCCAGGTGATACTACAGGGCCTCTTCAATGCTCCTCTAGGCCCGAGACTCCCTCTATGTCAGGGGTCGGGAAACGCGTTTGCTACTGGCAGCAGAGCGGCTACAGGCCGTCTCTTGCCGTAGGGCCCTGCTACTGGCCGTGGCTTCCTAGGGGCTCGGCTACAGCTGGCGACTGGCCATGGCCTGAGAGAGTGGGTGGCTGCCAGGAAACCCAGGGGCGCCTTCGGAGCAGCTACAGGCCGTCTGACGAAGGCGGGAGCGGCTACAGGCCGTCTCCTGCAGGAGGGGTTTTGAGCGGCTACAGGCCATCTCCTGCAGGAGGGGTGTTGAGTGGCTACAGGCCGTCTCAGGGGGAACATCTTCGGAGTGGCTACAGGCCGTTTCCTTGTTACCCTCAGAGCGGCTACAGGCTGTCTCCTTAGTGAGGGGCGAGCGGCTACAGGCCGTCTCCTTAGTGAGGGGCGAGCGGCTACAGGCCGTCTCCTTAGTGAGGGGCAAGCGGCTACAGGCCGTCTCAGGGGAAACATCTTCAGAGCTGCTACAGGACGTCTGACAAAGGCAGGAGCGGCTACAGGCCGTCTCCTGCAGGAGGGGGTTGGAACGGCTACAGGTCGTCTCCGAAAGAACACCTTCAGAGTGGCTACAGGCCGTCTCCTGACAAAGGCGGGAGCAGCTACAGGCCATCACCTGTTTACCCTCAGAGCGGCTACAGGCCATCTCCTTAGCAAGGGGCGAGTGGCTACGGGCCATCTCAAGGAAGACACCTTCAGAATGGCTACAGGCCGTCTCCTGACGAAGGCAAGAGCAGCTACAGGCTGTCTACTTAAAGAGGGGTGAGCGGCTACAGGCCATCTCCTTAAAGAGGGGTGAGCGGCTACAGGCTGTCTCTGGGGTGCTAGCAGGAGCTGGATAGGCAGGTCCACCCCTCAGCTGGTTGGTTGGAGGCTCGTCCAGAAGGTAGTGCAGTATTCCTGCTTTGGCGATGGCAGGCGGGCTCTGGGTCATAGGGGTGCGCGGGCCGGGCTGACTAATGCCTTTGTCACACCGAGTCCTTGCGCACTGCTGCTGCTCCTCCATAGGCTCCTTGTGGGGGTGTCCGGGTGTTCACAGGGGCACTATGCTGCATTCGTTGTGGGGGTGTCTAGGTGTTCAAGGGGGCACTATGCTGCATTTTACCACCATCTGCTGGGAAAAAGTCACGTCCCCGTGACTGGAGGTAATAGACTTGCGTAGCATATGTGCCATAGACTGGCTGCAGATGTCGGAGGAGGGCGTGCCAGGCTGTGGTGGCGGTGTTCTCATTCTGTTCCTCATTGCAGGTGAGGCAGAGGGTGGACATGGTGGTGGAGGAGCAGAGAAGTTGGAGAAGGTGGTGTGGTCCCGGACTCGCTGGTTGCATTCGAGTGATGGTGCCCATACAGCTCGTCATATCTTCATGGTGGTAGTTTTGCTCGTGGTGTGGTGTGCTGCTGGATGCTTGAGATGGAGGGTGAGTGTCGGATTTTATGCCGGGGTAATGCGGCGTAGAGTCTCGGGGGAGTGTAGGTGGCTGGGATTTGAGCTTGATGTATCATGAGTGTGAGATGGTTTAGGGTAGGGGTGGGAGTGTGATTCTGCAGTGAGGCAGAGGAGGTGGGGGAGTGGGTGTATCAGGCAGGAGGGCAAGAGAGCCGCCCAGAACAGGTGGTGGTTGTCCTGAGTGTTGGTGTGGATGGTGATGTGGGTGAGCGGGGTTGGCGTGGGCATGAGGTTTGGGTGGCATGTACAGGTGGGTGGGGGGTGGTTGGGGCAGGGCGGGGGGAGTTAGGAGTGTGTGTGTGTGTGTGTGTGTGTGTGTGTGTGTGTGTGTGGTGGGCTAGGGGGTGTGAGGGCAGCGGTGGGTGATGGCAGAGGTGGGGGTGTGGGGTTGGGGGCAGAACATGTGGTGCTGGGTGCTGGGGAGGGGGTGGCGGGTAGAGAGGGAGTGGGGGAATGGCGGGGTGTTGGTGGTATCGGTGGGTTGTCAGGTGAGGTGTGATGCAGCGTGACAGCCGGTGAGGCAGAAGAGGTGCGGGAGGGGGAGGGCGAGGGGGATGGGGAGGAGATGTAGCATTCATAGGCAGTACGAGAGGGTGGCGCAGGGGTGGAGGGTTGAATGGGGCACGGGGCCAGGACGGTGGGGGCAGGAGTGTTGAAGGGGCGCACGTGCTGGTTTCAGAGGGTAAGAGGAGTGCTGTGGTAATTCATGGTGACCTGATAGGGGTTAGGGATGCAGGTGATGGTGTGGGGTCCTGTGAAGCGGGATGCGAGCTTGTGGGGGGTAGGGAGTGGGGCTATCATGACTGTGTCACCCGGCTTGTAGGGGTTGGAGGCAGTGTCAGGGCTGAGGTCTAGGTTGTGATGGAGGTGGGTCAAATGGCGTTTGAGGTGGTGTAGTGGGTCCATCATGGGAGCAGGGGCGGGGGGTTGTAGGTGCTGCCAGAGGGGTGCTTCTCCAAACACTTGCTCATATGGCGAGATTCCGTCCTCTAGGGGGCAGGAGTTGATGCCCCATCATACGATTTTTAAGTGGGCGGGCCAGTCATTGTTATTAGCCGCCTCTATGCTTGTGCGGAGTTGATTCATCAGCGTACGATGGCTCCGCTCACACACTGCATTTCCTTGTGGCCAGTAGGGGAAGGAGTGGGATATGTTGTACCCAAAGACATGGGCTAGTTCCTCCCAGACCTTACAGGTGAACCCGGGCGCATTGTCTGCGTGGATTTCTTGGGGAATGTCGAAATAGGGGAATACGTGCTAAAGGAGGGCGTCGCGACTGCGACATCGTTGTGTTCTCTCACGGGGCAGGCCACGACGAATTTGGAATATGTGTTGATGAACGTGATGACATATCTGTAGTCCGATTTTGGGGGTAAGGGTCCTACCACATCAATCGCTAACAGCTGCCAGGGTTTGTGGGTGGTGATGTGGCCTGATGGTCCTATGGTGCGGGTGATGTCTTTACCAAGGGCGCAGGCATGGCCGGTTAAGATAATGTCCTTAGCAAGGGCAGATAGGTTGGGCATCCAGTAGGTGTCATTGAACAACTTCAGCAGTTTCTTTGCACCCAAGTGAATGTTGTTGTGAGTGTAAAGGTGCTGCAGGGTGTCAAGGGCGGTGTCAGGGCTAGGAGGATTGGCCCGATGGGGTTAGGAGGTGGTCGCCCTGGCGATACAGTTTTTTGAAAAGGTGGTGGGGAATCCAAGGGGGCCGCTCCTTGTGGTGCCACTGTTGGAGGAGGTCCGGTTCGGGCTGGACAGCATTGATGGGGAGCCAAGAGAGAGCATCCGTGTTGATATGGAGTTTGCCGGGGCGGTAGGAAATCTTGTAATTGAAGTCCTCCAGGATTTTGTGCCATTGGATGAGCTGGGCGTTGTGGGTGTCAGACTGTTGTAACCACTGGAGGGATTGGTGGTCTGTAATGATGGTGGCTTGGGTCCTGGAGAGATACGCACAGAAGTGCTCGAGCACCCAGATTATGCCCAAGCATTCCCGTTTGGTGGCGGCATAGATTTTCTCTGCCTGATTTAGGGTACAGCTGGCACAGGCGATGATGTGCTTGTGGCCCTCCTGGACTTGTGCTAACACAGTCCCAATTGTGAGGAGAGAGACGTCGGTGTAGAGGTGGAACAGGAGGGCATAGTCGGGAAAAGCCACAATGGGGGCGGAAATGAGCTTGTCTTTAAGCTGCTGGAAGGTAGCCCATATCTCGTCTGTCCAGAGGAACAGCTCCCCCTTACGCATCAGGTTGTGGAGGGGTTTGGGGATGTGGGCGAACCCCTTCACGAAGCTGTGGTAATAGGATGTCAAGCCGAGGAAGGCTCTGATCCTGTGGCTGTCCTGTGGTGGGGGTATATCCGCGATGGCGTGGAGTTTGTCAGGGTCGAAGAGATATTCCTGCCTGGGAGATGACATGCCCCAGGAATGAGACGGTTCTTGCGGCTAAAACACACTTGGTGGGCTGGAGTTTGAGGCCTGCCTGACGGATCCTGGTAAAAACATGGCGGAGGCACTGCAGGTGGTCGGCCCAGGTTTGGCTGAAGACAATGACATCGTCCAAGTATGCGAGGCAGATTTCCCACATGAGACCGCTGAGGACGAATTTCATTAACTTGGAGAAGGTGGAAGGGGCATTCCAGAGACCGAACGGCAGGACATTAAACTCATAATGCTTCCCGTTGCTGGTCGAGAAAGCCGTTTTGCCTTGATCCTCCTGTCGCACAGGAACCTGCCAATATCCCAATTGGAGGTCTAGTGTTGAGAACCAGGAGGCTCTGTATAGGGAATCCAGGGAATTGTCCATGTGTGGGAGTGGAGTGGCATCCTTGGTAGTTACCTCGTGAAGTCGGCAGTGGTCGACGCAGAACCGCATCATGTCATCCTTCTTCTTTACAAGGATGATGGGGGAGGGCTAGGGGCTGGTGGAGGGGGAGACGACTCCACCTTCTATTGTCTCATGTACCTGGCGGTCTTCCTCTTCCCGTAGTTTGGGGTTCTTCTATCAGGATGGCTGTCTGATCGGCGGGCCCATTGTATGAATTTCATGGGCCAGGTAAGTGGTATGTCCGATGTCCGCTGGTCCTGTTGCAAACAGGTCCTGGAAATCCAGGAGTAGGCGGCGAAGGGTGTCTGATTGATTGGAGGAGAGATGGCCGGGGATAGGGGGCAGGGGGGCGGGGGAGTGGGAAGGGACGCAGGGCTCAGCTTCCTCCATCTCTCCGATTACAGCCCTTTTGGGAGGGCGAGAGGTGAGGGGGCAAGGTTGGTGATCCGGACTGCTGTGTGATGCGGGGGAAGGAAGGTTGGGGACAGAAGGCAGGCCAAGAGGGTTCCCAGCAGCAGGAGTGGGGAAAATAGGATGAAGGGGCCAGAGGGCCGGTTAAGGGGTCCTAAGCTTCGTGGTGGGGGGGAATGGTGATTGCAGCGGAAACGGTGGCAGGGTAATTGGGAGGGAGGGGGGGCGAAGAGGGGGGCGGAGAATTCCGGCCAGGGCCATGGCGTGCAGGTGCAGACGGCCTGGGAGGGAGGGGGATCGGGGAGTGCACGGAACTGGAGCTGCCTGTTGCGGCAATCTATGGTGGCTTGTAACTTCTGCAACAGGTCTAACCACAGGTATCCATCGTAATTCCGGCAGGAAATGTCGAATATTATAAACTGGTGTTGGGTTCACACCGGTTGGTGCGTGTCGACTTTTAGGGCCCGTGTCTCCCCATGGATGGGCAGGGGGCCATCCCCTGCATCTGCAAGGTGAGTAGCTGTGGGGCGGAGTGGGCCAAAGGTCAACTTGTGACGGGAGAAGTAATGGCGATAAAGGCAGGATCTGGCTGCTCCTGTATCGACCAGAAGTCTGGCTTTCACCCCGTTCAGCTTCATCTTGTAGTAAACTGGGGGGCGATATTTGGAGGAAATGGCCCCCGCCACCGTGGGAGGGTGCGGGGACGGGCCTAAAAATCCAGCGGTCTGGGGCCTCCTTCTTCTTGTTCCAGCTCCTGTTCCCCGGGGTTGGTCTCCTGCACAGGTGCACGTTTGTCCTCCGTTGCCTCATCCTCTAGAGAGGAGACTTTGCATTGGCCTGGGGTGGTAGCTTTTCGACGTGCACCCTTCAACTGGTCTCGGATATCATGCAATGGGCACCTGGAGTTGCACACTGAGAATTCCCATGGATTCACTAGAATGAGGTTGGGGTTCTCACTGTGGGCAGGGCACCGGTGAGTGGGGTGTGCCCTAGGTGGGCTAGGTGCTGTGGTGAGGCTGGTGCGGGGCATAGGCAGATGTGGCTTGACTGAGGGAGCAGGAATTTTGGTGGGAAACTTCCTTACCATGTTGATCTGCTGGGGTGCAGGGCAGGAGGCCAGGAGGCGCCATATCAGCTGGACGTCTCTATCCATGTCTCCCACAGGGTCATGGATTGTAAAGTGCTCTTTTACTGCACTGGGGAGCACTCTCAGGAGAGTATTAAAGGTATGTTGCTCCCAGGTTTCATCATCCGCCTCCAGGTAGGCAGCGGTGACCAGGCGTCTTGCCCGGATTAGGGTATCATCTTGATTCCCATCGAATATCAAACTATCCAGCTGGGATAGTGCCACCACTTTCCCTAGTGATGGGGTGATGGCTTGGATCACGAGTCTCATGAAATTCTGCCATGTAAGCTCTGGGACGATTTTGGGTGCTATATTAGCTGCCACTTCGCCCAGCAGTGGGAGTGTAACTGCGATTTTTTGTTGATCATTTTCAAAACCGATATCTAGCAAAGATTCAATGATCGCCAGATATGTGTGAACATCATACTGTTCGGGTTCGAACTTAGGCAATTGCAAGTGCAGTTTCGTTGCCATTTTTCCAGTATTTCCTGATTACTTCTCTCGTATCCCCGGGTCAAGAACCACCGCTGTCAACCAGTGTAATGCTAGGCATTTTAGGCTCGGCTTCCCGTTCCATAAACGCCTTGCGTATAGCAGGGCTCTCTTTCGAGACTGGGGTTTAGACAAATAAGAGAGTGGCAGGACACAAAAACTCCAGGCAACAACCTTACACGTGTATTGCTTAGTTTGACAAGGGAATCAATAGGTGTTAAAAACACAAGTATGCTGGGCAATTATGAACTCTTGTATCTAGAAAGGGGTAATAGTATCTCGCAGGATACTGTTTGATGTCAGTGAAATAGCACTTAAGGCAGAGTGTTCTACAGAGTTTCTATATGTGCGTGGAGCGACTAAGGTTAATTCACTCTGGAGAGGGTGTGTAAGGCACTGGGTTCTGGTTTTGATTATGGTAGCATAAGACAATTTCTGATGATAGTGTGTTCACTGCATTACCCTCCACTCGTATTCTGCTTTTGACTAATTATCGTCACTTTCTATACCACTTTGGTCTTGTCACTGTATCACTTGGTACTCTGTTCCCTGTGTCTATTGCGCTCTCCAACATTGGGTACTGTCACTGATAAGGTTAATTCACTGCTCTGCCTGGGCACTGTTTGGTCACTAATATTTCACAGTTAGAATCACTCTGTTCTGCAGCAGGCACCATGGGAGTGGGCGGAGGGACTACACAGCTCCACTACTGACGGGGCTGGGCACCTTTAGGGGCCTCTGTATTCAGAGGGAACGGGATCACACGCAGGGGCGTCCGTGCTCGTCCAGGGCTGTGGGTGGCAAAGAGCCCAGCACTTTCAGGGCTGGGGACAGTAGTGTGGCCCTCAGGACTGGGGCCGAACAATTGCCTGAAACGGTTGTTCGGGCTCCTGACGGAGGATGAGGACCTCCGCCATTGAGGTGTAGGGAGTTCCCGCCTGAGAGTTCTGGGGGTGGCCTGGGGTTCCCGAGAGCTGTGGTCCCCGGGGCTTGGTGGCGCCGACAGGAAGGGGCTGTGGCACTGGTCTGCGTCAGGGTCTGTCAGGTGGATCTCCTCCAGAGCCAGACGTAGGGAGCAGAGGCCAGGTGATACTACAGGGCCTCTCCAATGCTCCTCTAGGCCTGAGACTCCCTCTATGTCAGGGGTCGGGGAACAGGTGTCTGCTACTGACGGTTGAACGGCTATAGGCCGTGTCTTGCCGTAGAACCTGGCTACTGGCCGTGGCTTCCTAGGAGCGCAGCTACAGGCCAGCGACTGGCCCTGGCCTGGGAGAGTGGGTGGCTGCCAGCAAACCCAGGGGGGCCTTCAGAGCGGCTACAGGCCATCTCCTGCAGGAGGGGAGTTGAGCGGCTACAGGCCGTCTCAGTGGGAACACTTTTGGAGCAGCTACAGGCCGTCTCCTCGTTACCTTCAGAGTGGCTACAGGCCATCTCCTTAGCGAGGAGCGAGCGGCTACAGGCTGTCTCTGGAGAAACACCTTCGGAGCAGCTACAGGCTGTCTGACAAAGGCAGGAGCAGCTACAGGCCATCTCCTTCAGTAAGGGGTTGGAGTGGCAACAGGCCATCTCGGGGGGAACATCTTCGGAGCGGCTGCCGGCTGTCTCCTGCAGGAGGGGTGTTGAACAGCTACAGGCTGTCTCAAGGGAACACCTTCGGAGCGGCTACAGGCCGTCTCCTCGTTACCCTCAGAGTGGCCATCTCCTTAGCGAGGAGCAAGTGGCTACAGGCCGTCTCTGGGGAAACACCTTCGGAGCAGCTACAGGCCGTCTCCTTCAGGAGGGGATTGGAGCGTCTACAGGCTATCTCAGGGGGGAACATCTTTGGAGCAGCTACAGGCCGTCTGACAAAGGCCGGAAAGGCTACAGGCCCTCTCCTCATTACCCTCAGAGCGGGTAAAAGCTGTCTCCTTAGCGGGGGGCGAGCATCTACAGGCCGTCTCAAGGGAAACACCTTCGGAGCAACTACAGGCCATCTGACGAAGCCGGGAGCGGCTACAGGTCATCCCCTGCAGGAGGGGGCTGAAGCGGCTACAGGCTGTCTCCGGAAGAACACCTTCAGAGTGGCTACAGGCCGTCTCCTGTTTACCCTCAGAGCGGCTACAGGCGGACTCCTTAGTGAGGGGTGAGTGGCTACAGAGCATCTCAAGGAAGACAACTTCAGAGCTACTACAGGCTGTCTCCTGACGAAGGCGGGAGCGGCTACAAGCCGTCTCCTTAAAACCCTCAGAGTGGCTACAGGCCGTCTCCTTAAAGAGGGGCGAGCGGCTACAGGCCATCTCTGGAGTGCTGGCAGGAGCTGGATAGGCAGGTGCACCCCTTACCTGGTTGGTGGAGGCTCGCCTGGAAGGTAGTGCAGTATTCCTGCTGTGGCGATGGCTGGCGGACTCCGGGTCATAGGGACGCGTGGCCCGGGCTGACTTAGGCTGTTGTTGCACCGAGTCCCGGTGAGCTGCTGCTGCTCCTCCGTGGGCTCCTTGTGGGGGTGTCCAGGTGTTCACGGGGGCACTATGCTGCATTCCTTGTGGGGGTGTCTCGGTGTTCAAGGGGGCACTATGCTGCATTTTAGCCCCAAAGGGAAAAAGGGACAGATCATCCCAGCACCGCACCCCACGATGGTCAACTGCGCAGTGCAATCAGTGACATCCGCAACAGGGCTCGACAGCAGAGCTGGTTTACCCCTGCCATGTCATAATAGACCCATCCCCTTACCCGCACTGACCTGATCAGCTGATCAGACCAAATGCAGGAGAATATCCCCTCAGGGCTGCATCATCATTTATTCATTCACAAATTCTCTCCATTTATTTCTGTCACGCACAGCCACTCTTCCTTGCTCAACAGACATCCCTCTCGCATCCAGCGCTCTCTTCACACTGTTCATCCATCCTATTCGTGGCCTACCTCTTAGCCTTACACCTCTCACATCAGATCTAGTTATCTTTTTCACCAATCGCTCATTATCCATTCTCTCCATATGCCCAAACTATCGCAACACCCTCTGCTCAACTCGATCAGCCATCTCCCGCACAACTCGGGTTCTCCTTCACACTTCATCATTTCTCACTCAATCCATACGCATGACTCCACACATACTCCTCAGCCACCTCATCTCCATTACATTCAAACTTTTCCTCTCTTCTACACCCATATTCCATCTTTCAGCCCCATATAACACAGTCGGTACCACAACACCCTCATACAGCCTTCTCCTTACATCCATTCCAAGCGAACGACATCTAAACACTTCATTCCTCCCAGCACCTTTCCTACTTCATTCATTCTAAACTTCACTTCTGCATCTATTCTATCATCCACAGCAACATGTGACCCTAAATACTTAAAAAACTCTACCTCCTCAAGCAACTCCCCATTCAAAACTATATTCATCCTCCTACCATCTACCGGTCTCGTACACTTCATCACTTTACTCTTATTCTCATTTACTTTCAATTTCCTCCTTTCACACACCCTTCCAAGCTCCTCTACCAACTGTCTCAATATCTCCCCTGAATCAGCCACCAGTGCAATGTCATCTGCAAACAGCAGCTGCTTCAGATTCCACTCCCTACCATCAATAATTCACCAGACTCAGACCTCCACCTAAAACTCTTGCATTCACCTCCCTTACAACACAATCCATGCAAATACTAAACAACCAAGGCGACAACACACATTTCAGCCTCAAACCCCATTCACATGAAACCAATGACTCAGTATTTCCCACTTACACACGCTCCGCTATTTATATAAAAACTTTTCACCCTTTTTAGTAACCTACCATCAAGTTCATACAATCTTAAAACAGTCCACAAAGCCTCCCTATCAGTTCTATCATACGCATTCTCTAAATCCATGAATGCCAAAAACACATCCTTGCCTTTCGCTAAATATTTTTCACACACTTGTCTCACATCAAACACCTTATCCACGCATCCCATCCCTCTCCTAAAGCCACACTGCTCATCACCGATCACTCCCTCTGTACCCTCTCTCTCTTAATGAACACTCTACCATACACCATACCTACAACACTCAACAGACTTATACCCCTAAAGCTAGTACATATAGATAGATAGATAGAGAGACAGATATAGATATACGGTAGATATATATATATATATATATATATATATATATATATATATTCTTTTGTGGTAGGTGGGGGAGCTCTCACCATCCACTCACTCGATGTAGTGCTGCTCTCGGGTGTCTGCCCTTTCCTCTCCATCCTTCTTTCCTTCCATTCTCTTCTGTCTTTCTTTCCTTCATTCTTTCCTTGTCCTTCTGCCTACAGATGGCTTTACACTCCCTCTTCTGTCTTTCTTTCCTTCATTCTTTCCACTTCCTTCAGCCTGTGTGTGACTCTACACTGAGTGACAAGCCAAGTGGTTTCCTGTGCACCAGGAAATCATTTACTACGCTGGGTGGTAACCATAAAACCAAATTTTGGCACCTGGTGGTTTAGTGTAATTTTTGCTCTCCAATCGGATTGACCCGGTGAAGGTTTATATCCAAGGGGTCGTTGGGGTTGACTGCTCATGTAATGCCACTCAGGGATGAGCGAGGCTGGTCACTCTCATCTTAAATGTCGGGACCAACTGCCTAGCCCCGGGCTCCTATGCTCTCCAGGGGGCAATTTAGGATTGGATGATGGATGGATATATATATATATATATATATATATATATATATATATATATATATATATTTATATATATATATATATATATATATATATATATATATATATATATTGTTACGGAACAGAGAAAGATAATGTACACTTTAAGTGAGAATACTAAAAATCACTACTATCCCGTAAAGTTCCAGGTTCAAAACAAAAGAGTTAGGTAAAATTACAAGTTAAAGTTTAATGCTCAAACTAACAACAAAACATTCAGGACTCATAAGGATAATGTAATGGCAAATAAACAGGTTAAATATATGGTTAACTGCAATAGCCTCTGTTAACACGAAATTAGCAAGAGTAAATTTATCTAAGTCAGCCCTGATAAAATGAAAATACACCAGGTAATGCTCAATTAATGCAAGATAAATTATTACAGATACAAACTATTATCAAAAATGACTGACATAAAACCCAACATTAATGAAAAAACCTCACTAGGCCTAAGAATTAACCTTATGCTACACAGTACAAGAAAAAATACAACAGTTATACTCAAATTACATACAGCTGCTAGATGTTTGGAGATTTCTTGAGCACTCACAATAATAATATCTGTACAGGGGAGGACAGAGATGTGAACAAAATGAGGAGCAGATCTAAGTGGCAATGATGCAGAGACTGAGCTCATTATATAGGGGCCGGCAGAGCTTGATACAACTTGTAAGAAGGACGCGCAAATGAAGCCATGGGGACAAAGAGTTGACAATCCTGCTCTGAAGAACAGAAATGACGACTTACTCTACTATAACGGTAGAAGGGGGGAAATGAGGCAGAACACGCTCGTGATCAAACATGCAGCATACTGTGCGTTAAAATTACACAAAGGATGATGAAATCATAGGCTATGTAACACCTCCCCACAAAGAAAAAGAAATTTACAAAGGAAATTTCTTATTACTCTAAAACAATCTGTCTAAAGTCTAGATAAGCAATCTGCAATAACATTTTCTTTCCCCTTGACATGTTGTATGTCTAATGAATACTCCTGAAGAAGTAGACTCCATCTTGTCAATCTCTGATTTTTATCTTTAAACTTACTAAGGAATTTCAGTGGGTTGTGATCGGTATAAATGACTATGGGGTCAAAACCAGAACACAAATAAAATGAAAACTGCTGTAAACCCAAAATCAAGGCCAAAAGCTCTTTCTCAAGTGTGGAGCAGTTCTTTTGAGGTGGAGTGAACTTCTTACTGTAATAAGATACAGGATGTTCAATACCCTGATCATCCTCTTGCAGCAAAACAGCCCCAGCTCCTGTATCACTTGCATCAACAGCCATCTTAAAAGGATTAGGAAAATTTGGAGTAGCGAGCACTGGCTGACTTAATAGAATAGCTTTAAGTTTGTTGAAAGAGGATTCACAGTTATCGGTCCAGACAAATTTAACTCCCTTTTTCAGTAGGTCTGTAAGTGGTGATACAAGAATTGAAAAGTTAAGAACAAATCTCCTGTAATAACCTACCATTCCCAAAAATCTTTGTAGCTCTTTCCTACTTTTAGGACTGGGAAGATCACTTATAACCTGAACCTTAGCTCCTGGTGGTGCAACATGTCCATCACCAATTACATACCCAAGGTACTGAACTTTAGCTTGACCAAGCTCACACTTTGATAAATTAGCTACAAGATTAGCCTGAACTAAACGGTCAAGAAATTTACTGACATGGCATAGATGATCTTTCCAGTTGTCACTGAAGATTAATACATCATCAATATAAACAACACACCCTGCCAAACCCTCTGTTACAACATTCATGAGCTTCTGAAATGTGGCTGGTGCATTCTTCATACCATATGGCATTACCGAACATGCAAAAGCCTTTCCTAGTGTTACAAAACATGAGATCTCCCTAGCACGTTCAGTCATAGGTACTTGCCAGTATCCCTTTAACAAATCAAACTTACTTATGTACCTAGCCTTTCCGATCCTGTCTATGCAATCTTCCACACGAGGGAGAGGGTAAGTGTCTGTTTTAGTTATCTGATTAACACGTCTGTAGTCGATGCAAAGCCTCTGTGACCCACCTGGCTTAGGGACTACAGTGGCAGGAGAAATTCACTCGCTCTGACAGGGCTCAATCATCTTGTGGTCCAACAGGTAGCCAAGCCCCTTCTGGATGAGAGGAACTTTCACTGGGTTCACACGGTAAGGAGGCAGTTTAATTGGCTTTGCGTCTCCAACCTCGACATCATGCATCAACACAGTAGTTCTTCCTGGAGTGGCACGGAACACTTGCAGGTACTCCTGCAGTAATGCCGAAAACTCCTGCCTTTCCTCTGGAGCTAGATGAGAAAGCTTAGTCTGGAGATCATTCATGATATCAGGATTCTTCCCCAAACTATCACTCAGGCTCATACTGCATGGGAGAGCTTCACTTGCAGACTCGGGTGGAACAGCTACAGTGCAGACTGGATTATTTTCGTCCCGCCTGTGATATAACTTTAGCATGTTGATGTGACATAGTTGCTTCCTCTTTCTACGATCTGGTGTGGCGATGACATAGTTGACATCACTGAGTTTCTTCTCCACGAAATAAGGACCACTAAACTTGGCTTGATGAGGTTGCCCATGCACTGGTAGCAGAATCAAAACCTGATCTCCTGGCTGAAAGTGGCGTAACCTGGACTTCTTATCATACCAAGTCTTCATCTTCTCCTGAGCAGCTCCTAAATTCTCTCTCGCCAGCTGTAAAGCAGTGGAAAGCCGTTCTTTGAACTTCATCACATACTCCAGCAGGTTGACGTCATCTTCCTCCGACAGCCAGCATTCCTTGAGTAGCTTAAGGGGTCCTCTTACTTCATGGCCAAACAGTAGTTCAAAAGGTGAGAAGCCCAGTGATTCATTTGGAGATTCTCTTGCGGCAAACACAACGAATGGAAGACCTTTATCCCAGTCTTTCTGATGTTCCAAACAGTATTTCTTGAGCATCGATTTGAGTGTTTGATGATATCTCTCCAACGCTCCTTGGGTCTGGGGATGGTAAGCTGAAGACGTGATCTGGGTGATGCCCAACTCTTTCAGAGACTGCTTGAAAACGTTTGACATGAAATTACTTCCCCGGTCTGACTGTACCTCCTTGGGCAGACCAAACTTGGTGAAGAACCCTAGCATTTCCTTAACCACGTTCTTTGCTGAGATATTTCTAAGTGGAATGGCTTCAGGATAACGAGTAGCCATATCAATCAGGGTCAACACATAAGAAAATCCTGAAGAAGTCTTAGGAAGAGGGCCCACAATATCCACCAACACACGGGTGAATGGCGCCTCAAAAGGAGGAATGGGAACTAGAGGTGCAATCTTTTCGGTCTGATTACACTTCCCCACAACTTGACAGGTGTGACAAGACTTACAATACCAGGAAACATCCCTGAAGATACCTGGCCAGTTGAAGTGTTTCAAAATGCGTGCCACAGTCTTCCTCACTCCAAGGTGTCCTGCCAAACTGGAATCATGAGCCACTCTAATGATATCCTGCCTACAAACACGAGGGATGACAACTTGATGTACAACCTCCCATTCACAGTTGGCTGATGCTGTTGGGGGTCTCCACTTCCTCATAAGTACTCCTGACTTTACATAATAACAAGTACTGTAGAAGCACCGGCTGACTCTTCTTCACTGTAAGCAGAGTTAGCTAGACCTTTCAGCTCAGGGTCAGCAACCTGCAACTCAACCAACTCTTGACGAGACAAATTATCAACACAACAGGGTACTGCCTCATCTGGTGAGTGGTTCAAATTAGCAAGAAAAGTGTCAGCTAGGATAACATCATCATCATCATTATCCTCTAAATCACCAGTAACTTTAGACTTAGCCCTAATGACAGCACATGCAGGGAACACATCAGGGACATCACAATCCTGGGACGCAGCCACTGGCTCACTAGACAACTGAGGAGCTGGACACACTTGACTTCCACCAATATCATTTCCAAGTAAGAAAGTTACACCTGACATTGGGAGTGTCTCAACCAACCCAACCATAACGGAACCATTAACAAAACCAGACTCTAAATTCACTCTGCACAGAGGGACAGAGAAGTAATTATTCCCTACACCTTGTAAGATTACAGTTTCATCAGAGGAATTAACATTAGAGCCTAGAACAGTGGTCAGCATAAGGGATTGGCAAGCACCTGTATCACGATATATTTTAACTGATTTCCTGTCATTACTGTCCAGAGGACTGACAAAACCATCAGACAGGAAATTAGCACATGAACTCTTGAGAGTGTCACCCACGTTACTGCTCAAAAGAGGAGCTCCATCATGAGAATTTAAGTTACCCCTCAAAGCAGGTTCAGTTAACTCAGTTAAAGAATTCTGGGAACTCTCAAGAGTGGACACTAGACCAATTGACTGAATATTTAAAGACTCCTTTTTGTTCACATCACGCTGTCTCCTGAAACATTTCTCCGTAGTATGACCAAGCTTACTACAATAAGTACATTTACTTTTCTGAAATCTAGAGGTGAAGCTGGTATTTACTTCCTGAGAAACATCTCCTTTATTCTCTTTCCTGTTACCTGTACTCTGAGTAGAGGCAACGTACTTGCTCTCAGCTTCCCTTTTTCTTTAGAATATCTCCTGTGAGTGAGAACATATTCATCAACTAAAACTGCAGCATCAGACAAATTATCTATTCTTTTCTCATCAAGATATAGGCTTACATCTTTATAAATACACCTCTTGAAGTCCTCCAGCAAAATCATCTGCTTAAATTTACCAAAATCAGAATCCACATTCTTAGAAGTTAACCACTGACTAACAGATCTTCTTTGATTTTTGCATACTCAACATGGGATGGCTTATCTTGCTTGTAAGTTGTCCTAAATTTTACTCTATAGGCTTCAGGAACAAGTTCATAGGCCTTAAGAATCAAGCTCTTAACTACATCATAATTATCAGATTGATCCTGAGGCAAAGATGCATAAGTTACTTGAGCTTTACCGGTGAGAACAGTTTGAAGGAGTACTGACCAATACTCCTTGGGCCAATTAAAACCTGTAGCTACCCTCTCAAACAACTGAAAATACTTTGTTAAATCAGAGTCATTAAAAGGAGGGACAAGTTTAACATTTTTAGCCTCATCAAAATCATCAGAGCTAGATGATCCAGTTCCACCTTGTTTCATGCGATACTCATGGTCTGCCTGAATCCTAGCAAGTTCAATTTGTGCCTGAGCCTGTACCTGTGCCTCTTGAATACGAGCATTTGCCTCCTTAACATCAGCCTCCTTAGCACGTGCTTGAAATTCAGCCTCCTTCACACGAGCCTCCTGCAGGGCTAGCTGTAACTTAGCTAATTCAATCAGCGTTTGGTCATTTGGAGGAGTTACATTAAACAAGCTTTCATTAATCATGTCAACAATTTGATCTTTAGAATGATGAGAGCGAACAGCAATTCCCAATTGTTGAGCAACAAGCTTAAGTTCATTCTTTGTTCTGTTTTCTATATCACACACTGTTTGCACATTTGACAAAAAATCTTTGGCTTCATCAAGTGTAGTAATAGTAGACATCATGAATAAGTAACAGTCACAAAATATCGAGCAATATCCTTATGATAATATCCTGAATATCCTGATAAGAGGTCGCCAAATTTATGTTACGGAACAGAGAAAGATAATGTACACTTTAAGTGAGAATACTAAAAATCACTACTGTCCCGTAAAGTTCCAGGTTCAAAACAAAAGAGTTAGGTAAAATTACAAGTTAAAGTTTAATGCTCAAACTAACAACAAAACATTCAGGACTCATAAGGATAATGTAATGGCAAATAAACAGGTTAAATATATGGTTAACTGCAATAGCCTCTGTTAACACGAAATTAGCAAGAGTAAATTTATCTAAGTCAGCCCTGATAAAATGAAAATACACCAGGTAATGCTCAGTTAATGCAAGATAAATTATTACAGATACAAACTATTATCAAAAATGACTGACATAAAACCCAACATTAATGAAAAAACCTCACTAGGCCTAAGAATTAACCTTATGCTACACAGTACAAGAAAAAATACAACAGTTATACTCAAATTACACACAGCTGCTAGATGTTTGGAGATTTCTTGAGCACTCACAACAATAATATCTGTACAGGGGAGGACAGAGATGTGAACAAAATGAGGAGCAGATCTAAGTGGCAATGATGCAGAGACTGAGCTCATTATATAGGGGCCGGCAGAGCTTGATACAACTTGTAAGAAGGACGCGCAAATGAAGCCATGGGGACAAAGAGTTGACAATCCTGCTCTGAACTCCAGAAATGACGACTTACTCTATTATAACGGTAGAAGGGGGGAACTGAGGCAGAACATGCTCGCGATCAAACATGCAGCATACTGTGCATTAAAATTACACAAAGGATGATGAAATCATAGGCTATGTAACCATATATATATATATAAGCCTTTAATAGTATGTCTCGTGATGGGGGAAGCTGCTATAACATAGGTAGGAAGTAAAATATGATATGTTTACATAGTAAATGATATTAATATCTGATTTTACCACGTTGTCAGACACATGAATAAAGAATATAATTGGGATTCATAGGTGTTTTATTCATGTTTTTCATTTTTTTTATGAATTATGCTTGCTGAAGTTAGACACATGACAAATTTGAGGAAAATTCAGGAAGTGGGGGTTGAGGGGGTGGGGGGCTGGGGAGGGGAAGTTTGGCTGTTACTAAGTGATTCACCCAGCCAGCAGGAAGATTTTCAGCACGTCAATAACAGAAAAAATAATTTTTCACTACGTGTGAAATTCGGGGTGTTGGGGGGGAAAAGGGTGGGGGGGACTGTGAGAGAAGTGGGGGGTTGATAAGTGTGTTTGAGTGTTACCACATGATCCTAGTACCCTGAAGGAAGCAGAAAAATCGAAAATGCCAAATTTAGTGAAACCTGGTCCACAGAGGCATGGTCAACCTTTAATCCTACGGGAGTAAAGCCCGAAAGAGAAATCAATGAGTGGAGTACCATGGAAGGTGCGGCTAGACAGGCAGAGCTCCCATCAGACTCCTGCAACCCAGCTCAGATGGTCATCGTGAATCTTCATGTCACCATCACATGATGAGAAGGGCAAAGACGTGTGCTGTTTAGACTGCGCATCCTTACCATCACACCAAATCCATTCATTACACAGTCCCACTGCTACATACACCTCCCAAATCATCATTTCATCAAAATCAAAAGACCTATGGCGCCAGTATAGGCTGACGGTGACGGGTCATGGATGTGGCTGGATTTCACGAGTTCAAGTCAAACACATAGATGGCAGTGCCAGCGACCACTGGGCCAGTGCCATCACGGCACTGGACCTGTGGTCGCTGGCATAATGGCATAGGAGTAGGTCATGCCTTCTGCAGCATCTACTGCAACTAACTAGCCAGAAACGAACGTCCAACTCCAAATCCTTGACAGAGAAGGGTTTAGTAAATGTAACCTAAGATTGGGTGCTCCACACCATCTGGGCAGGTAACTGGGTCTGTCAAGGCATCCCAAACTGTGGTTGAAAAAAGAATCCCTGTGACTCTTGCTGCCTTGAATTTATAAACTTTACTTGATACTAGCCAAGACAGATGAACATGCTGTAGAACTGCACTTATTTGTACATGAACTGAAAAATATAAAATTAACATTGCTGCTTTGTCCGTGACTTGCCACTCAGGAGAGGGCAACCTAACAGAGGCATTGTTATTTCTGGAATGGATACTCAGGCATTGTAAAAAGAAACCATAGTAATGGGTTTGCAGTCCGAAGCAAGCTACTACAAAATATCCAAGAATCACCTTTCGCTTATCAGAGAGGCTGATATTCTGGCGCATACCACTCTCTGAAGGCCAATAGGCAACACTCATCATTGTCTATGCCTCAGCACTTGACTCTGAGGACTCTGTCAAAGATTCTCTTTAGGCCTCTCTGGATGCTACCATTTGCTTATTACCACAAAATGACAGACTTATTCTGCTTAGAGATTTTCATGCTAGGGTAGGAAAAGATAATCACCTCTGGCAAGGCATTATAGCCTGCCATTTTGTTGGTAACACGAGCAGAAATGGCCATAAACTGCTTCCTTTTTGCTCCGAACACAGTCTGGCCATCAACAACACCAATTTTCAACTTAATAATAAAAACAAGACCACAGGGATGCACCCATGATCAAGACGTTGGCACTTAATTGACTGTCATTTTGAGACAATGAGATCACAGAATTCTTATAACTCAAGCTTTGAGAGGTACTGAGTGCACAACAGATTATACACTTCAACTCATCAAACCGCAATTAATAATACGTGTGCAACTGCTCCGTAGACCATCCACAATGAAACTAAACTGTGGTATTTTAAAGGATATGCCTACTTGTATTACCTTGTGCAGAAGTATTACAGACAAGCTCTCCCAGTGACCACCATTTGCCCCAAATAACAATGCTACAAACCTAGATGCAGAGAGTCTAAACATTAAGATTCTGCTTCAAAGTACTGCTGAAGAAACCCTAGGCTTCTCCACTCCTCCACATTAACACTGGTTTAATGATAATGCTGAGGGCAAACATGATGACCTTCTTGCAATGAAGAATAGAGCACACAACAACTGGTTGACTCGTCGTCACTCCAAAACTTTTAGAATTCCACATTTTCAGAAGTAATATCCAGAGAAAGTTGCATTACATTGAGAAAAAATGGTGGACGGAGCAAGCAAAAGAGCAGCAAAGACTGGCTGGTAGAAATGACCAACATGGGTTCTACAAGTCCATAAAAGCCATCCAGGGGCAACCGGTCACAACATAACTTGTATTTGATCAGCCAGAGAACAGCTCCTGGAACACGAGCAAGGAATCCTAGATAGATGGGCACAACACTTCAATACCTTACTGAATTCTAGAAATACAGTGGAGCACAGTACCCTTGATAGCATTCTAAATGCTCCTCAAGTACCAGATCTCGATATCCCACCTACACTTCCATAAACTGTTCAGGTCATCCGATCTCCAATAAATAACAAAAGCCCTGGCCATGATGGCATACCATCTGAACCGATCAGAGAGGGTAGCCAGTTACTCCACCAGCTCCTCCATGATCTCATCCAGATTATCTGGAACCGAGAACGATTTTCATCTGAATGGCTTACTTCTTAACATTTATTTTAACCATCTACAAGAAGAAAGGGGACCACTCATGTTGTGACAACAGCAGAGGCATCTCCCTCTTTGTGACTGCTAGCAAATTGCTAGCCAAAATAATGTAATCCAAACTATTATGTTAAGTGTTTTTAGGTCGACTTCTCGTCCCAGAAACACCAGCTATAGAGCCGGGGTCCTCTTTCGAGACCGGAGCTAGAACACAAAACAAGAAGAGCAGGATATAAAAACTCTGGACAACAACCTTACACATGTATTATCATAATTACAACTCACAGTTTACAATATGAATGTAAGTTACACACAATACACTATTCAGTCTCAAATACACTAGGCAGACTAGAGGGCTCTGACTGGACTGTGGTGTATCAGTATCACGCAGAATACTATCCAGTCACCAGGACACAAGACAGACACTGTACACAAGATGGATGTAAGTCTCGCACAGTATATTATTTTGTCGGGAGTACACAATATAAATACAGGTATCACACGATGTACTATGTGGCGGTAGGGGCACTAGTCGGACACAGTACACAATATAAATATGAAATATTCACAATATACTACTCAGTCACCAGAGCACTAGTTAGGCACGGTATACAACATGAATATCAGTATCCACACTATACACTAGTCAGTTACTGTTACACTGGGCAGACCGGAGGGCTCTGACTGGGCTGCTGGAGTCTGGTGGCCCCCATGTGTCAGCCAGGTGTTGGAGGGGTTCCATCTGGTATCCATTCTCGTAAGGGCCACGGGACAACCCTCAGGGGCAACATCATCTTCTATGGGCTGCTGCTGGACATGGTGAGAGGCCCTCCACTCATGGGGCCTTGCTGGGTGGTCTGCTCCTCGGGGCTCAGGCCAAACAGAGCGAGTAGGCTCGCTTGTCTGCGCCCACCCTGGGGAGGAGGTTACTTTCGTCCAGGGCTGGGGAGGTCGTGCCCCGGTGTTACAAGGGTGCCTTGGGGAGTTCGGCATCTGTGGTCTCGATCCCATTGGGCCACCATCAGGGTTGAACTGCGGTGTCGCCTCCAGCGGGAGTCCGTCAGCTGGTCGTCTCTCATGGGCACCAGCTGCACTACACACACTTCCGGGGACAGCACAGGGCCTTGCCACACCTATAAGCGGGAAGGCTCCTCCTGGGGGTTGCCTCTGTGGGGAGAAATGGAGGAGCATCCAGCTCGGCTACAGGAGGGGTGAGCCAAGCAAGGGTTATCCTCCACAGGGGAAGTCTCGGGGAATGAGAGACTTTTGTTGGCGTGTCTCTCCATGGCATGGCTGAAGGCTGTCACCGAGGTCACGTGGGCAACAGGACTAGGGTGGCTGAAGGCTGTCCCTTTCCTGTCGATGCGGCTGGAGGCCGTCACTGGGACCCAACTTCCAGGCAGGACTGTGGGCAAGATGCGGTTGAAGGCCGTCATCCGTCCACAGGTGCGGCTGGAGGCCGTCACCAGTGTCCTTCACGAAGAGTGACGTGCAGTCGAGGTGTGACTGAAGGCCGTCACCTGCCTGTGTGTGTGGCTGAAGACCATCACCGGTGTCTTACTCCTGGAGGCAGCTGCAGAAGGAAAGGGGGGCGTTACCATCTCTCCTCAAGTGCGGCTAAAGGCTGTCACTTGTTTTGTGTGGCTAAAGGCCGTTATATTATTTGTGTGGCTAAAGGCCATCAGTTGGGTGCTGTTTGGGACTGAATATGCAGCCCCACCCTGAACCTGTCGAGGGCAGGTCCGGTAGAAGGGTAAAGTACTCGGACTGCGACGTTCTTGCTGGGTCCGTTCCGGGGAATAAGGGCTCAAGGTAGTGGGGGACATAGGCCTTGGCAATACGCAAGCCTTCATAGCCCCTCCGTGGTCTCCTCATAGGGGCGGTTATTGCCATGTCCCGGTTGTGCTCAGTTGCCATGGTAGGTATTTCACCACCATCTTGGGGGGGAAAAGTCACGTCCCCGTGGCTGGAGGTAGTAGGTCTCAGTGGTGGTGGTGCTGTGGGTCAGTGTCAGGTGCTGGAGGAGGGTGGTCCAGTGTGAGGTGGCTAGATTCAGGTCCTGGTGATGGGAATACTGTACAGTAGGTGACATAGAGAGTGGAGGCTTGATGTGTTGTCTGGAGGAGTCAAAGGAGGTGGTGTGTACCATGGACACATTGCTTTCTTCCATAGGTTGGGGCCCAGGTGACACACCATACCTTCATGGCTGGTGGTGGTCGGTGTTCGGTGTGTCCCAGCTGAATGCTGGCGACCAGTGAGGTGGTGGAGGTTTTATGCAGTCGCCGAGAATAGGTGCGGCTGTTTTCCCTGGGGATAAGGGTGGGTGGACGTTTCCACTGGGTCTGGTGTATTATGAATGTTGTGGGGGTTGTGTTGGGTGTGTGGGAGGTAGGGGTTGTTTGATCTGCTGGTGTAGGCGAGGTGGGGGGACTAGGCGATGGTGTTGTGGAGTATCTGGCTGGTGGGTGTGAAAGATGGCTGAAGTGGGTGGTGGTGGTCTTGAGGGTGGGTGTGGGTGGTGAGGGGGAAGTATAGCCTCGTGGTGTCGGGATTGGGTGTGATATCCAGGTGTTTGGTGGTGGGCTGGCATGGGTAGTTGTGGTGGACTGTGCTCATGGCATGGGGTGGGTTGTGGGTGGAGAGTGAGGTGTAGCGGGTGGGGAGATGGCTTGGGAGTGGAAGCGGCAGCGGGTGTTGTGCAAGGCTGTGGGCGTGCTATAGTGGGAGGTGGGCTTGGGGTCCCTGGGTTGGGTGGTTGGATCTGTGGTGGTTGTGAGGTGGCAGGAGAGGAGGTGTGAGGTGCAGCGGGGGAGTGGGCTGGCAGGGAAGGAGTGGGGGAGAAGGGTAGGGAGGAGGAGGGTGTGATATAGCAACTGTATGAGTCTGATGGGGGATCTGGATTGGCAGGTGGTGATGAGAGGGTGTGGGTGATAGAGGGAGTGGTGTCATGGCGTTGGGTGGTGGTGGTCAGGAACGGGCGCACATGGCAATTCCGATATGTGGGTGGTGTGTTGTGAAAGTCTATGGTGACCTTAGTAGCGGTTCGGCACGTGAGTGATGATGTATGGACCCATAAATTGTGGGGAGACTTTGTTGGGGGTGGGTAGCTTTGCTATCATTACCGAGCCACCTGGCTTGTAGGGGTTTGAGGGGGCAGTGTCTGGCTGTAGGTCTAGATTTTTCTGCAGGTGGTGTAATCGCCTCTTCAGGTGGTGTAAAGGGTTGGACCTGGGGGACGCGATGGGGGGCTGTAAGTGTCGTCGTAGAGGTAGGAGGAGGGGGGGGCCTCCCCAAATACCCTTTCATGAGAGAATATGCCGTCTTCCCGGAGGCAGAAGTTTATTCCCCACTGAACAGTTTTGATGTGGGCAGACCAGTCCTCGTTCCTGGTTTCTTCTATTCAGACCCACACCTGGTTCAGGAGGGTGCGATGGCTCCTCTCACATATTCCATCCCTTGGGGCCAGTATGGGGAGGAGTGTGAGATGCGGTAGCCAAAGATGTTAGCGAGTTCTTGCCATACGGCGCTGGTGAACTCGGGGGTGTTGTCTGAGTGCAGGGCTTGGGGAATCCCATAATAAGGGAAGACGTGGCTGACGAGGGCGTCAGCCACAGTGATTGCGTGGTGTTCCTTGGCCAGGCAGGTGATGAGGGATTTTGAATTGGTGTCTATGAAGGTGATGATATACCTGTAGCTGGATTTGGGTGGTAGGGGGCCCACTACATCCACAGATAACAATTGCCAGGCTTTGAGGGTGGTGATGCTTCCTGATGGGCGTGGTGTGCAGGTGGTATCCTTGCCTAGCCCGCAGGCCTGGCAGGACTGGGTAACCTGTTTGGCCCTGTTGGAGAGGATAGGAGTCCAATAGCCATCGTTGAATACTTGCAACAGTTTCTTGATGCCCAGGTGAGTCCCGTTGTCAGGATGGAGGTGCGTCATGGTGTCTAGGGAGGTTTTGGGATCGAGCATTATATGCTCCGACTGGGTAAATAGGTGGTTGGCTTGCTGGTGGAGTTTGGAGAACAGGTGTGGCAGTATCACGATAAATTAGCTTCTTCCAGGTCAGTGTAAGTATCACGTAGCCTTTTCTATTTTTTAAAATATGTTTTTTAGTATGAGAATAGGTCATAAGGGGCATTTCAGTTCAATGGGTAATGAACAGGGAAAATTAATGACCAAGTGCATATGGGGTGTTGCCAGGTGATAAATTAGCTACTTCATGCCCAGTGACAATATCAATTAGCCTTTTCCTTTATATATATGTATATATATATATATATATATATATATATATATATATATATATATATATATGTCGCCTATAGCTACACACTGACAGTACTGATAGATGATACTAGACCGCACTTGAAAGGCAGGGCAATTTAAAAAATCCCTGGATCACAGAAGTGATGCCCTACTGTATGGTACTTATGTAATGAGTGTCACAGTAGTGATGGCCTGCAGGTAAGGGGTTAAAGGCACGTCAGTATATAGACGGAAGGGCAGGATGTAGTCGGGGAAGCCAACTATCGGGGCGGTGATGAATTTGTTCTTTAGTTTGCGGAATATGGCTCTTTGCTCATCGGTCCATGTAAAAGGATGCCCTTTTTGGTCAAATCATGCAGAGGCTTGGCAATGTCTGCAAACCCTTTCACGAAGCGCCGATAGTACAATATAAGGCAGGAGGGGGGGGGGTTGCAGCAGTTGAATGGCTTAAGGCCATCTCGGTATTTGTGCGGCTAAAGGCTGTCACTTGTTTCGTGCAACTAAAGATCGTCACGTTATTTGTGCGGCTAAAGGCCGTCACTTGGGTGCTGCTTGGGACTGATTATTCAGCTCCATCCCCAACCTGTCAAGGGCTAGTCCAGTTGGAGGGTAATGTACTCGGACTGCGACGTTCCCGCTGGGTCCATTCTGGGAAATAAGGGCGCAAGGTAGTTGCGGACATAGGTCCATACTACCTTGGCAATGTGTATGCCCTCAGAGCCCCTCCGTTGTCTCCTCCTGCGGGGGGGGGGGTGTCGCCATGTCCCAGTGGTGCTTGGTTGCCACGGTAGGTATTTCACAAACTGATAAAATATCTGAGTCAGCAATTCCTGAAACGCAATGTGGATTTCGGTAGGAATGAAGTACCTTTAATACGATCTTTGTTGCCCAACAGAAGCAAGAGAAATGCTACAAATTGAACCTTGGCTTATATATTGCATTCATCTATCTTGCAAAAGCACTGACACTGTGAAAATAGAACTCAAGGAATGATCCTTTACAATAATTGATCCAAAAAACTTTCTTACCATCTGGCACAGCGTGCATGACAATATGAATGGTCATGTGTCCTCAGGCGGGAGCAAAGCCGAACCCTTTAACATGGATGTGGCTTATAACAAGAATTTGTCTGGGCTACTATAATTTTCAATGGCTACCTCACTGCATTGATCCTTTTAAATCACCAGCAAATGAACCCGTATGATGGAATAAAATTCCATTTCTATCTAGAAGGTAACGTATTTAATCTCAGTTACTTCAGCACAGAAGAGATGAGGCTATGGTTCACCAAATGTCTGACTATGCTCGTTTCTCTGGATGGGGTAAAAATAATCTTATTGTTTTCAATGCATCAAAGACTCAGATTTTACACTTATAAGCCCAACATAATCTTCCACAGGAGTACCCACTTATGTTTAATAATATCCAGCTCAATCATGCATCACCCTTGAACATGCTTGGGTTTTCATTCACTTGGGATTTATCTTGGAATGATCATACTGAATCTCTTGTAAAATCTGCTTCCAAGAGATTAGGTTTGCTAAGCTGACTCCGTACCTTCTTTACCCCTGCACAGTTGTTGACTTTATACACGGGTTTTATTCGCCCCTGTGTAGAGTACAACTCTCTTGCGTGGGGAGGCTCCGCACATACAGCTCTTCTCAATAGGATGGATTTAAAGGCTTTTCGTCTCATTAAATCTCCTCCTCTTTTTGGCTCCCTTCAACCTCTGTCTCTTTGCCGTACTGTTGCCTCTTTATCTCTTTTCTATCACTACTTGAATGCTCACTGCTCCTCTGAACTGTCTGCTTGCATCCCTCCACCACTACGACGAGCACCCGTCCAGCAACAAACTCTCATCTCTTTTCTGTACAACTCTTTAATGCAAGAGTTAAATGTTACTCCCAGTCCTTCATTTATGCAACAGGTCAGCTGTGGAACTGTCTCCTTCTGTCTGTATTTCCTAGTTCCTATGATCTCCAGTCTTTCAAACGCAGTGTGTCCAGGCATGTCAAAATGAACAGATCTTGAATTTGGCTCTCTTTTGTTTTTTTGTTTTGTTTTGTTTTTTTGCTTGGAAGGAACTGTTTTGCGGGCTCCTAGCCTTTGGTTCCTTCTTCCTTGCGTTAAAAAAAAAAAGACGTTTTCAAGCGCAATGGAACACTTATATGGAGCTACAATATGCTGATGAGTGTGCTGTACTTGCACATACACCATAAGCCCTACAACAGATTCTCACCATCGTTTTCGACATAAAACATGCAATGGAAGTCAGAATAGGTGTCAGTAAAACAGAAATAATATTTCAGAAAAATAACACAGCAGCCTCTTGCATTTCACATAAATAGCGGAAATGTAAATCAGGTGGAGAATTTTATGTACCTTTGAAATTATGCTTACAGATAAACATAACATTGATGCAGAAGTCATTGCACGAATCAGCTGAGCTTCTTCCTGTTTTGGAAGTATCAGATCCAGAGTCTTTGAAGACACCAACTTGAGAATCGAGATGAAGTTATCAGAATATAAGGCTATATGCCACTCCACTCCTTTTCATGGTGCTGAATTCCGAACCACTAACTAGCTTCACATCAAACACCTTGAGTTGTTTCACAGTTGGTGCGTACAGCGCATCATAGGATTCGTATGATAGGACAAAGTCCCTCATTCAGAATTTCTCCAGCATAGAAAATATGCTGGCTAAAAAGCAGTTGAGATGGGTCGGACACGTGTCCCGCATGCCTGATCACCGCCTTTCCCGCCAAGTTCTGTATTCCCAGGATCATACAGGACGCCACAACCCAGGGGACAAAAGAATAGATATAAAGATAATATAAGACCATCTCCGAAAAATGCAACACCATACTAAACGTCCTTGAAACCAATGCCTCTGGCAAAAACACGACGGAAAACCCCATGTAGCGAAGGAATCATTCATCTTGAAGAAGCTTGGAACCCAGACCGAGAAGAACATAGATAACGGAGACACAACCAAAACAGAGTTTTCCAGGCAAACTCGGACTTGCCATGGCGACTGTATGGTTATGTTTGCGGATCCAGGATTAGTCTGCACAGTCACACATACTGGCATCAAAAACAATGTAAGTATAGTAAGCATTGTCTTCTGTAGCAGTAGGATAGTTTTAAGTTTGTGTGTGTGTGTGTGTGTGTGTGTGTGTGTGTGTGTGTGTGTGTGTGTGTGTGTGTGTGTGTGTGTGTGTGTGTGTGTTCCTAATTGTTCTTACCTAATTGTATCTTTACAGGAATGAGCCAAGCTCGTACCGTCCCGTGTCTTAAACCATATTTATCGTACATATCCTTAAATTTGTGAATTGTTTTGGCACACACTATTTCATTTGGTAGTGCATTCCATTGATCAATTGCTCTGTTTGGGAAACTGAATTTCCTTACGTCTTTATCACCTCTCTTCTTATGCAGTTTTTTGCAGTGTCCTCTTGTTGATGCTTCTCCATATGTTAGAGTAATCATTTATGTCTATTTTCTCCTTCCCTGATGCACATATCATGTCACCTCTTTTCCTTCACTCCTGTAGTGTTGGTAGATTCAGTTTATTTAGTCTTTCTTCGTGGCTTAGGTCCCTTAAGTTTGGTATCCATCTTGTAGCGGCCCTTTGAACTATTTCAATCTTGTCTATGTGTTTTTTGAGATGAGGACTCCAGACTACTGATGCATATTCCAGGGTTGGTCTAATGAATGGTGTTATTATCCTTCTTAGCATGTCTTCATTTATGTATGTGAATGCTATTCTCATATTTGCAAGCAGTGTATACATGCTCCGTACCTTCTCGCTGATGTGGTCAGCCGGAGATAGTCTGTTATTGATAATCACACCTAGGTCCTTCTCTCTTTCTGATGTGTATAGGGTTTTATTTCCTAACTTATAATCCCAATCAGTTCTATTTCCACTTTTACCAAACTTGATTACTTGACACTTGTCCACATTGAGTTCCATTTGCCATGTATTACTCCATTCATGAAGTTTATTTAATTCTTCTTGTAGCTCTTTACAAGAGTCTGTGTTAGTAATTCTCCTTTGTAGTTTTGCATCATCTGCAAACATATTCAGATAGCTCTCATTTCCAGTGTTACTGTTTATATCATTTATATACACTAAAAACATGATTGGTGCCAGCACTGAACCCTGTGGTACTCCACTAGTCACTTCTTTCCATGATGAGTAGTTTCCTCTTAGTACTGTTCTCATTTCTCTTTTTATGACAAAATCTTGCATCCAACAAAACAGTTTGCCTCGAATTCCTCCTTGATGGTACAGTTTCCATAAAAGTCTTTGGTGTGGTACTGTGTCAAAAGCTTTCTTGAAATCTAAATAGATACTGTCCACTCTTCCTTCTCTTTCCTGTATTGTGTTTGTTACTCTGTCATAGTAGCTCAACAGATTAGTAACACATGATTTTCCTTTTCTGAAACCAAACTGCCTTTCTGTTATCATAGTGTGTTCTTCTAGATGATTTACCCAAGCTTTTCTTATAAGCTTTTCTAATACCTTGCTTACAACACTGGTCAGTGATACTGGTCGGTAGTTGAGTTGATTTTGTCTATTTCCTTTCTTGAATAAGGAGACAATATTTGCTTTTTTCCAAGTATCAGGTAGTTTACCTTGACTCAAGGATTTCTTGAAAATTAAAAATAATGGTTTACTTAACTCCTTTGCACATTCTCGTAGTACCCAACATGAAATTTCATCAGGACCACTTGCTTTTCCTCTGTCTAATTTACTTAGCTCCTCCTGTATTACTTTTTCTGCTATTTGTATATCTGGTAGTATGTGTGGACATGCATGTTCCACATAGTCCCTCTCAAAAATTTTTTCTTCTGTAAGAACTAATTGGAAATTCTTATTTAGTGCTTCACAAATATCTTTCTCTTGTGTATAAGTGATTCCCTCGTCCGTAATGGATTGTATTATATCTTTTACTTTGGTTTTGCTTCTGATGTAGCTGTAAAACAGCTTTGGTTGATCACTACTTTTGTTTATTATATCCTCCTCAAACTGTTTTTGGGCTTCCCTCCTTATTCTTATATAATCGTTTCTTGCCTGTTTGTAATTATTATACGCCCTTTCACTATTGTGTCTTCTGTATCTATTCCACAACAAATCTCTTCTTTCTTTTGATTTTTTACATTCTGTATTGAACCATTTCTGTATTTTCTTATCTGCTTCTTTGTGCTGTGGGATGTACTTCTGGACTCCTATTTCATAAAATTCACAGAATTTTTTATATACAGCATTTAAATCTTGTCCTCTAAGCTCATTTTCCCAATCAGCTTCTAAGAAATACTTCTTTAGGTCTTGATAATTTCCCTTTTTATAGTTTAGGTTCTTTTTGTAACATTCATTACCTTTAACTATGTCATATGCTATCCTGAAGTTGTAATTTAGTACTGCATGGTCGCTTTTGCCGAGTGGAGGGTGATATATTAAACTGTCAATATCATTTTCTTGCCTAGTAAATATTAGATCTAGCACTGAAGGTACATTGAGTCCTCTTTTTCTGGTGGTTTCCCTCACATGTTGCGTTAGGAAAAACTCTTGCACGAGATCCAGGAGCTTTTGGTCCCAACAGCTTTCTTGGCTAATTATATCTAGAGTATTCTAATTTATATTTGTATTAAAATCTCCAGTTAGTATAATTCTTTCCGATTTCTCTTCCATTTTATGTAGTAATGATCTTAAACTCTGAATTGTACTCTCTGCCAGGTCCTCATATTCGTCTCTTTCCCATGTGTTTGATCTGGGTGGCATGTACAAATTGGCTACAATTACTTTCCCTTGGCTACAATTACTTACTGCAATCAGTTCTACTTGTGATGGTATATCTAGTTTTATTTCACTGACTATTAGATTTTTGTTAGTTAATATATTTCCTCCTCCTTTTTTAAAATTTCTGTCTCTTCTCCATAAATTGTATTCCTCTAAGTTTAGTATGTCATTGGATATCCTTGGTGTTAATTTTGTTTCAGTTAGGCATATTATTTGTGGTTCATTTTCTCTGACATAATCAATCATCTCTAGTAATTTAGATACCATTCCATCCACATTTGAGTACATCAACTTTATCATCTTGTTTATATACTTGTCATGACATGGTTTTACTGCCTTCCTCCTTTTTATTCCATCCTGTTTGTGTACCACTTTCGTACCTGCAATCCTATTACTTTGTAAAAAAAAAAATTATTCTTCTCCTCTTCTGATCTTCCCTCATTTTTTGTTTTTGCTTCCTCCCATTTCTCTTTCAGTAATTCCAGTCCCTCTTGTGTTAGACATCTTTTTATCCATACATTTTTGAACTCCTCTTTTTCCATAAGATTCTTTGCATTTTTTAGTATCTCCTCCACAGTGTTTACACTCTGGAAAGTCACCTTTAGAGGTCTTGTCCTGCTTTTCTCGTATTTCCTTAACCTTTTGTGTTCTTCTATGTCTTTACTACAGATTTCCTCTGATACTTCTTACAGTAAGCTCATTACATTTGCCATCTCCTTTTTGTCTCTTGTGATCTTGTTTTTTACTTCTTCCTCTTCTATACCAGTGATTACTATAGATTTGTTTATATCTACTGAATCTCTGACTAACTTTGAATTGTGTTGGATTATTCTTTTCACTTCCTGTTTAATGCTTTTTTCCTCCACCCTTGTTTCTAAGTCTTTCTTTACTTTCACCATTTCAGCATACGTGGTTTCCACATCATTTTTGTAGCTTTGCACAGCTTCATTCACCTGTGTTATCTTCTCCTCAATATCACTGCTTTGGTCTATCAGACTGCCTACTTGCCTAATTGTCTCTGTGTCATTTTTGAACTCTTCCATAACACTCTCGTGATTGACTACTGTACTTGCCATTTCACTCATTTTCTTTCTAAGTGTACTCAATTCCACTGTTACTTCACTGATGGTTCTGTCTTTCTTGTTGGTCTCCCTTCCTAGTTTTTCTATTTCTTCCTTTTGCAAGTGCATCTGCTTCTTTATTTCATCAATTTCATTTTTGAAAGCCATTTCTATTTTGTGTACACGTTCAATCAGTCTATTGTGAGTCTCCACTTCAACCAGTTCTTGGTAGAAATCATCATTTTGCTTTCTACCTTTATCCCTTTTCTTTTCCAAATTTGCTTTACTAAAGTATGTATCCATTTTGCAATACTAAAAGTACGGAGTATGTACTTACATTCCCCGTGCTGCTGTAGTCTAAACAAACCTCAGCTGACTGAGCGCATTCTTTCGTCTTGGTTCTCTTTTCTGTTTGAACAAGTCTTGTTTAAACTTTTTTTTTTCTTTTAATAATGAAAAATCATTTAGTCTAACCTGGTACAGAGCTTGACTCATATAAAGATACTAATTTAGGTAATGCCACTGGCCGTGTTGGTTCGGTACGGAGCGCCGATGTCTCACGTCTGCCTCCTTTGACTCCCTCTGTGTGTGTGTGTGTGTGTGTGTGTGTGTGTGTGTGTGTGAGAGAGAGAGAGAGAGAGAGAGAGGTCTCTCAAGGTGAACAAAATTATCGGGTGGAAGCAAGATAAATGTGGAAAATGCCGTCGTTGTAAGAATGATTCTTTCACCATCTCATCATTAGGTTGGAGTTAGCATCAGCATGATTATATTATACTGAAGTTATTAATTGTTTTGTTTTTACGAAAAACCCAACAAAGGACGGCCATGTGGTGTAGTAGGATATGGGGCGTCAACTGGCTTTAGCCAAGAAAGGTTCAAGACTTAGGGTATGTTAGTTTATGTTTTGCTTATTTAATTCCACTCAGGAGGGAGGGGGTAGTCTCCTGAATATAACTGTCTTCACTGAACACTGTAGGCCTCCTAAGTTGGATTTTAGTAAGATAATTAGTTAGTATTTTTTACTGAGGTTTATAAACCCACACTGAGACTCCTACCTTCTCATCCATAATATACGTGGTACGAACAAGGTCCCTTTTTATTTGAAGGACGATAACGTAATCAATAGAGTCGATGAAGCCGTGAGTGCCCTTCTGAACCTGCGTCAGGAGGAAGGTGTCAGTGTCGTCAACGCTGGTAATGGGTTCAAGGTACATCCGACGCCCCAGAGTAAGGTACACAGGGTTGGTTGATTGTAGGAGGGCTTGGGGAACAAACGATCCGTAGTCCACCATGCTGGGGCTGGATGAAGAACAAGAAGATAAGAAGAGGTATAAGATTTAGATTATGCTGTAACACTTACCTGAAACTCAGATATTATATACCGTATAAAAAGGGATTAAGTGGGTTCGGCACAGAATCCTAAAGTAATCTGTAATCTATTATTTCTTTGTTTAATTATTTTTTTAGTTGTCTGTAGTAGCTTCGTAGCTTCTTGTAGTGGGTTTTGTAGATCAGTTATGCATATATTGTACTCGTGGACGAGCTGTTGTTATACGTGAGTAGGTTTGTAAGTAGATAATCTTAGTTCCCTTTGTCACGCAATGACAGGAGAGGTAAAGATGAGTATGGGACTATTTATCATTTTATTGTCTTGAAAAGATTAACTAAAGTTTCTCACACACGAGTGAAGTATAGAGTCCCGCTGTTACCTCTCAGACTGCCTCGCTAGACCCCTCTTCTCTTCTCTTTCTCTCCACAACCTCTCGC
This sequence comes from Coenobita brevimanus, assembly GCF_032717465.1. NCBI lineage: Eukaryota > Metazoa > Arthropoda > Malacostraca > Decapoda > Coenobitidae > Coenobita > Coenobita brevimanus. Next base: position 38,278,700 of record NC_136997.1, on the reverse strand, counting down.
CCCTGTAGCTAGCCTCCTTCTGACTGTCTAAATCCTCCTTTCTTGTATAAAAGAGGTTGTGTCACGTGTACTGGACGTATGTGCGGGTTCTAGAAACTTATTGTGTCTGTGTGTATGTAACGTTTCCAGTGTGCATCTGGCATTCCTTTACTGAAATTTGCAAGCACATTTCCTTTCCCACACCTAGCTTGATTATCATGTTACCTTTAAGATTACACATTTGTGTTCCTATCTATTATGATTTGTATTATTATACTATGGAATCCTGACATCGCTCTGTCATGCCAGCTGGAGAACCTACGACAGCATGTACTAGTGACCAACTATAGTCCATTAATGCATAATACTGATTTAAATACCCTAGACATAATATTCATGATAATATTGTACTGATCTAATAATATCCTACAAACAAAATACATCATAAACATAGTGTAGATATAATGAAGGAAATGCACTATAGTTGAACTGATTTTAAAATATTATATAACATATTGTAAAATGTGTATCTATAACAGACATACACATATAACTGTGCAATGGTAATACTGCGAGGTCATTATAAATGGAGTTATCTCTTTAGTAATGCCTAATATTTCATCTAAATTGTATGATGATTCTGGTAATACAGAATTGTAGTAACATTGTATGAATTGTTACATAATTATATTGTTATATAATAGTGTTTTTATTGTATATAATTGTATTGTATTGCATTTGTTACATAATTGTAGCAACTGTAACATAATTGCAGTAATGCGATCGTTTGTCGTTATATAATTGTAGTAATTGTAATAATATTGTAGTAACTGCAGTCCTGAGATCGTAGGTATTAGTAGTAACTGTAGTTATATTGTACAGTTACACTGTTTGTTACATTATATGTTGCAACATAATTGTGTGCACATGCATATAATATCATAATAGTAACACAATAGCAGCAATTAATTGTATTGTGAATCATGTAAGTAGCTAATCCAGTCATGCTGTGACTGATGACAGTGATGATGTGCAGTACCATGGCTAGTGAAGAACAATATCCTGCTCTTTGTTTCACTTATAGAAGGAGTTCATGCAGTAACGTGACATTTGGAGCAACAGTTGCACCTGTTTTCGTTTGTTTGTTATGCGATCTTACTCTATTTTTGTATGCATTGATTTTCTATAGTTTGTTTTTCTTCGTTTGTGTATGCTTTTTCTGTGTTGTCCGAGGTTGCATAACTGCTGGATAATCCTTGGGACCTTTTTTCTTTTTTTTTAAGCCTTAGTTTATATTGCACAAACATTATCGAAAATGATATTATATAGCCCCATATTTTGTCATTTTATATATAATATATATACACTATATACAGCATTCATTTGTTGTTCATGTGTACCTATCGTGGGTAATATATGTTTCAGCACTGTGTGGAGATCTTTGTCCTCACGATTGTGTGGAAGATGTTGTTCATTCTTGCTAATGTCATTTGTGTTGGCCATTTTTTGTCTCTCTTCTCCCGGTTTTGCTTGTAATTTAATTTGTCTGGTTCCACTAGGTACCTTTAATTAATAAATGTTTATTACAGTTCTTTTAATCACGCACTGAGTAACTATGATAGTATATTTTAGTTATTACTTTGTAGATGTAATAATGTCTACTTGTATGTATGAAACAAATATTTTTTGTAAGTATAAATGGAAACATTCACTGGTAGTAAATGCATGCTATATTGAATGAATGAATATATACAGCGTAGAATAGTTATGACTGAATTATTAAGATAACTGTAGTAGGTACGTGTACGTAAGTTGTAACTATACACCACGTTTTATATGTTTGTGCAGAAGGTTTTGTCTACCACTGTGTCTATCATTGTGTATTGTATAAATGAAGTAACTATGCAACTCACTAAATTTTACCTTGGTGGGAATGGTGTGAGTGGTGGTGAGTGGTGGTGTCAGACATGAGTTGATTGACGTGTTGTGGTCTCAGCAAAAGAGCACAGCAACGTCGACTTCCCACACTCTGGTAGCTGTGGTGAGTAAATGAGTAGCGATGAGTAACTTGAGTGAAGAAGGATGAGTAAGATGAACGGTGAATGAGGGTTTTGGTATTTGCTACTGTCGTCTTGACCTTTTCACTCTTGATTCAGTGTGGTGATGGAGACGGAGGTGGGGGGCGGTTGTCGAGAGGAGGGGGGGTCAAGTGGCTGTTAGTCGTTTCTCGCTCTTCTTTTACTTGTTTTTCGTTCTGGATGTATTCTCAGTCCTTTCTTCTTGTGATTTGCTTGTTGTGTGATGACTGCCGCTACTTGTAGGTGCGTGTAGAAGATTACAGAGATGTATCGTAGACTTGTTACTTGTACTGTACTTAATCGTAGAGCTTGTTTTTCCTCACTCGTAACTCGCTCTTCTTACTGCGTACGCGATTGTGGTTACTTGCTCGTAGAACTGTAGTTTCTTGGTAGTGTAGAATCAACTGTGGAACTGAAGCTGCTCTTGGTTACAGTCTTGCTGGCTTTTGTAGAAATTCACTGTAGAACTGAAAATGATCTAAGCTAGAGTCTCGCCTGCTTTTGTAGACATTCAGTGTAGATTCATAGACAAGGTTCATGTTTTCGCTACCACAACCTTTCGTAGTAACTTCATAGCTTCTTGTAGAGGGTTTTGTAGATCAGTTATGCATACGAGTATATTGTACTCGTGGACGAGCTGTTATACTTGAGTAGGTTTGTAAGCAGATAATCTTAGTTCCCTTTGTCATGCAATGACAGGAAAGGTAAAGATGAGTATGGGACTATTTATGATTTTATTGTCTTGAAAAGATTAACTAAAGTCTCTCACACACAAGTGAAGTATAGAGTCCCGCTGTTACCTCCCAGACTGCCTCACTAGATCCCTCTTCTCTTCTCTTTCCACAACCTCTCGCCCCTGTAGCTAGCCTCCTTCTGACTGTCTAATTCCTCCTTTCTTGTATAAGAGAGGTTGTGTCACGTGTACTGGACGTATGTACGGGTTCTAGAAGCTTGTATGTGTCTGTGTGTTTGTAGCGTTTCCTGTGCACATCTGGCATTCCTTATCTGAAATTTGCAAACATTTCCTTTCCCACACCTAGCTTGACTATCATGTTACCTTTAAGACTACACATTTGTGTTCCTATCTATTATGATTTGTATTATTCTAATATGGAGTCCTGACATGTCAACGTCTACAATGTCAGAGTATTTCGCGGCAAATGTACACCGACTTTCATTGTACATCCAACATTCCTTCAAGAGATAAACCGTAGCTGGATTCTTGATGGGCTGGTCAACGAAGTCTGAAGTCTGCTCTACAGGGTCTGGGTGAGGGAGACAGAGGTATAAGATAATGTGTTGTGTTTTAAGGAATATCTTCAATGTAGCCGGAATTGGACATATTCTGAGCAGATAGTTGAACCATGTAAGTCAGGGTGAAAATTAAACAAGGATCAGTCTGATTCACTGGTTCACATTCAGGGCATTCGGGTTCTCACTGTCACTCATATTACATCTGGTAGTGATTAAAGAGCGTCCAGAATTCCGCCCGGTGAAACAGGGTTTTCTTCCAGTTTTTATTCGAACCTAAATGATCCGGAACTTAAATCTGAATATTTTTTTTTGTTTAATACAAGAACAGAGGAAGAAAAAACAAATGAATAAAAAAAAAATCCATACACCAGATTACTGGTGCTCTCTGTTCATAAAATATCTGTAACAGTTAGACTTGAGCAGTTGTGGGTTGAAGTTTGGAGGGAAACAACTCTGAGGAAGCGAGTTCCAGAGAGATGCAGTTCGCGGAATAAAAGAATTCTGATAGGCAGAAGTTCTACAATATGATTGAGTGATATTCCAGTCATGAGCGCTACCAGATGCCCGTGTAGCACGAGGGAAGGCATGCAGAGGTGGCACCATGGACGCAACTTCGTCTGAGCATTTGCCATAAAAATATCTGTAAAATAATGCAAGGGAGGCAACATTCCTTTTTACTTGTAGGGGAGATAGTTTATTTGCAATGGCAGGGTTGTTAATATTTCCAACAGCTTTGTTCTGAATTCTGTCTAGTTGTTTTAATGCAATCTCTCCACATCCACTCAACAAGGGTGAGCAATATTCAAGCTGAGAGCGCACATGACTCTTATAAATTAGAGCTAACTGGTCGTTAATGAAGAAGTTATGGACTCTATACAATAATCCAAGTTTCTCTGAGGCGGCTTTAGCATGTGATCTAACATGGGAGGTCCAGCTGAGGGCGTTGTTAGGTGAGACGCCAAGAATTTCAATACTTTTGGAGATGGGAATATTAGTAGCACTGAAGGTAATGCACGAATCTGGCAATATCTACCTATTAGTAAATTGTATATATTTAGTTTTACTAGCATTAAATGAGACAAGGTTGTTTTGTCCCCATTCACTGATCGTAGATAGGTCATGATTTATGGAGATGGCTGTACTGAGTTGTGAGGTAGAGATATTAGACTTTGTAAATGGGTGTCTGAGTGCGAATGAGCTATGTAGTGTTGAGTCATCTGCATATGAGTGGATGGGATTGTGGGTGACAGATAAGAGATCATTAATGTGAACTAGGTATAAGGTTGGGGCCAGAACTGATCCCTGCGGCACGCCGACGTTAACTGAGTGGAAATTAGAATATAAATCATCTACTTTTACTCTTATTTTCCTGTCACTAAGATATGAGGAAATCAAAGAGACAAAAGAAGTTAGACCATAGCAAGGGAGCTTGGAAAGCAGGGAACGGTGCCATACTCTGTTGAAAGCTTTAGTAATATCAAGGGCTGCTGCATCAATTTCTCCATGTAGGTCAATTGATTGATGAAGGGTATGAGTTAGGAGATTGAGTATGTCAATAGTTGATTTTTCGTGGCGAAAACCATAGTGTCTATCACTGCTTAAGCTGTTTGATTCAAGATGTTTAACAGTGTGCTTATTAATTAAAGTTTCAAATACCTTACCAAGAGAAGATGTGACAGCTATTGGTCTGTAATCAGAGGGGTCAGAGGAACTTCCTTTCTTTGGAAATGAGTGGATATTGGCTTCTTTCCATGAAGTTGGGAATGAAAAAGTACGTATGCATAGTCTGAATAATTTAGCTAGAACAGAGGCAAGTTCAGGGGAACACTTTTTCAAAACAATTGCCGGAATTCCCTCTGGGCCTGGAGCTTTGTTGGTAAGTAAACTGTCTAGGATGGATTTTACGTAGCTTGTCTGTATTTTAAGTGGGGCAATTTCGGGAGAGTCAAGTTCTAGTACTGGGACATTCTGGCTGGCATCCTCTGTGGTGGAATTTCTGGCAAATGTACTGGGAAAAATATCTGCTTTCCCACGCGGTTCATTTGTAATGTTGCCATCTGAAGATTTTAGTGAGGGACTGGAAGATGACTTGTTAGAGTTATTATTGAAAGAATTTAGAGCTGACCAGAATATTCTGTTGTCTTTAGGGTTGTTAAGCAGTTTTGATGCTTGATTTTGAAGAAAGTTTAATTTAGCAAGATTTATTACAGCTTTTGCATGATTTCTAGCAATTTGAAATTGAGGGAGTGATTCAGATGTTTTTTATTTTAAGTAATAGTTATATGCTAATGACTTTTGGGCTGTTGCTCTGGCACAGTTGTCAGCAGACCATTTTGGAGAGTTCGATCTTTTAGTGAACTGTTAACTTGGTATGAATAAATCCATACCAGCTAGTATTAAGTTGCAAGTGTGGGACTGGGTAGAATTGGGATCACTAGAGAAGAAAGACTGCCATGGAATGTCAGCAAGATAATTCCTAAATCCATCCCAGTTTGCCCTATCAAAGTGCCATCGGGTCACCCTGACAGGTTGAGAATGGGGAGGTGTGGGGGGATTGACTAATGAGGCTTTGATGAGATTGTGGTCAGAGGATCCAAGTGGTGACAGTACCTCTATCCTGTATTGATTTGGATTATTTGTCAAAAATAAATCCAAGAGATGGGCATTATGGTCAGGATTATGAGGTATTCTGGTAGGTTGCTTTACCAGCTGGGTGAGATTAAATGATTCTGCAAACAGCTCGCACTCTTGACCAACGTCGTCAGTCCTGGCGGAATGCAATAACCATTCAACATTATGTATGTTAAAATCACCCAAAATGGTAATTTCGGTGCTAAGGGCAAGGTTAAGGTTATTCAACTGTGTGGATATGGAATCAAATACACTGGGTTCTGAAGAAGCATTGGGGAAGCGATAGACTACACAAATATATTTGGTAATATTTTGACAATTATGTTTATACAATGAGTAATCAAAACTGGATGAAGTGAAGTTTTAAATAATGTCAACTGCATATTGGGATTTGATATAACAACAGGTGCTGCCCTTGTTACGGAAGTTTGTGAGGAGATGGTAACCGGGAAAACAAAATGGGGATATATCAGTAGAGGATGAGATTTGTGGTTCTGTGAGGAAAAGGGCCAAAGGGGATATGGACTAAAAGAAAAAATGAACTGAGTTTAAATTTGTGCTAAGGCCGCGGATGTTGGTGAAGAATAAGGCTGCATTTTCACTTCTCTGCTGACGAGCATTACTGGAAATTACAACAGTCACTGCCAGCACAGTCACTTGATGGCGACCGGGAGGACCCTGTGCCGCCAGCCCTACCCTGCCGGTGGTGGCAATCCGAGGTACCACCTCATTTGATAATAACATTGCAACGGCCATTGCTAAAGAGAGTGAATAGAAGGTGTGGTATGTTATGCGCATGTAGTGTGGTGTACACAATTGAAGGTAGAGGTATTAAGAGAGCATACTGGCCTACTCTCTGTGTAAATGAATGCACCGAAAATGTTCAGCAAATGGAGATAATCAGGATCAAGTCCTGAGGGCTGGTGAAACGTGAGCTCCAGCTCTCCCTATCACCAGCTTGCCATCCACCTCAGGAGTACTGCCCTGTTCGACTGGTGGTACAGTTTACTCCTCCTAAATGGGCCCCAATGTGAACAATTCCTTTGTAAGCAATGATGGTTGGGATCAGAGAGCAAGGAGAAAAGATATTAGGAACAAAATCTCCTTCTTCCATCATATAACGGGTGAATATGGGGAGACCAGAGGGAAAAAGAAAGTTACCATTTCATAACTGTCACTACATTCATCTCCTCAAACTGATGTAGAGGAGGTTGTTGGAGGATTGCAAATCCCTGAAAATATATTCTACATAGTCTCCCACGTGGGGTCCGGGTTTAGGGAGACGAGAGAGATGAAGAATGGCGAGATTTATCCCCAAGTAAACTACAAAGGCTATTGGGTGTCTGACTTCCCCTTTGTGATTTTAGGGTTGATAAAGTTGGTGAAACTTTGAAGTGGTACAAAGACAACACAAAGAAGTACGGCAACACAAATTTACTTATAGACCCACACATTATGCTGGATTCAGCCACTTCCTCCACTGACTATAAGGCATGGGTGAAAAGGCACAATGAGCACAGATATAAGGTTGACAAGAAAGTAAAATTATTGAAATACGTGACGATTAAAAGTAAATTGATAGAGACGATGCACCTTTCACACTATATCTGAGTCTTCTATTTGCTCCAAGGTCCCATACTGGTAGGGTTGTAATAGTTGTAACTTCAGGCTCATCTGACATGGGAACCCAGTTTACTGCAGACGTTAAACTGACGATCTGCAGTCCACCTTCCTATTTTGGGTAAATAAGAAAGTACCTGAGGGACGCTTCTAAAACCAGACAGGCGAGTCACCAAGCTATGTCGGTGTTACCACATTAAAGCTTCTCTCTCCAACACCAAGTTAAATATAAAGGGGGATAATGGAGACATAAAGAAGAAAAAATCACATTATATATGAAGGAGCCAATACCTTCAGTGCTTGGAAAAGTGCGGAAACAGGCGTGGTGAGTACTGACATAAATGTAAAGTTCCCCAAAAAGTACATTGTTACTAATAAGAGATGATAAGCAAAAGTAAACTGCTAGAACAATAAATTATGCTACTCTTACATGATATCAGATTCAGCCAGTTCCTCCAGCGTTTGTATACGGTGTGGGTAGACGGGCACGGTAAGCACTGACACCAGGTTGCTCATGTAGGCCGCTGCTAAGATGTCCACAGCCACCCACCAGAAAATCAGCCACACACGCACCCACGAGAACACCCGCACCCTACTGTCATTCATGGCTTGACCCAGCAGACCCGACACAACCTGAAAATTTAAATGGGAGTTAGTAACCTGCGAATTTAAAGTTGGGAATTGAGAAAGTTTAGACTGGGAATTTTAGAATAATTTGTAATTGGAAAGTTAAATTGTTGTTTGCACCATGAAGATTGTAACCATCTTCACATTCATGGCCTGACTCAGCATCCTGGACACCATTCACACAATGAATGAGAAAAAAAACTTTAAATCTTGCAGTAGAAAAAGTCTCTCTTAACTTGTGTAGGTATGATTACCTGGCGTCATTTTCAAATGGTTAATGAAATTTGATATTAAAATACCAAAGTTACAGGTTCACAGAGATTGGAGGACCTGCTGTACAGTAGAACTGCATAGTTTAGTAAATCTGGGTAAACTTGTCCCAGCAGTTTGGCAACGTAGTGCATTTCATTAGAGTTCCTATAAAAGCAGACACTTGGCTCTTCCCTTAATTTTACCATCTGTTCAGATCTGTAAATGGATAGTAGCATCAGACAGTGCTCATTACCACTGCTTGTGTACCATGTGGGTCCACGTAGATTTTACCCAGATTTGCATTATATGCCACATACAAATGTGTCTGCCAGCTTATAATATTTTAGCTCACGGCTGAATAATCGTGCATAGGAAATTCTTTAGATAGATTGATGGACTTTCCTGAACAGAATATGATATATGAAATGTCACTTTATTTAAAAGAATTATATAATCACTTTGCCGTTTCTGTTCTGCAGTAATTTATGGATCAGAAATATGATGTTCCACAAAATTCTGGATTACAATACAGCACCTGATCCTTGCACAGTTCAAGATAGTAAACTAAGGAATACTAAGATAATATTGGTTTGAAGACTAAGAATTATACCTCTCGAATACAAAAGGATCATTATGGTAGACACTTTTTCCCTCACACAAGAGTGGTGGCCATCACGTGGAAAAACTGAAATAATGAACTTTTCATAATGGCACAGATGAATGTTGAAGAAAGGCTATAATCACTTACTGTAAAATGGACAGGGATATATTTCTTTTTGGCAGTGAAGTAATAGATACCAGGAAATGCAAGGACATTTGAATTAAAAAACTTCGCATCTCTATTGATTTTCCTGCATAACCAAATAACTTCTCTGATTAAAACGATGTCGTAGTTTGGATATGTCTTTGCAGGAGAAACAAAGGAAACCAAAGTGCAGAATTTTTATGAGTTTCTAATTCTTCCTCAGACAACAAGCTTCAGTTACGAGAGACAGTTGACCGTATGTGTGTGAATCCAGGGTGTTGTGATGGAACGGGTTTAATATCACTAGCCTAGAGTGGTAGAAGTTAAGCCTCTTCCATTTCCTACAATTAACCGATACAGAGTGACAAGCATGATTCTTAAAGGAGTACAAAGGAGTACAAAGGAAAGCAAACAGCAACAGATCTTATGGTCCTTTCGAGGCTGTTTGGTACAGAGTAGACTATGACTACAAGATCTAACTCTACATGCTGAAGGATAAGGATATTAACCCACCCCGTCCCGTCGACGTATGGGTACGTTGCAACATTTTGCATTTGCCAGTCCCGGCGACGTACCAGTACGTCGTGCAATTGCAAGGTCCCTAATTTGCACAATTTTCAATTTTCGCGCGTGATTTTTCATACGTATACATGGGACACCTTCCTCTATTCCTCTACAAGATGCCAAGCAGGGACAATGCCTTACACCGCATAACCTCCCCCCTCCCCCCCTCACACCATTGTCTCGACAATTCACCTGTTACCAGTGATCTGGCCAGTAAAGATATTCAGGGCCAGAGTGATTCCCCAATCGATGACAATGTGGAGTACAAAGTTTACATAGCATTAGAAGAAGAAACAGTCAGAAATAATGATCAGGTAATGTGGCAAAAAAAGGTCAGGTATGGTGATTAGTTAGTGAGTGAAACAATGCTTACAATGCCTATATTACTGCTTAAAACCAATATACTCTCATACTACATATAAATTCGTACCAAGTAAATAAATATATACCATTTATGAGTTGTGTGAAATAGTTACCCTCCCATAGAACTCGTTTTCTTTGGTACCAGCATGTTAGAAAACCCAGTCAGGTAGGAGGAACTCCTACCTGGATCGAGTATTTTAAACCTCAGGTGAGCGATTTCTCTATGAATTTTCGATGTTTCTCACCAAAAGCGGAGGTTTTAGCCAAAAAAAAAAAAAAAATCGAAAATACCTCGGGATTGGGGGATGTCGGAGGTGTGGAAAACCTTGGGACATGACGGGTTAAAGCAAGAAGGCTCGCCCCGCCTCCAAACCCTCCAGCCAAAACTGGCAAGAAAAAGTGAGAAAAACCACCACGCAGCATGGAATAACTGACATGGAAATTTCATAGGAAAGACTGAAAAGGAAAAGTTACATTCTATAATACGTTATCTATAAGCTACCAGTATGAATAACCTGAAAGAGAAAGTAGTAAAGTACAATGAGTAATCTAATAAATAAATAACTAATGCATGTCACTGTGCGGGTATGGTGAGTTGACGGGGCATCTGTGGACACAGTGTGGAAATTGCACAGTGCACTATGTGGATATTCAGGGGTGGTGTGGCAGCCTTGCCCTGGTGCTATTAAGGTAGGCAGCAGTCAATCAGGCCCCAGCTCCATTCATTCCACTGAGACTAGGAACTTTCCCATGCGGGACAAGCAAACAAGTCACCTCCTGAAGCAGTGACCCCTGGTACATTAAAAAAATCCTGATGGTGGCCACGTAACTAACAGGGACCCTTAGTGATCCACAGCCCATCACAGGTCAAAAGTATGAGTAGTGACCGTTAACTCAGGGCTATCTGTGCATATACTATATTTGCATTAAATAAATTGATCCAGGCTATAAAAAACTAAAATAAAATAAAACAGAAAATTATACATACACAAGTGTTTTATTCAGGAGTAAACATATTAAGCTGGGGGTTGGATGCCAAATACTTATCCAGGCGACCTTTAAAGGTTTGTACTGTATTACAATCTATTTTGGAGGGCAATTTATTCCATATATTAACAACTCTATTGAAGAAGAAACGCTTAGCTTCATGCGACTGGAATCGTTTGCCAATTACAAGTATTTTATACCCATTGCCTCTAGTGTAGTTCGAGTGATCAACTGTGAAGTATTTATCGACAGTCATGTTATCATGTCATTTGAATATCTTGAATACTTGAATTAAATCTCCTTGTGTCCTCCGTTTTGTTAGGGTAAAGTGATTCAGGGCTTCTAAATGTTCCTCATACGGTTTATTTCTCAATCTAGGTATCATCTTTGTCATCCTTTGCTGCACTCTTTCAAGCTTTTCCATATCCTTTTTATAATACGGTGACCAAAACTGAACGCAATACTCCAAGTGCGGGCGTACTAAGGATTTATACAAAGTAAGGACGATATTATCTGATTTATATTCAAATGCTCTGCCTATGAACCCAATCAATTTGATGGCTTTTTTCACAGCTTCTGTACATTGTTTGCTTGGTTTCAAATCATTTGTTATTATAACTCCTAAGTCTATTTCATGGTTTACCCTATCAAGCTGGACATTATTCATGCTGTAACTTGCTCTTACATTTTTACTGCCAGTGTTTAACACTTTGCATTTATTAATATTGAAGTCCATTAACCAGACTTGGGCCCAGTTAAACAGTTGATCAAGATCTCTCTGAATTGCCAGTCTTTGCAGTGCTGTATCTGCTCTGTTACTTATTTTAGTATCATCAGCAAATTTTGAAATCTTACAACACAATCCTTCGTCAATATCATTCACATATAATAAGAAAAGAATAGGACCTAACACTGAAACCTGCGGCACTCCACTTGTAACTTTTATTCAGTCTGACTCTTTTCCATTTATTACAACTCTTTGCTTTTGTCCGGTGAGCCAATCTTCTACCCACCGGAGAACACTGCTTCTGAAACCATGTGCCTTTAGCTTCTAAAGGAGTCTTTAGTGTGGAACTTTGTCAAAAGCCTTTTGAAAATCGAGGTAGACCACATCAACAGATTTAGTCTCGTCATACATGTTCAGTATATCATTGAAAAAGTCCAGCAGATTCGTGAGGCAAGAGCGATTATTACGAAAACCATGTTGCGAATCTTTTATGAGACTGTTTGTTTCTAAGTGTTTTATAAACTTGTCTCTGATAATAGTTTCAACCAATTTGCAAACCACTGATGTTAAACTAATTGGGCGGTAGTTTTCTGGTTGGGCTCTGTTGCCCTTTTTTAATACTGGGGTTACGTTAGCAAGCTTCCATTCATGTGGCACCTTACTGCTCTTAAGTGATAAGCTAAAAAGTTCAGCTAAAGGCTTTGATATTTCATTCTGCAGTTCCTTCAATACACGTGGTGATATTTTGTCCGGTCCTGGTGCTTTATTCTCTTTTAATCTGTTTATTGCAAGCAGTACGTCGCGATCGCTGACTGTAATGTCAGTGATTATGTTGCCCTCTTCTATAGGAATGGGGGAAACAGTAGGAATTGTATGTATATTTTCTGTTGTCAATACTGACGCGAAGAAAGTATTAAGAATTTTCGCCATCATAGTTTCATCATCAATGTGCTCTCCGTTATCTGTGACTAAGGGACCGATTGATGGAGTTATTACCTTTCTGCTTCTCATGTAACTGAAAAATTCTTTGGGATTTGATTTACTAATACTTGCAAAATGTGTCTCAAGGTTTTTCTTACTGCATTTAATGAATTTTTTGGCATTTCGTCGAAGGGCATCTTATTCATTTTTATTACTTTGACTCTTTGTGGTAATATAATTCTTATATGCAAGATTTTTTTCTTCTAAACAGTGTTTAATGTTGGAGTTCCACAATTTGGGTTTAGAATTTTTGGCTGGCCTTTTGTTGCGCATAGGAATACATAATTTGATGGCACTGTTGAGAGTTTCTGTAAAGTAGCTCCACGCATCATTGATATCTAAAGTTTTGACAATGGGATGCCAGTCAACTGAACCTGCAATTGCCTTTAATTTATTAAAATTTGCCCTCTTAAAGCCGGGCACTTTCTCACAACTGGCCTTGACACTGTCTTCGTTGAATTTAATGTTAAATGTAACTATGCAATGATCACTTGTACTAAATTCTTCTCCTACAATAACATTACTCACTACATTTTCTGATGTAACTTAGACAAGATAATTGATACAAATTGATACAAAGAACTTTCTTGCAAATTTGTATATGGGTCTGACCCTCTGTGTGAGGATAGGGCTTCTCCCCATTTTGGAACTGGTAAATTAAAGTCACCAAATATTACAGTGCTTTGCATACAAGATAGTTCGGCAATTTGATTGTAGGTTTCATTATCGATGTTGAGTGGCCGACCAGGTGGACGATAAATTAACCCAAGAGTGATTTTATGACAATATTAATTTCTAAGCTGAATATAAATAGTGTCGATGTTTTCAATACATGGCTTGGTAATTTCGACTGGATGAAATCCTGATTTAACATATAACAGCACGCCGCCCCCTGCTTGATTCTTCCTTTCACAACTGAAAATGTGATAACCTGGTAAATTAAACCAGCTAGAAAATCTCTCTGCTCAGTATTTAGCCACGATTCTGTTTTGAGACAAATGAGAGGGAACTGCAGCCAGTTCGTGACTCTGTTCATAACTGTTGTTTAAGAAGTCATGCCTTTCTCCAGAGAACATTCCATTTGTTTTTTTCTGTATATGGTTGGATGATTTTATTAATTTCAGGAGACATCCATTGGAATGAAGATGTTCAGTCAGTCTCGTCAGAAGGGACCAGACAAATAGCAATTACTCTGGTAATGTAATTAATTACAATGACTGGACTGGTTCTTCATTATAACTACTTCATAAATTGATAACCATAATTAAGTGGAACCCCGGAATTCGTACGGCTCTCTACTCATACAACTCTGTTTTCGTACAGCTTTTTCGTCCAAAAATCGCTCCATTTTTCCTATGGCGACCCTCTATTCTCACTAAGAGACACGGTGTCATAGGTGCCACGTGGTCGCCAGTCCCACTTTGTCTTCTACTAGCTATGCATCAGTCCATTAAACTTTGAGATAAATTGCGTATTTTCGTTAGAAAATTGTACATAATCAGGTTCTTTACCATTAAAGAACCCAAAGCAATGCCCCAACCCCAAGCATCTCCCCAGCCCCAAGCATCTCCCCAGCTCCAAGCATCTCCCCAGCCCCAAGCATTTCCCCAGCTCCAAGCATCTCCCCAGCCTCAAGCAATTCACCAATCTCAAGAATCTTCTCATCCAACGAGACAGAAAATAGAAAAAAACATCAGAAGGGCAATTACCTAGAGTTTTCATGGAAGGTGACTCCCCTTCCAAAAACTAACACCCCTCCTCCTCCTCTCCACATCCATCCACTTGAGCCATCAGGTCTCCTCAGTCCAGGTAAGATGCAGTACAATTATTATTTACATCATCTACAGGGTATACTTCTTTATTTTAGAAGGCTTTATGTACGAATTAATGCGAAATACATTGTTTGTTATGGAAAAAAAAAAAAATCGGTTTTCCAACAATTCGCAACTCGTACAGTCTCCAGGAATGAATTGTGTACGAATTCCGGGGTTCTACTGTACTAAAATAAAAATGTTACAACTTTTTCAAATAAAACGTATTTGTGTATGATTTGGATACGTTATGCCATTATGCTTTTCTAAATTAAAGCTAGAAAATTCTATTAAGCTTGTATGTCCATCTTGTTCGTATTTGAGCTGAGCCTCAAAACATACTGAAAGTGATTTAATATAATTACTTAAAACACATGAGTTTTAAAATGTAATGAATTACAATGCAAGTACATTTTAAAGTTCCAGTTAAATTGTTATACACTTATTACATTTGGTTATATTACGTTGCTTGCATAGGACAGCTCTAATGGACAAATGTGTTTGATATTTTAAAATGTCAAAAATTATCTTAGATTTCAATTCTTAATTTTACATATAAATTCATATGCAGCAATGACAAGATAATTCTATGCAAGGAATGGTCATGATGTAACAGAAAATTTTAAAGATTACATTTTGCTTAAGAACCACATATGAGTAATTATTCAAAAGAGATTACATTTTGCTCAGTGACCTCGTATTTCAAACTCAGAGTAATTTTAGTCACCATGTTTGTCACACTCTAAATAGGACTGTTTTCCAGTAAGGTGAGACCTTTGCTTCAGTAAAGCAAAACTTTAACAGCCTGTATCCCAAAGGTAAGGTATCCCGTGTTAACATTACCAGGTACAGCAAGTATTGTTCAATATCTAAGAAGTTAATCACCTTTAAAATGATGTCGATGGGGTCATTGAGGTGGTGGAGGTAGTGAAGTAAGCAGGAGAGCAAAGATGCAACTGCGATGGTTGAAGCCAGAATTAAGCCCCATAGCAGAGCGGAAAAAGGGTACAAGATACTTCTCCAGCTGGGCATGGGCAGCGGGACACGTAGGAGGATTGCAAAGCTGTATCGCCAGTAGGGGTAGGTGTAATCGAAGTCACTGAACCGATCAGTGTTAAGCCTCATTGAACTGATCACTATGTCCCTATTATTGTACATCATATCACCCAGCATACCATTCCAGGTTCTATTCTCCTTGACTCCCCATGTAACTGTGTCTGTGAGGGTGATTTTATGTGTGAAGTTGTATTTATCACCAATGATTTGAAGTGCATCCCGGTTCCCGCCACCGCACTTTCCATCCTTGCCAAAATACAGGAATGGTTCATCATAGCAGGAGACAGGAATCTCGAAAATCCGTCCGCCAAAGTCCCTGAAGCGATTAGGGAAGAGTGCATGTCTGGTGTGGAAAATCTTGTTACTCCAGACTCCCATTGGTGATTTATTACGTGTGGGTAAACTGGTGTAGGCGATTAAGTGTTGACGTCCTGCTTGTTCTTGTGGCTGCAGCAACAATATGAACTCCGAGCGCTGGACGACAGGTTGACTGATTACTGACATAGTGTTGAGGTGGGGATTGAGACAGAAGAGGATGAGGTAGCCAGGGTTCCACTGTTTGTTGCCTGTCAGAAGGAGGAGGAAGGCAGACGGGTCGCGGTGGAAGATGATAATGGCGGTAAGGTGGGACCCTTTAGTATGGTGAGGGGGACGGGCAGTGTTGAGGAGTGAGTGTTGGGTTGTGAGGAAGACGGGTGTGAGGGATGCTCCGGCCGCCGACAGCACCTGACTCGTGTCGAGCAGATGCTGGCTGAAGTTGTCACTCACCATCAGGAGGTCATGCCCGTGCAGTGGACCACTAACCAGTGATGACAGAGTCTGGACTCTTACAATCACAGTGTGACCATCTGTGTGGGAATAGAGGCATGATATCAGGAAAAGTTCTTTGTGCATATTTTTCTGTGTAGCTCATTATTAAAAATAAACCGATCAACGAAGTTGAAGTTAGGGTATAGGAAAAGACTAGAAAACGTTTAGAGAGTGCATACCTCCTCCAGTGCCACTGCAGGTTCAGATCCGGATCAGCCCCGAAAATTTAATCAATTCTTTCTTGGCCAGTGGCCCATCCTTCCACAAAATTCATTGAATTCACTAAGAACTGTTGGAGATATCGTGTGGACAAACAAACACACAGACTGACAAAAATAAGTGAATACATAACCTCCTCCAACTTCGTTGGCGAAGGTTATGAAATGCAATCATTATCAACACTTGAAACCACCGTATAATTAGTTTAAGGAGCTGACAAACAGAAACTGAAACCAGAGAAGTCATGGGGCGCCGCTTGGCACGCTGTATTCCGAGTTGCAAGCTCTCCAGCTTTGATTTATGATTACCACTGGGTAGCTTGGCAGAACAAAATTGCTGACAAAAGCAAATCAATCAGAAACTTAAAACTGGGAAAACACAACCTGGCATTTCCGAACCTGAGGAAGAATTATGTAATGAAAATAGAAAACCTCGTTGGCGTGCCTTATCCTGAGAGTGTTAACAATGACTTACTTCTTAAGTGACTTTATATCATGGCTAATTCAGTATATCATGTAAGTTCAAATATTATTACATGGCTAAACCAGTACAAAATATAAACTCAGACTTTATGACATGCCTAAACCAGTACAACATGTAAACCCAAATATGGTAAGTTTGATGATGCAGAGCCATGCTGTTGTCTTCTTGTGCCATGAAATTACTTGAAATGAGCATGGTCTGAGATGGATTAGCTTTGTGAGGAAGATGGAGAATGAAAGGCTGACAAGAAGAGTGTATGTAAGATAAGTAGGAGTAGGAGGGGAAGCAGAAAACAGAAGATAAGACAGAGGAGTGGGTGGGTGGAGAGATATATGAGAGAGAGAAGTGTGAGGTGAAGGAAGGGTAGTCTAGTGGGAAAGGACAGGGTGACATGATTTGCTTGTGGCCACTCCTTTTGGAATAAAATTTTCTAGCTACACGTAGATAGATACAAATAGATAGGTAGACAGATAGCAAACAAGAACAAGAAGAAAAACAATAGGAACCTAGTGCCAAAATCTAGCTCAAAGCTGGATCATCAGCAACAAGTCGTGTACGCTGGGTGGACCGGGAGCACAGACACTGCGTCATGAAAGCAATGGGTCAATGGAAGAAGTATATCACATCACAGATGGGGCTGCTGAAGCAAGGAACAGAATTAGATGTCGGAAAGAAGACCAATAGAGGTAAGGAGGGACATGACATTATGGAAGGAAAATTACGGTGATTCGCGGACAGAGTCTGCAAGAAGGGAGGTACCTTGGAGGTGAGATAAAAAAGGAAATAAAATACGTCGCTATAGAGTGTAAAGTGGACAATCAAGGAAAATATGGCGTACGGAGAGAATGGTATTGCAACGAGTACAAAGGGGAGGGCGACCGCCAGAGATCAAATAAGAGTGGGTAAGTCTAGTATGACCAATTCTAAGACCAGCCACCTCCTATTACGGTGGCAAGGGGTCAACCAGGGGTAAATAAAAGGTTTAACGGCACGTAGTTTATTATTAGTGATAGAGTCCCAACAAGACTGCCACCGGTGTTGAAGGAAGATAGGGCAGGAAGAAAGAGACTGGAATAAGGAAGGAAGGAGAGACATCCCTGGTAACAGCCATGTGAGCCAACTGATCAGCTCTTTCATTGCCCGCGATGCCCACAAGTTCTGCAACCCAACAGAACTGGACTGTATTATGAGAGGAGATACGGAACAACCATTCCAAGATACGAGGGACTAAAGGGTGAGAAGTAGAAGGTGACTGAAGAAGGGACAGAATACTACATGAATCAGAGAATACCACAAATGAGGGAGAGGTGGCACGACAAATGTATTGCAACGCAAACAAGAGGGCATATAATTCCGCTGTTAGTAAGAAGGCTAAAATGATAAAAGGTGTTAGGAAAGAGAATCACGAATCCAAAACCTGCAGGGGTTTTTGAACCATCAGTGTATATAGGGACTGCAGAGGAATGGTGGGAGAGATAGCCAGAAAACCGGGAACGGAGAGTGAAGGATGGAGAGTTGGACTTGCAATAAGGGGAAACTGGAGGGGCAAACAGTGGGTCGCGGAAGTACCCACGGAGGAAAACGATATGTGCGGAAAGAGAAAATATTACTAACAGTAAGGGAGGAGTGTTAGAGGAGAGTATGAGCTCGAACTGCAAAAAGTGGCTTGGTCCTAGGAGTGGAAAACTTGTCTGAGTCAGGACTGGGAGGAAGTAAAGGGTATGAGGAAAACAGTGCAACATAGCGTAGGCACGAAGAGAAAGTACAGCACGACGGCGGAAGAGTGATGGAACTCTTGATTCAGCATACAGACTCTCAACTGGGGAGGACTTACAGGCGCCAAGAGCCAGACGCAAACCGTGATGATGCAAAGAATCAGGTTGTTGGAGGACGGTGTCTGAGCGGGAGAATAAACTTGGCAAGCATAGTCAAGTTTGGAAAGACTGAGAACAATATGGAGACGAAGGAGAGTCGTCCGATCAGCACCCCAAGACATATGAGACAAAGTTTGTAAAAGACGGAGGCGTTCCAAGGCTAAGATTTTCAAGGAGGTAATATGATCCTTCCCAGTAAGACAGGAGTCGAAAAGAAGGCCAAGAGGGGAAGCTGAGGTTTTGTATGGGAGAGGAGAGCCATAGAGAAAATGACGTGGCTGAGAAATAAGGTGAGAACGAGTAAAAGTAATGGAATGAGACTTAAAAGAGAACCGAAAACCATGAGGAGTAGCCCATTCTGAGGCAGCAAAAACTGCACGTTGAACAAGATCACCAAGGCCAGAGATATCAGAATTTGAAACATATATTGCAAAATCAACATATAAAGAAGAGCGAACACCAACTGAGAGACAAGAAACAATCCCATAAATTGCCAGTAAAAAAAAAAAAGAGTAGTGCTAAGAACACTGCTGTGGGGAACTACATAGTAAACAGACGAACAGATAGGAAGATAGATAGGTAGGTAGGTAGATAACACTTATAACACATTACATTGAATACCAGGCTCATGGACCTCAAGATTTTTTAAACACAAGATATCGAGACATTTCAAAATTTACTTCTTCAGTTCAATTACGTATTCTTGCATTTCGTTCTTGGTACCATTGGACAACATTCATTCATCTCCAGACTGATGGCTTAGCAGTGAAGAGGTTAGTGAAGACCACATCTAATCCCTTCAGTTTGAAAAGTCTCTCCTGAATAAACTAGTCTAGTGATTCTTGATTTTTCATTCTTGTTATTATTATTATTATTATTATTATTATTATTATTATTATAATTATCATTATTATTATTATTACTAGTCCCCATCCCGGAGGTGTTCGGGAACGGGTATTGTTTACACTCGGTCTGTCTGTTTGTTTGTCTGTCTGTCTTACTGTTAACAAGTATACCAAAAACTACTGGTGCAATTTTAACTAAAATTGTATGTATGTTGGACTATAATCTTCTGATCCCCTGATTAAATTTTGGGCCAAATTGTGCCTAGGCCCAGGCTGTAGGCCCCAAAAATGTAAAAAAAAAAAAAAAAAGTAAAAAAAAAATCGTGTTTCGCAATAACTCCTTTCAAATTCGTCAGATCGACAAGAAACTAAAACCTAAAGATGCATCTTTCAAATCTGTGTCCTGTAACATGCCTCATTACAGCAGGAAGGTCACCCCCCACTTAGGGGCTCAGGGGTCAGTGTCAGGAGGGTCTGACTTAAAATTTCAAAAAGGGATAAAATCGTCAATTTTCATCAGATTTACTTTAAATGTCATGTGTAGCATCTTTATCTAAGTGTCTAGTTGTGTTTTTACGTCAACACTAAATTGACTGCCGGGATCGGGTTTGCTGTGCCTTTCACAGCTTCTTGCTATTATTATAATTGTTATTGTTATTATTATTATTATTATTATTATTATTATTATTATTGTTATTGTTATTATTATTACTACTACTACTACTACTACTACTACTACTATTACCATCATTATGGTCTTTACTTTCCTCCTCTTTTTTCTCCTGCTTATTTCTCTTCCTTCTTTATTCAGCCTACTTTAGAAAGAACACATTTTACAGGTGGGTTTTGGCCGTGCAGACGTACAGTACCGGTACTTAAAATACCGATATTTTCATCATGACATTCTAGTAAAGGTACTATGCTCTTATTGCACCACCTTAGCCTAAAAGAACATCTGTTCATCTTAACTGCTGAGTTATAGCAAAAAATTGATATCAGAATATGATGCCACAAGGATGCCAGATGCAGGTATATATATATATATATATATATATATATATATATATATATATATATATATATATATATATATATAAATTATTTCATGTGTCACCCTTGGGGATGCATAGGGCCTCGATGAACTCACACCACCACATCCTATCTTGTGCTAACTCCTCAAGATCTCCCCAACACTCATCTCCAGCTTCCCGTCTCATTGTCCTCACCCACGTCTCTTTTGGCCTTCCTCTACCTCTCCTACCAAGTGCCACCCACCCTGGTGTACCTCGTACTATTCCCTGTCTCCTATACACATGTCCTAGCAACTTCCATCGTGAGAATCTAACATATTCATCGATCGGCTGCACTCCCGTTATTTCTCTAATTCTACTATTTGGTATCCTTTACCACCACTTAACTCCTAATATTCTTCTAAGTGCTTCATTTTCAAACACCAAGAATTTATTTTCCATAGTCACTGTGCTGTACCAAGACTCGTGTCCATAAATTAAGATACTCCTAACCATTACCTTATAAAGTTTGATTTTTGTATGCACAGAAAAATTTTTATTATTCCAAATATTTTTAAGCATTCCCATTGCCTGATTAGCCTTCTTTAACCTTTCCTCGAATTCAAAGTTCAAAGAACCATCCTTGGCTAAATAAGTACCTAAATATTTGAACCTATCAACTTGCTTTACAACCATACCTCCAATTACACATTCCTGCGCATTTTCCATATTCATATTGATTATTTCAGTTTTTCCACAATTAATAACCAAACCCACCTTGCGACCGTCACTCACCAAACAGTCCAACACTCTCTGCATCTCTTCTGGCCCATCACAAATCAAAACTATATCATCTGCATAATCTAAATCCAAAAGTTTCCTGTTCTCTCCCCAAAGTATACCTGCACTGGTTTCTGTTCCAACGCGTTTCATAATGTAATCAATGACCAATATAAATAGTAAAGGCGATAGAACACCACCTTGAATTACTCCGGACTTGACTTCAAACGAATCACTCAGACAATCATCAACCATCACTTTACAAAAAATGTCCTCATGCATGTTCATAATGACCCTCACAAACTCCTCTGGTATTCCATAATGTCTCATGATCTTCCCCATAGTCTCTCTCGAAACACTATCAAAAGCCTTTTCAAAATCAACAAAACAAAGACTTAACGGTACTCTCATTTCATTAACTTGCTGCATCAAATGCCTAACTATAAAGATATGATCATTGCAACCACGTCCCTTTCTAAAACCAGCCTGTTCATCCCTCAGAATACCCTCAACCACCGGCTCCAACCTATTTAACAACACTCTACTGAAAACTTTCAAAGCTATCGGTGACAAAGAGATTCCCCTCCAATTACCACATTCACTCAGGTCTCCCTTCTTCGGAACTTTAACAATTACACCATTCTTCCAAACTGATGGTAGTAACCCCGTCACCCATATCTTATTGAATAGCTTGGTCAAGATCATTATTAATCTATCCCCCTCCACTTTAAACATTTCTGGAAATAAACCATCCTCCCCTGGTGCCTTATTATTCTTTAACTGTTTTACTGCATTCTCCACTTCTGCAAGCCTCAACTCTCCTGTTTCTATATTTAAATCTTCCTGAGCAGACGGTATATCCTCTTCTGGTGGTATTGGTCTATTAAGAACTGTCTCAAAATGCTCTTTCCATCTATTTTTAATATCTCCATCTTTGGTCAATAAATTTCCTTCCCTGTCTCTAACTGGTATTTCCTTGCGTTTACCTGCATTACCACTCAGTTCTCTAATCGATTCATATGCTATTCTTTGACTCTGTCCATCATTTTTGTTTATTAAGATTTCAGTCTCTGCAACCTTTTCATCCACACATCTTCTTTTATCTCTCCTAGCTAACCTTCTTACTTCTGAATACTCCAGTACGCAGCTCTTGCTAATTCAATCTCTCGTTCATCAACGCATTGCATCTCACTCCTCAATTTAGCCTCACCTCTCTTTTTTATCATATCCCACGTTTCCTCTGATATCCATTTCTTTCTCCTGAATCTGTCTCCTTCCAATCGTACATTCAGCAGTCTCATGCAAAACTTTGTTCACATCCTCCCACATCTCATCTACACTTCTCTCCCCCTCTTCCAACGTTTCCAACACCAAAAACCTATTTCTGCATTCTAATCTGAATTCCTCCTTTTCTTCTCCTTCCCTTCTAAGCTTAACAATATCGTATCTACCAACACCAGATTTTTCCTTCTTCTGATTTTTAAGTTTAAACCTTATTTTTGCAATGCTGAGTTGATGGTCACTACCAATATCCGCTCCCCGGTTAACATGAACATCTAGCAGAGAACTTCTATGCCTCCTACTGATAGCGATGTGATCAATCTGATTTTTATATTTTCCACACGGCGACACCCAAGTTGTTTTGTGTATATTGCAATGCTGAAAGAGTGTGCCCCCGATGACTAAGTCATTTGCTAGACAGAAGCTTCCAAACCTCACTCCGTTTTCACTCATCCTACTACCAACTCCCATCTTACCCATACATGCCTCAAATCCCTCATTTGAACAGCCCATTACTGCATTAAAGTCTCCAACGCAGATCAAAACATCATGTCTAGATACCCTTCCTACTCCTTCTTGCAACTTTTCATAAAATGTGTCTTTCCTTTCATCGAGTGCATCATTAGTAGGTGCATAACACACAAACAGACTGATGTTGCCATGATTTGACTTAAACCGTGCGTATAACAATCGCTCATCTATAGGATCCCACTCACATAAAGCCTTATTTGCCTTACAACCCAGCAACAATCCTACTCCCTGATAATGCATTCCGTCCTGTCGGCAAGTTATCAATAAACGTATACCATCCTCCAAATCCAACTTATCGACTCCAGTTAATCTAGTTTCTGTCAGAGCACAAATATCAAGTCCGTAATTTTGAAAAACCTTCACTAACTCATCGATTTTACCGTCATGATTTAGCGTTCTCACATTCCAGTTACCAATTTTAATTGTATTTTTTGCATTAACAAATGAATTAGATTGTAATTGAGGCAACCGTGAGATTCTTAGCACCCCCTGCCCATTTAAGGGCTGCACGGGACTGGGGGCCATTATTGTTCTTTCAGAGTCCATCAAGGTTTCTTTGGCTAACTTCCTGAACACCTCGCCAATGTGTTGCAGTCGCAGTAGGCAGCTAACTTGCCTGATTGCCCACACCCGAAAGACCCAGCTATGCTGTAGCCAGTCACGTGCCGGCATGCTTCCCAGCCATTTCACTCTGAAGGAGTTCCTCTGCCTGAGAAAGCAACCACCCCCCTGCTCCCGAGGGCTTTTGATCTGTGTAGGTAGAGGGCGATCACTCCCTCACTAGCCATATACAGTGTATATACAGTGTATAGGCTACACTCACCATATATATATATATATATATATATATATATATATATATATATATATATATATATATATATTAGGGAAATTGTCACCGAAAAGGAAAAAGGGAAGAAAATACAAATTCAAATGAAATCTAGGGAATCTTTCGTGAGGAACAATATTTTACACGGAGAAAATGGGTCTTATGAACAGATCCTGCCTACGAGAGAGAGAGAGAGAGAGAGAGAGAGAGAGAGAGAGAGAGAGAGAGAGAGACAGACAGACAGACAGACAGACAGACAGACAGAGACAGAGAGAGAGCAGGACCTGTCCAATTCCAATGATAATTCCGTGCGTGTTAACAGGTGTTGGTGCTCATGCAGTCCAATGCTATTACTGAGTCTTAGGACAAAAAGCACAAGAGCACATTTTCCCTGTGGCACTGATGTGCCTTACCATCTTGCATTTTTTTGTTCGAGGTCGCCGAGACTTGTGGCATGAGTTTTCAAGCGGTGCCCAAATTAACATTTTTATACCAATAATCTGGTTTTGGAATTGGAGGTGATCACTCCTCCCCCCCCCCTCCCGCCCATCACAGTTTTCATATAACCTACCACCTTATAATGATGTACATAAACAAATGCAGGCAGAAGAACCAAAGCTTCACGTCATTCACAGACAAATCAAGACAGTTTCGTATACCATCATGGAATGTTACATCATACCAGACACCTTAAAATTAACACCAGTGTTCAGCGTTCATTTCACAGACCCTTCCAACTTTCCTCCGCTGGAGGAAATATAAAATGGTGGTCGAGTAACAGCCTTCCTTTACGCATGTCCTGACCCTGACCACCAGCTAGTCCACAGTTTCAGATTAAGAGGTTGATTTCAATACTAAAGGAGTGGAGCAGATAATGAGGAGGTATAATTTATCAGATCCAGTCTTGCGGAATCTCGATGCCATGGACTCTTTCAGCATCGTGAAAATGACTGTCTTATCTATCATCCCTCTTGCAACTCACTTTCTAAACGTGGTTCCAGTGGAGGAGTTATATGGACTTAACAATGAGCAGCGTTTGCTTCGCAACACAGACTTAGGAGTTGAGGAAGGTATATGTGAATGGATGCATTGGATTAATAAATAACCAAACTGAGCAACCAGTTAAACACATCAACAATCAATGTGGTCATGTATGCAAAAACACCTTTTGCAGCTAATACCTGCTATGATTTCAAGATTCTGTCTAGCCATCCCAAGAATATAAAATCAACAGTACTGATGATTCGGATGATTAAACCAAGTTTTGTACTCTACTTCCTGTGATTTACTATACCTCATACCAATTAATCTGGCCAGGCATGTATGGCAACACTGTTTGTTGCCGAGATTCTGATTGGCTGGAGGTGTTTGTTCGATTTCGTTGTTGTTTAAACCGATACTCTCTTTATTATCAGATATGATACTGAGTTTGTCGACAAAACAATCGTCAAAAGCAATAAGAAATCCGTTATATACTTATTTTGAAAAATATTGAGCTGTCAATACTTTACCCAAGTATTTTGTAAAATAAGGAGCTGTCAATATATAGTACAGGTCGCTTAAATACATAGTGGCAGAACTTAAGGAAACTTCATGTCAGAAAGCGAAATTTCAAGAGCGTATATAGCGACATTTGGGCGGGTTCACCTGTGATGCCAGTCACAAAGAAATGTAATGAAGAGTATCGATAGCCTTAGTATTGCCTTTTTCTGCCACTGATCCACGTGAAAGGTTAGAAAGGACGAAAATATGGTCCAATGTAAAAGTGAATGAACTGTAGCATTTTCAGTGTTTCAATAAAAGTATAACATTATCACGTTTCGGCCATAATGGATTTGTGCATATATATATATATATATATATATATATATATATATATATATATATATATATATATATATATATATATATATATATATAAATAGATAGATAGATAGATATAGAAGATAGATAGATAGATAGATAGATAGATATAGATATAGATAGATAGATAGATAGATAGATAGATAGTATTTCTTTTTTAAATTTTTCCAGCAAAAAACATCAAACGCATCGTGTGATAACCTTTTTGAATTGCTCGTTATGAGGCCATCTTGGCATAAAAAAAAAAAAAAAAAAACTCATTTGGCATCATCTTCCTAAGAGAACCTTTTCATTTATAAGTCAAGGGCGTTTGGGACTTGTAGAATCGGGGCAGTTGCGAGCATTTGTCTATGGATGAAAAAGAACAACAGTAATGGGCGTGTTTACGAAGGTTCGGAACATTTTTTGCGATGTATTCAGTTACGTCACAGTTGATAATGATCTCATTTCTTTTTTTTACGTTAACTGATATACACTATGGTTTGACTGATGTGTTTAAATGCTGTATGAGCAAAGGCATGGGAACAGTACGGTATTCACACAGCTTGAGCTCAGGACACTGTAAATGCAACCTAGAGTCTCACAAAAAGCAAATCATGGCACAACGATCTCTACCTGACCCCAAATATATTCATTAAAAAAGAAAAACCTGGTGAATATCTTTGTCAGTCATGATAGGGCCAGGCTTAGGAGTGTAATTTTCCATGAGTTAACATCGGAAGGGAGGGCGATAACCCCAGCAGGCCCACTGGTCTCTGCTGGGTGTACTGTACCTAATGTCAGCGAGTGTAGCAGATTTGGAGGATAATACAATTAGAAAACTGCTAACTGCCTACAGACTTCCAGTTAAATCTTCAATTCTGACAGGAAACTTTAAAGAACACCTCACATAATGGAAAACTTGACATAGAAATTCCATAGAAAAGGTCAAAAGAACAAACCTGAAATGAATAAAAAATATGTACTTGGTACTGTAAATACTGGGAACTGATTAAGCTGTACACAAGTATGGTATATTAAATGCCAGGAAGCGTTCTTTTTGGATCCTAGTTTCGAAATTTCCTATTGATGGGACCCAATTAACGTTTATTATATATAGCCTACCGATAGTAGGCCAAACAAAGTATTTGCTGAAAATTAAACTGCATAATGTTCGCTCGAGTTACCAGCACTGTGCTGAAAGAGGAGCATTTTATGTCAGATAGAAAATGGTGCGAGTTGTTGGTGGCTCCTTCCAAGCATATCTGTTGGATAAAATTTGGTTACAAGTTAATACGATGGTGCACAATATCACCTTGTGAGTCTTTGTGAAAATAATTGCTTAAAATAGTGTCGCCTGAGTCGAAGCTAACGGTAAGTAGCGGAATTAAAAAAGAAAGAAAGAAGAAAAAGCCTTTCTGGTAATAAAGACAAGAGCCATGGTAGTAGCCATCTCGGGATACGTCATTTCTTTATTAATTTGTTCATTAAAGAACAGCTGACTTTAACTGAATAACAACAGTTAAAAGCTGTGTGCTTAAATAACAGCAAAGTGTTAAGTGCTATATATGCAATAATGTAACTGGAAGCAAGCTCGCCTCGCAGTCAAGACGTCCCAGAAAGTTCCTAGGCCCAACACTGCAACTTTGGGCAAGGTCTCCCCTGCCCTTGTCTGTTTGTTTCCTGGAAGTGGTAATAGGGACCTGGATATAAATCGACTGTTGCCTGTCGTGTTCTGGGGGAATATTTGCGTGCTTTCCTTCTCAGTCACACACAATTTTATTTTTCTACGTCAACTAGAGGAGCAACGGTAAATGTAACTTCACGGTGAAAACATCGATACCTCGGACCACCGTGTGGTGCAAATTACACCTTTATCATCACCACACGCTAAAGAAATATACAGACCAAATTTTTCACCCATTATGGAAAGAACACTGTTAAGGAGGAGGCACCATATAGTAGGTCCTCCATCCCCGTAAACTGACGACAATTCAACCCTTAAATTATTAGAGCTTTGACTCGTATTCTCGTCAGCTTTGGTGGTTTTCTAATGCCTCCTAAGCTATTTATTTTTCATACTCCATTCAGTCATGATCCAACATTTTCGCACACCATCCAAAACGTACTGGTTAGAGGTTAGACTACTAAGCCCCGATATTAAAGGCAAGTGCGACCAGCCTCACATTTCCCTGAGTGGCATTATGTGAGCATTAAACTCTAACTATACCTCAGGGCCCACCTGCTTGAAGCGACTTTTAGTTACGTGATTATCACCCAGCGTAGTTAGTTGTTTTCTGAGTTTCAAGAAACCACCTAGATATTCAGTCAGTGTAGTCACTTGCCCTTATATTATCCATGCCTCTTCACCATCGACATATAATGCATAAATTCCATACGAAGAATATTATCGAATGAAATACAGAAATAATTAAGCAAGAAAAAGATGGTCGAAACAGTCCTACGCTGTTGACCAGAAGGACTATGTCGTTTCAAGTCTATTTCTTCATATACCATGATCATGATCCCTTCAATGATATTTGTGCAAGTTGCCTCAGAACATACAAGAAATAAACTGAGGGTGGGTTAGGAAATTATAGAAATGAAAATATATTGATAAAGATGATATACAAGAAAGAAGTATGGTATACTATGCGAAATAAATCGCTAAAGAACGGATACTAAGAAGATTCCTTAACGGTGAGAGTACAGGCCTTTGTGTCTGACCTGTGAGGAGAGAGCGCAGCCTGAATGTGGGGAATGAGGTCACTGCAGGGACGAGTATAAGCAGCAGCAGGAGGAGGCCAAGTTGTCTGGTGGAGTGCGACATGGTGAGTGAAGCAGCCACAACCCTACCACCTCTCTCAACACATTACTATCCACACATCAACCTTTAACACATCTCAGCTGCGCATGTCAGTGGGAATAACACTGGACACAGTAAACACATCGACTTTTGCGATCTCCCTAGTGCATATGCCATAGTGTCAAATCATTACCTTTACAGACAACAAGGTACTCTTTCTGCTCGTGTCCCTAATCCCAGACCCCGACCTTCAGTAAACACATTAGTATTTATTTTCACTACCTTACAGCAAATGTCAATGGCCAAAATATTATTACTAGTCAATATCTCAACCTTTATTATCACCTTACAGTGTGACAAGCGCTGTACACACTGCATGTCACCTCCACCAGCACATTGCACTTAAACACCTCCACCTTTATCACAATCTCACAGCGCATATAACAAGTCAGATCATTACCTAAGTAACCTTTTTTTGTCTCTGAGGCGTATTTCACCCTCACCAAGAAATTACCTTCACTGTCAACACCTCAACCTTTATCATTTCCTCACAACACAGATTTCCTCTGCATTATCGAACACACAATCGGTTTTCTCCTAAGAGTTTTGAATTAAGTGTGTGCAACCACAACTGGCGAAAGAATAACAGTTTGACATTAGTAAAATTCGCAGTCTGTCAAATGGTTTGTTGGTTTTCAAGGCAGAGTAAAGTACCTCAGGTTGGAGATACATATTAATATTAAATCTGACAATAAACCACGAAATAAAACCAAAGAAGCTATAGATAAGGATTTTTAAACATTGTTTTTAGTGTTTATTTTCATTTTTTGTTTTTTATGTGACCGACTCTGGGCATAGGCTTCACAGCCTGATTTCAAGGCCCAGTAGTTCTCCTACGTACCGCACACCTCTACATGTCACCACTTCGGCGCTAACACCCATCGTCCATACTGAGTACATGCTAGGGCTGTCTCATATAGGACTGATGTATTGGTATTGGCGGGGGTATTTTTACGACATGTCGGCGGGTCTTCTGGTAGCTCAGTAAAGTCTGATATTATGACATTCAAATCCTTAAACTGTTCCCTGCCTCAGCGGGATTTGAACCCGGGTCCGTCAGGACTGCAGGCCAACTCTACCGATTGAGCCACCGCCTTCCTTTAGATACATAAAATATAGGTTATATAAATATGACCAGCAGACAGTTAAATAACAATACAAAAGGAAGTTGTGTGTGTGTGTGTGTGTGTGTGTGTGTGTGTGTGTGTGTGTGTGTGTGTGTGTGTGTGAGTGAGTGTGTGTGTGTGTGTGTGTGTGTGTGTGTGTGTGTGTGTGTGTGTGTGTGTGTGTGTGTGTGTGTGAGTGTGTGTGTGTGAAGGTGGAGTGGTGGCTGTGAAAAGTGTAGCCCAACTTTTTTTACATTTTTTTTTTCTTGCTAACATCGCATAATTTCAAGGATGGAAAATATGTAAGCATTGGAGGAATGATCCAAAGAAAGAGCCACATTAGTGAAGGAATTATTGATTGAGAAAAAAAAGTCGAAATGCTAGGAAATCATATAAAATGTAAAGGAAAAAAATACAATAGATAACTTTAGTTCAGTGTCTACAATTGATGTTGATTTATTACGGATATGAAGTTTTTCACTATTTCAGATGTGTAATAGGTTTATCATAGGTATTTATTGCTATGCACTGTGCGTTACTTACAGCTGCTGAATATTACTAACTTGTTTTTAACTGTGTTTATTCAAATAGTAAGTCAGTATGTCATTTTCATAACATGACATTAAGAACTTCTTTCGTCGTTATTATTGTCCTCCTTGCAAAACTCTCTCTGGACCTTCATGGTATTTAACAAATGAAAGTGGTAAGAAAGTATGTGTCAGTTTAGTATAAAAAGGACATTCGTACTGAGGCATCAGCATTCTGGCCTGATAAGTCCTTTAACTTTCTTCTGCCTTACTGACTCGAGGGAAGACAGGCAGAGTCACATTCTGCCTGATGTACAAGACTTCATAGTATCTCATTTTAACTAATTATTTTGTTCTTACTGATTTTCTCTTGTGTGTTATTTATATCACTGAGTAACTCGCCGAATGGTTTGTGTAACCCCGGAACCATTTATAACGCTGGATAGTAACTATATAACTAAATGACGCCAGGTAATCTGTGGTATAACAGGATGGTTGGGGTTTATTGCACCCATAATGCCACTCAGCGAAAAAGTGAGGCTGGTCAACGTAGACTAAAATGTCTGGTTCGAGTAGCCTAGCCTCGGGCCCCGGCATTGCTAATGGGAGGAAAAGGTGACTGAATGATGTTTAGCAAATTCTATCGTTGTAATGAGGATAAAAATGATGTAAGTTTGATGTAAAATACACTGTTAAGAGTCATTACGAAATCTCTCATCGCAGCGTAGAATGCGATCCTCTGTCAGAACCTTCTGGGAATGTCACCAGACAGAAATAAGCAGGTGACATATCAAATGAGGTTTTCGTATGTCCGTTTTCAAGTGATAAATAAATACACTAATCTGTAAACAAATTATAAATAAATAAACAAATAAAAATCAAACACTCATACCATTACTGTCTCAGTTTTTATCTCGCCTCTCTGAGAAGAAAAAAATGACTATTTCAAATAAGTGGAAAAACTCAGACTAACTTAAAGAAAAGAAAATATGTGAGGAAAGTTCGTGTCAGTGATCCACCACAGTTATATAATGGCTGTACCACGTGGTCTAGTTATTCATATTCTAAAACCATTTGTATCTCTAAAGGAAAATGATGTTACCAACGATGTACATACAGTAGTGTGATGGAAAGGCAGTAACGTCAAAGACAGCGCAATTTAGATAAGGCAAGTCGCTCCAAAAATAGCATTGCATTGTCGACAGGATGCTTGTCAACTGAACAGGATCAAATGTCCTTCACTACTTGTGTAGAATCCCTTAAAAATCTCGAAACCTCCTGTAAGTATAGAACATTTAGTCAATCAGGCAACATTACTGGTATCTTTGACAGTATGAGAGTGATGGTATTTAATAACTTTATTCATAAATATAACCTGTTTACATAATCAAACACCTTTGAAATGTCTATATGAAATGAAAGTTTATATTGATACGAAGCATAGAACTTAGTTTTATTATGCACAATAAATGATTTTTTTTTTTTTTTTTTAGCCTTCATATAATTATCTTGCTCGTTCTCCATTTAACAGATATTCGTACTTCCGGTAATTTTGTAATAAAGTAAATAAATTTCCATTTTCCAATGAGTAAGGTTACTCCCTTACAAATGTCAACATCTATCTATCTATCTATCTATAGCCCGACGCCCTAATCCCGCAAAGGGTGGCCGCAGACAAAACGCCTCCAAGTCACTCTGTCACCCACCATTTGACTCCCCTCCCCCCAACTCACCCCCCCCCTCCCTCATATACCTCTCAACTCCATCCCTCCACCTCATCCTCGGTCTACCCCTCCCTCTCCCTCCCTCCACCTCACCTACATACACCCTCTTAGTCAGTCTTTCATTCTCCATTCTCTCCACATGTCCAAACCACCTCAGTGTATTTCTCCTAATCTTTTCAACCACATCCACATCTACCCCACAACGTTCCTTCACTTCTTCATTCGTCAACCTGTCCCTCCACGTCACTCCACATGCTCCTCTCAAGTAACTCATTTCCACTGCTCTCACTCTTGACTTGTTCCCCTCTTGCAAGGTCCATGCCTCGCTTCCATCCGTCAGGGTAGGGATCACAATACCATCATGCAGTGACTTCTTAACTTCCATACCCCTGGGGGTAGGGGGGTTTCAAGAATACTCTCCCAGTATCCCTGCTTGTCGTACGAGGCGACTAAAAGGGTTGGTGGTGGGTTAGTGCCCCACCCCGTAAAAAGAACTAACTAAAAAAGCAAATAAAGCGCCTCGGACCCGGACGGACCATACGTTGACGACTAATGTCAACATTATTTGTATATATTACTTTTTTGGGGGGAGGGAGAGGCAGGGAGGGGACAACCTCAACCTGTCAGTCCGAGCATTCCCGTCGACCACAGGTAAGCTAATGCTTCCGTTGGGCCGCCTTACAGGTACAGTATGGTACATACTACATACACCGTGTAGGGACCCGGCGTCCCCTTGTGCCAGACAACGTATCTTTCTAGTCCACGGAATTTATTACCTCCGCCAACGAAGTTGGAGGAGGTTATGGATTCACCTACGTTTGGCGGTTTGTTTGTCTGTTTGTCCACACGATATCTCCAAACGTCCTCAATGAATGTCAATGAAATTTTGTGGAAAGGTGGGACATGGGCCACGGAAGAACTGATAAAATTTTGTCCTGGATCCGGATCCGGATCCTACGTATCCCGCACAATATCTCAAAAGTTCTCAATGAATTTCAATAAAATTTTGTTGAAGACTGGACCATTGGTCAAGGAACAATTGATAAAATCTGGGGGCGGATCCGGATCCTGTGTATTCCAGACAATATCTCCATACATCCGATTCCGGATCCTTTTTAATGGCAATGGCATTGGCGAAGGTACGCGCTCTCTGGGTGCTTTCTAGTTGTTTTTGAGTCCTTTCTGCTGTAGCCTTTAGCTTCACAACTGTGAAATATCTGCTGATTTTTTTACTTATCCAGATTTATATGTATATCACATGGATAAGTAACTTCTTCCATTTCTCTCATGCACTAAACACGCAATTCTTCAATATAAATTTCAACCGTAACCAAAGAATTTATTTATAATATTTGTATTTCTCTTAATTTGATTTGATTTTTATATTTATCATGCTGGTTCCCATCACTTTTACCTCTACGGATCCCGTGTCGAGGAAAATATTCGAGGGTCTCACTCAGGATTTGAGGTCTAGAGAGTGAGGTAGCCATTAACTTAGCCAACATATTTCTGAAATTAAAAAAATGTCTTTATAATCATTCCAAAAGAATGTGGTCCCCAGAATAACACCAAAATCGTAGTGCGGGCCGAATACCAAGATTGTTCATACCTAATTTAGTGAAAAAGTCTCTCCTGAACCTCACTGTCTACTCGACTTACAGTAGTATTATCAGTTTACAAGCCCGTAGCCAGACTTTTCAATGAGGAAGGGCGTTTTCTGCTGAATCTGGACTTGTATAGAAGCCGGTTGGTCAAAGGTCTGCTGCATGTTTGCTACAGGTGTTTGGGTGTATACATATGAGACGCTGAAATGCAGCACAAAACTTTTGAAGAACCGAGGGTGACTTTTTTTTTTCACTGATAATAAAAAAAAAACAGACGTAAGGAACTCAGTCATATTCATGGCAGATATGACTGGATTTACAGATGTTGTTGTACTTGAGATGGGTAACTTCTCTCAATTTACTGTAAGTCGGCAACATAATTTTTCAAGAAGCTGACAAATAACATATTCTATAAAAGTCAGGCCGACACAGGACCACCTGGATACAACTGGCAAACCATATTATGAAGTGTTTCCTGATCTTTCACATGGGCGCCTGTCTGGAACCCTAATACATCGACAAAAGGCATGTGACAAAAAGGAAAATGCATCCAAGATAATGTCTTCCTGCGTTCAGTCATCCTGGGAGATATCAAGGAATTCCTAACTCTAACGTTAAATCGCATTAATAAGCAATAATGAAAAGTGTGCTCTTACAGCACCAACTCTCCATCAGTGGCATCACTAGTTAAGAAATATGAACTGTGCGTGTTATGGATTAAAGGACCAATGTAGCTGCTGTGACATCACTTGTAAAAAGAGACAAACAAATGAATCCTGAACGAATATCTCCGAGAATTTCTTACAGAGTTGCAACGTATTTAAAAATAATATGATGAACAAAGTAGATAATTTTAAATATCCGGGAACGATTGTATCATCTAACGGATCATTAAACAATGAAACTGAGGAGAAGATTATACTGGCTTGGCGAGCTGTTGGAATGGTGAAATCTGAATGGAATAATAATATGCTTTCGGTACATATTAAAGTAAACATTTACAACTCCATGGTTAGACCAATTTTAATTTATGGGCATGAGTCATGCTACAGTACAATTGCAACTAATCAGAAAGTATTAGGATATGAGAATAAAATACTGAGAAGGATTCTTGGAGTAAAGTGGCAAGACAGAGTTACAAAAGAAAGAGTAAGGGATGTTACGAGAGTGGAACCAGTTGGAAGTGGCTGGGGCACATTTAGATAAA